>NC_084823.1:48546833-48917596 GCF_958449725.1 Rosa rugosa | reverse complement strand
AATTCTAAATCTTCAAAAACTGAAGGAGGTTTAGGGTGTGTCATGTAACGTTTTATGAAGCTATTTTTGTAATACTGGATTGTAGAATGAAAATAGGGAATTAAACTACAAGTTTTTAAGATGTAAATACATGTTCGGCACAAGTATTTCAAAATTTGAAACATTAAAAACATATCTATCATTAAAAAAAAAAAATCTATAGCACTTAGTTTATATAATCTGAAGCTCTATTTTTTTTCTTCAAAGAGAAAAAATCATTTTTAGTTTTTCCTCAGTAATCATGAAGATTGACTATTTTGTTTGTATTGATCATGAATCCTTTATTAGTTGTTATGAGAAAAGAAACAGAGTATTGTGAAGGAGATTGAACAAGAAGAACCAAATCCCTCAATTTTGTTTATAAAATATATCATATGAAATTGCAAGCTCCTGAATCTTTAGTTCAAAATGATAATTCAATCAAATGTCTCAACCTTAGTTGTTAATTCCTCTATCCCATGAGATAATCTAATTATATAAATTAGATAAAATGCCGAAGATTTCTGTAATAACCGACCTATACTTTTAATAAAAGAAAAATGGTGGCAGACAACTTTCTGGTTTTAGGCAGTAAAGATCGGAGCCTTGTCTCTTTCATGATTATGCATGATTGACGAGAGCTAGCAAACAGACTATCATCTCTCTCTCACTCACTCTGTTTCACTCCGAAAAACAGAGCAATAGTTCTCCAGCCTTGTTCTTCCTCCATCAACCACCTCCAGACGTCGGACCACTCCCTTTGGCTTCTCCTGAGGCTGCTCTACCTACTGGACGTCGTCTTTTCCTCCGGCACGACCTCAAGGTCCGGCAAACCAGCTCGAACCCGGTTGCACCCGAAACCGAACTAACTCATCCTCCTCGTGTTTCCGGCCACCAATCCTCACCAAACTTCATCCTTGAGCTCACCTCAACCTCCAGAAGCTCTCAAAAGTGTCCCTTCACGGTGGCGCTGTGCGTGGTGGCGGTTGGAAGCCAGACCCGATCAAAAATCGAAACCGAGCTTTCGACCCGGATACCTCAAGCTATAGACCACCAATTCTTGTGATTCTTGACCTGAAAGGATAGCCTTGAGTTTCTGAACAAATATCCAGAAGGAATCGAAGCGATTTGTGGAAGTTTTTACGTAGATCGGAGCACCTGCCGGATTCTGGAATTTTTCCGGCCACCGAAACTTTCGATCAAGATATCTCGAGCTATAGAGCTTAGTTTTGAGTGATTCTTGAACCAGTGAGTTCGTCTTTAAGTTCTGAACAAGTCTCCTGAAGGAATCGAAGCGAAAGGAGGACATTTTTACGTTGATCGGAGCTTCGCCGGTTTCTGCAAATTCTCACCGGTTTCTGGAAAAAAATTCCGGCCACCTCGACTGTTTTAGGTAATTTCAACCACTTCCGGTCATTTTCAGCTTACATGGTAGTTATGAAAGTTGTTAAGCATGATGAGAGGAAGAAGAGCAGCCCGGCCCCGACACCATTGGTGGTGGTCGGCGGCGGCTCTGCCACTAACTCCGGCGGCCCTTTCCGGCCACCTCCGGGGATCAAAAATATGGTTTCTGTACATTTTCAGATTCTATATTTCAATACGATCATTTTGATATATTATACGCAATTTTTTGGATATCGTATGATTAAGTTATGAATTTTTAAGTTTAGATCGATTTCGATCGTTAGATTTGTGATATGTGAAGTTAGGACCGTCAGATGGACTTGTAGTTTTGATATGATGATCTTATGACTGTCCCAGTGGCTTTGTGTGGTCATGGGCGAAGATCCGACCGTTGGATCTTCGTATAAATGCAAAACAGTGATTAGGGAGGCGATTCGTGAGAATCCGTCCGTCGGATTTTCGTATAAATTTGTGAAGATGTTAGTAAGGACGATTCAGGAAGATCCGACCGTTGGATCTTCGTGATGATTTTTGGAGGGTGATCCTAAAGGCGATCCGTGAGGATCCGACCGTTGGATCATCATTTAATTTCGATCCGACCGTTGGATTGTCGTTTGAGTATGTTTTTTAGTTGTTGGCTAAGTTAAGGTCATGTTTGATTAGGTGATTGACGGTCTTCCTTGGGTGAGCGGTTTCGGTGTGTATTGTGTTGAATTGAAGACGCAGCGGGAATATCGAGGTGAGTAAATCGCACATGGTTCATTCATGAACCGAAATTCGGTGATTTTATTTAATTGGGAAATTGTGGAAATTGTTTTATGAAAATAAATATTTGTTTTAAATTATATGGACTTGATCGACTACGGTCCATAGGTAAGTAAAATGTATTTAAACTATAAAAATGAATTTCTAGATTTTATTGCATGTGAACTATAGTTGGTATTAGTGGTCACTCTTGTGTGGGTGACTACGTATATATATATTTACGTGGAATATATATTGGATGGTGTGACATCGAGTGAAGTATTGATGTGATTTACTGAGTTATATTTTGAGCATTACCATTTGGAATATGTGATTTATCTTAGATGTTGTGTTGTCTATGATAAAGAGTATTTGAGTAAAGTGCGATAGTTGAGTCGTTGAGGAGAATTAAATGAGGAGTTAAGTGAGTTGAGGCTTATCTTATGTTGAGTTGAGGATGATAAAGAGTAATTGAGTATAGTGCGATAGTTGAGTCGTTGAGATGAGTTAAATGAGGAGTCGAGTGAATTGAGAAATGCAGTCATTCGTAAGTGTGAACCTTGGCCCAGGTGACACACTACGATACAGTTAGAGCTCTAGTCTGTCTGCCATCATACTGCTTGGGGGATAAACGAGTTATCATATGCCCTTGGGTATGATATGACATACTGAATGGGGTGATTAATATAATTAATCATAAGCCTGTAAGTATAATATACTGCATGGGATGATTTATATGAATAAATCATAAGCCTGTGAGTATATATTGAGTGAGAAGTTGTTTATTTTTGAGTAGTCATGTTGAGATGTGAGTTGATTGATGTTTGAAGTGACGTTGTACACTTCAATTCTTATGCAAAACAAAATTAAAATGTGCTTGAGTTGATTGTGTTACTTTAAATCGTGCAATCCTTTCATTTACTCATACGAGCTTTGCAAAAAGCTTACCGGGTTTGTATTGTTGCAATCCCGGTACACTATTCAAACGGTGTAGCGGGTAATCCTGCAGGTCAGGAGAATCAGGGCGGTGATCGAGCGGGTTAGAGTATTTGTTATAGTTTTACAGCATTTGTAATAGTGAGGTGAGTTAAGCTCATTGAGCCTTACAATTTGATTTGGTGAGAGTGTGTTGTAATAAATAACTTGAGGATTTGATTTATTGTAATATTGAGAGGTGTGAAGTGTGGTTGTTTGTGAGAAAAAAATTCAGGACGTTAATTGTAATTGTTATTATTCATGTTTCGGATTTGAATTGATTATTCAAAATTCGGGGCGTGACAGTTTGGTATCAGAGCGTAAGGTACATATTTGGTGATAATCAGTACTCCCCGAGTGATGGCCCGTCTGCAGCGGATCCCCATCATATACTCTTCGGTACTGGTATAATCATTGGGTATGTCTTAGTATGGGGTCTAGACAGTGTGTAAGTCCGTAGGACGGTAGAATTGTCTTGTAGGTTCGTTTTAGAATAAGTTTTGCTTCCGTGAGTTGCAATCTTCGAGGAATGGAAACCTCCGGATTTAACTCTGATGAGTCGGTGAGGATTGTTTATGGAAATGAGTTTCTTTTGTACGTAGAAGTGTTTGGTTGAAGGCATGGTGTTGACCTATACACATATCAATTGTGGATACAAGTATTAATTGATAGAAATCTTGCCTTTTAAGTTAGAATTGCAGATGTTTTTTGGATGGAATATACGTACAGAGGGGTAGATATCTTGTTTTGTAACTAGATATCTTAGTGGAGTTTTGGTAATTGGCATGTGTTGCGTGTTTAAAGTGACTCTGAGGCAACTATGCTGACTTTGTGTGAGATTGAATTCTTAGTGTAGACTAAGAAGGTTGTGTGGTGATTCTATATACACTACGTGATGAACTTTTAGAAGGAAACGTTATGAGTAAAAGCATGGGTTTTTCCCTGATGTCTATAGTAGACTTGTACATATGGCAGCCTTCGTGGCAGTGCCAGTAATGATTTTGTAGCAGCTTCGTAGCAGTGCTCGTGTGGCAGCCTTGTGGTGGTGCCAGTAGTGATTTTGTAACAGTTTTTATGGCAGTGCTTGTAGTACTTTAGTGGTAGTTTGTGTGACAAGGAATTTTATGGGGGCTAGATAAAGCTAGACTTTATCTTGATTGTATTCTAAAGTGGTAGGACACCTGTAAGTAGGGATTGGACCATCCGTTGATATCGTGATAGAGTTTTGTGTAGGGACAGGATCCTTATATGTAGACAGTTGAGGATGAGGTGGAGGCTTCAGAGGTTGAGTTGCCTGTTCCACCTGTAGTTGATGTGATGGATGTTATTCTCGGTTTGAAGTCGTGAAAGAGATTGAGAATCTAGGAGTAGTTGGAAAGAGAATTGATTTCACGAACTCAAGATGATAGGAGTGTGAGAGATTATGAGACAAAATTCTCAAGGCTATATTGTTTAGGAGACAAATGGATGCAAAGAGTTGGCCATAAAGTCTCAGCTGGGGCTGAATACTTCCCTTTAGCATGACGTAACCATTTAATAGAACTTGTTTTGGTTAGGGTGTTAGCCATTGAATAGGATTCTTGACTTATGTGGAGCTTGTGAGTAGTGTTGCGGTTAGGGGAGAGATTGTTGTGGATTTCGAGCTTAGTGATGTAAATTTGGAAATACTTATGTTACCTCTAAGGAGGGTAGTGGAGTTTGTTATTGAGGTGATACTAGGTTTAATACCTATATTAATGGCGCCTTATTGGATGACACCAACTAAACTTAAGGAGTTGAAGTTCAAGGTGAGAGTTTACTTGAGTAGAGATTCATTAGAGCTAGTACTTCTCCATGGATCGAGATTAGGGATACCTACTAAGACATGACGTACGAACGCGGAGAAGAAGAAGAATATAGTTATATCTCTTCCTTAAGGTGAAGCATGACCATGATGAGATTTGGTACTAAGGATATGTTAGTGTTCTAGTTCTAAAGATCACGAGTGTAAGAGGTGTTAAGTTTGGCGCTCTATAGATGTTTTTGAATGGGAAGTGTTTAGCTTTATTAATCCCTGACTCTAGCGACGAAATTGTTTTGTGTTTGGTTTGACTCAGATGGTGCTAGCTAGACTTCTGTGTGACTTAATTGATTGGTAGGTTTTGAATGATTGTTTGTGATACATCATTATGAAAGAGGCGCGCAGCAGAGTTGGCGAAGGTTTTGAAAGAGCAAGGAGGGACCAAGGTTCGACCCATGGTGTCGTTGTTGGTTTGTTTTAAAGAAAAGACTACCACATTCATTCAGTCTTATTACAAGTCAAAAGCAAAATAAAGTTATTGTCCAACGAAAGTTAAAATGCAGAAAAAGAGATACAATAACTAAAAGATGAATTGTTTTTACTTCTTCCCCTTTGATTGGGAAAGCTTAGCAATCTCCTCCCTGAGTTTGGTGACTTGATCATCGACCTCTTCACTGTCCTGCGAGTCACTACTGGTTGAGTCAAGATCTTCCCAAGGAACATGAGGAGCGGTGCACGGACGAGTGGCAGCCCTTTTGCTGGTTTCTGCCTCAGGAGGAGGGTCCTTGTGGAGTGACGCAGCAACTTCCTTGCAAGGAAACCCAGGAGGATGACACTGCATGTTATTGACCTCCTGAGCAAGCTTGTTCATTGCGGTGTGGCAACGGATCAAAGAGAGGTTCATGTCAGAGATGTAATCGATCATACATGTGACTCGCCAATCCGTCACCATAATACCATCACGGAGGGAGGAACGCAGTGCATCAATTGAGTCTGACAAGCTTTCCAGGGTGGCCACAGGCCGAGGAGCACGAGCAGCTAGGGAGGAAGAGGACTCGCTGGGATGCAGTCTGGGAGAACGACGAGGCAGAGGAGGGGGACTGCGGCTACGCTCACGTATAGGACGATGGTCTCCAGGACGAGTGAGGCCAGCGCAAGCGGCCGCTTGACGACCCTCTTCTTCTAAAGAGAGAACACAGCGTTGATTGACGCTCATGCGAGCGGTAATCTTGGTTCGAACCATGATGAAGGAGAAGGAATTTGAAACTGCACGCTTAGACAAAACCGAGTAAAATCTGGAGGAGATAAAAGGAGGTTTATATAGAGCACAAGATAGGGTTGAGAAAATGTGAGAATTGAAGAAGATGATGTTGAGTGTTTGAGAGAGATTGTTGTTAAAAGGATTGAAGTTGATGAAATAGGTGGTGGAGATTTGAGTTTATCTAATGGAAGAAGAGATTTGAGTTATCGGATGGAAGAAGAGAATTGAGAGAGGATGGCTAAAACTCTGGGGAAATTTTCTTTTCTTTGGTGTGAATAGTCTCATCCCCCGAATGCACCTATTTATAGAACAAGGTGAGCAGATCTCCACCGTTGGATGGACGACCTCAGAGATTCAAACTACGCGTTGGATTAAAGTCGCCCAAAAACACGGAAAAGCTGTTGGCGCGTAAGGGGACCGAACGAATCTCGAGTCGCTGTGGCAGACAACTTTAGCCGAAAGTAAATCTGATTTCCGTAAATCACGGAAAGGATAAGCCGTGGCAGGTGGGCCGTACTTGGGCTTGTCTCGGATCAAGGCCCTCACTGTAGCTGTGGGTGGAGGCCCGATGAAATAGTTTTGGTGTAATTCATGGGCCGGATTCTGCAACAGTTTTGGGTGTTTTGGGCTGGATTGCTGAAACAGCTTTGTTTAAAAGGAATGGATGGATAACAACAAGAGCAGTTTGCGCTCGAGTGGTTGAGGGCTGAATCCTTGTACTAGAGGTCCGAGGTTCGAACCTTGCCTTCCCTTTTATTTTATTTATGTCGCTTATGACATAATAAATATAACACGTGAGCATGTATTAATGAAAGCAGCTCTGGCTTCAGTGGTTGGGAGCAAAACCCTCGTGTTCGGGGTCAGGAGTTCGAACCTTATCTCTTACAATTATTTTTGGATCTTGTATATGCTCAGTATACGGACGTATTTTTATACGTAGAGCCGTAGCTTAGTAGATTTCTACAGTTTTGGAAAGGATGGAGATAGTATAGTCAAGCGGGGTAGTTGAAGTAGAAAGTATGGTGATCAATTTGGTGCTTGATGAGTATTCTGTATAAATTACAGAAAATCTTAATCGGGAGAAATAGACTTGCGATTGAATTTCGGGACGAAATTCTTTTTAGGGGGGTAGATTGTAATAACCGACCTATACTTTTAATAAAAGAAAAATGGTGGCAGACAACTTTCTGGTTTTAGGCAGTAAAGATCGGAGCCTTGTCTCTTTCATGATTATGCATGATTGACGAGAGCTAGCAAACAGACTATCATCTCTCTCTCACTCACTCTGTTTCACTCCGAAAAACAGAGCAATAGTTCTCCAGCCTTGTTCTTCCTCCATCAACCACCTCCAGACGTCGGACCACTCCCTTTGGCTTCTCCTGAGGCTGCTCTACCTACTGGACGTCGTCTTTTCCTCCGGCACGACCTCAAGGTCCGGCAAACCAGCTCGAACCCGGTTGCACCCGAAACCGAACTAACTCATCCTCCTCGTGTTTCCGGCCACCAATCCTCACCAAACTTCATCCTTGAGCTCACCTCAACCTCCAGAAGCTCTCAAAAGTGTCCCTTCACGGTGGCGCTGTGCGTGGTGGCGGTTGGAAGCCAGACCCGATCAAAAATCGAAACCGAGCTTTCGACCCGGATACCTCAAGCTATAGACCACCAATTCTTGTGATTCTTGACCTGAAAGGATAGCCTTGAGTTTCTGAACAAATATCCAGAAGGAATCGAAGCGATTTGTGGAAGTTTTTACGTAGATCGGAGCACCTGCCGGATTCTGGAATTTTTCCGGCCACCGAAACTTTCGATCAAGATATCTCGAGCTATAGAGCTTAGTTTTGAGTGATTCTTGAACCAGTGAGTTCGTCTTTAAGTTCTGAACAAGTCTCCTGAAGGAATCGAAGCGAAAGGAGGACATTTTTACGTTGATCGGAGCTTCGCCGGTTTCTGCAAATTCTCACCGGTTTCTGGAAAAAAATTCCGGCCACCTCGACTGTTTTAGGTAATTTCAACCACTTCCGGTCATTTTCAGCTTACATGGTAGTTATGAAAGTTGTTAAGCATGATGAGAGGAAGAAGAGCAGCCCGGCCCCGACACCATTGGTGGTGGTCGGCGGCGGCTCTGCCACTAACTCCGGCGGCCCTTTCCGGCCACCTCCGGGGATCAAAAATATGGTTTCTGTACATTTTCAGATTCTATATTTCAATACGATCATTTTGATATATTATACGCAATTTTTTGGATATCGTATGATTAAGTTATGAATTTTTAAGTTTAGATCGATTTCGATCGTTAGATTTGTGATATGTGAAGTTAGGACCGTCAGATGGACTTGTAGTTTTGATATGATGATCTTATGACTGTCCCAGTGGCTTTGTGTGGTCATGGGCGAAGATCCGACCGTTGGATCTTCGTATAAATGCAAAACAGTGATTAGGGAGGCGATTCGTGAGAATCCGTCCGTCGGATTTTCGTATAAATTTGTGAAGATGTTAGTAAGGACGATTCAGGAAGATCCGACCGTTGGATCTTCGTGATGATTTTTGGAGGGTGATCCTAAAGGCGATCCGTGAGGATCCGACCGTTGGATCATCATTTAATTTCGATCCGACCGTTGGATTGTCGTTTGAGTATGTTTTTTAGTTGTTGGCTAAGTTAAGGTCATGTTTGATTAGGTGATTGACGGTCTTCCTTGGGTGAGCGGTTTCGGTGTGTATTGTGTTGAATTGAAGACGCAGCGGGAATATCGAGGTGAGTAAATCGCACATGGTTCATTCATGAACCGAAATTCGGTGATTTTATTTAATTGGGAAATTGTGGAAATTGTTTTATGAAAATAAATATTTGTTTTAAATTATATGGACTTGATCGACTACGGTCCATAGGTAAGTAAAATGTATTTAAACTATAAAAATGAATTTCTAGATTTTATTGCATGTGAACTATAGTTGGTATTAGTGGTCACTCTTGTGTGGGTGACTACGTATATATATATTTACGTGGAATATATATTGGATGGTGTGACATCGAGTGAAGTATTGATGTGATTTACTGAGTTATATTTTGAGCATTACCATTTGGAATATGTGATTTATCTTAGATGTTGTGTTGTCTATGATAAAGAGTATTTGAGTAAAGTGCGATAGTTGAGTCGTTGAGGAGAATTAAATGAGGAGTTAAGTGAGTTGAGGCTTATCTTATGTTGAGTTGAGGATGATAAAGAGTAATTGAGTATAGTGCGATAGTTGAGTCGTTGAGATGAGTTAAATGAGGAGTCGAGTGAATTGAGAAATGCAGTCATTCGTAAGTGTGAACCTTGGCCCAGGTGACACACTACGATACAGTTAGAGCTCTAGTCTGTCTGCCATCATACTGCTTGGGGGATAAACGAGTTATCATATGCCCTTGGGTATGATATGACATACTGAATGGGGTGATTAATATAATTAATCATAAGCCTGTAAGTATAATATACTGCATGGGATGATTTATATGAATAAATCATAAGCCTGTGAGTATATATTGAGTGAGAAGTTGTTTATTTTTGAGTAGTCATGTTGAGATGTGAGTTGATTGATGCTTGAAGTGACGTTGTACACTTCAATTCTTATGCAAAACAAAATTAAAATGTGCTTGAGTTGATTGTGTTACTTTAAATCGTGCAATCCTTTCATTTACTCATACGAGCTTTGCAAAAAGCTTACCGGGTTTGTATTGTTGCAATCCCGGTACACTATTCAAACGGTGTAGCGGGTAATCCTGCAGGTCAGGAGAATCAGGGCGGTGATCGAGCGGGTTAGAGTATTTGTTATAGTTTTACAGCATTTGTAATAGTGAGGTGAGTTAAGCTCATTGAGCCTTACAATTTGATTTGGTGAGAGTGTGTTGTAATAAATAACTTGAGGATTTGATTTATTGTAATATTGAGAGGTGTGAAGTGTGGTTGTTTGTGAGAAAAAAATTCAGGACGTTAATTGTAATTGTTATTATTCATGTTTCGGATTTGAATTGATTATTCAAAATTCGGGGCGTGACAATTTCACCCTAAATTATCCATATAAATTAGATCTGACACATGAAAGAGGAAGATCGCCCAAAGCCAAAAGGATGGGCCCAAACCCCATCCCAATCACCGCTTCCCTGCACAAGTTCGTTCAACGCACCCCCACTGCCGCCACACTACAAAGACCGTCGCCGCAACCACGCTGTCACGACTCCACCACACATCGAAGACATCATCGTAGCCTAGTGCAATAGTCCAAATCCAACCGGAGTTGGAAAAAAACTCCGGAGACATTGGAAGACATCTCCCTCGATACCGCCCTGCCGCCATTGCATGGAGCAAAATAGGATTGGTCTCGGATCCAGTCTCACTGCCAGTCACCGCTCCTTAAGTCAATGCCCAAGCTTGTCCTTGCTGCTGAGAAGTAGTTAACTAGATCAAGAGTGACCCACCGCAATCACTTCCAAGCTATCAATTCCAAAAGTCAGGGCAAATGAATTACCCATTTGACAGCAACACAACAAAAATGCAGCAAAGTCGACGCTACCATCGGTCGCCACCGGATGAGGAAAATTAGGGTGATGTAGTTGCTCTCTAAGGGCTCAGAGAGAGAGAGAGAGAGATAAGGTTTTTTTTTTCTTTGGCCTTTCCCATTTCCTCACAGAAAAAGAAAAACAAAAAACAAAAAACAAAAAACAAAAAACAAAAAATCAATTGCCACATGAAAAATCAATGTGTCTTTAGTGTAAAATTAAAGCCACATGTCTTAATTTGCTTCAGCATTGTTATTTTGAATATGAAAATACATAGCGCTCTGCTAGGATTGGGAGAGCGCCGCTCTTGGCCTCTCTGTACCTTTCTATATCATCGATGAAGTACCTTTCCTAAACTGATCTAGGAGTCGTTGCCTTTGCGCATGGTTCACACTGTGTCTCCTAATCGTTTGTGGCTCGCATTCTTGCTGGCGAAGTCTTCGTGTTCTCATATTCTATCTTTTCGTGGTGGCTCTTGTCAGGGTAGGGAAGAGGTTGCGCTTCTTGGCTGGATCGGAATGATGCCGAGAGTTAGCCAACTCCGTCTAAGAAGGGCATAACTTGTGAGCCCCAGAAAAATGTATCGAGCTTAACGGAGATCATACGCGAAACTATTCAACGATCTCGATAAAGGTCAAGATGCTCGAGGAAATTTTCAGAATTTTTCATAAAGTGAAATCCTCAATTTAGGAGTTGGATAATAAAGTACACGTCACGACGAGTTCGTGGAAATTTTCGGGGAATTCTCCGGATACCCGAGCCATTTATAGCTATTTTCTGAAGTTGTGGAATTTTAGAAAATAAATTAAAGAAATAGGATTTTCTGCGGTGCAATCCTGGCCGTTGATCTATCCACCGCTTCATCCTGGCCCTTGATTACAATTTTGGTTGAGGTATATAAAGCCCTTGATCAGATCAAGGACAGAGATTGAATCAGAAAACACGAGAGAGAGAGAGAGAGAGAGCTGGGAGCTCTGACTTGAACGCAGCGACCCGGCAAGTGACCCGATCGGAACTTCCCCGTCCGGCCATCCCAAGATGGCGCGAGGCCACCAATAGCTTTGTCTAGGCGTTGCCTACCTCCCTGTACCCTCTGATCGCCCATGCATCGACTGTGAATGGAGAATATACGGCTGGAAGGTCCGAGACTTCTCCGGTGAGTTCCGCAATTTACGGCGACTCTGGCCACCATCTAGGCTGCTTGGGGTATGAAACCTCACCTCCTTGTCATTCTCTACACGTTTATGTAATTAGTTTTCAAATTGGATTGAGTTTTGATGGTTTGCATTCTGGGTTCGTCTCGGGTCCGTCGCGGTTCCTCGATGCCGGCGACTTTCTCGACTTTCCTTGACTTGTTCCGGCCTCGAATGCAACTGTAGACAAGGTATTTAGCAGCTGGCTAGGTAGATCATGTCGACACCCTCAGTTCATCACCAACCCAGTTTTGACAGTGAGCTCGGGAAGCTGAGTTTGGGTTGGTTCAAGGGATTTCCTATTTCGAAGGTACAATCTCAAACTAGATTCTTGTGCAGGTGATCAGAAATTATGCTACTGAGCTTGGTTTGATATGATGAAGTTGAGGACTCTGTTATCGAATTGGTTATGTTGTCTAGAATTTGATTATTTGAGTTGATGGCTATTGTGGGCTATGTCAATTGTAATGGTGAATGAGTTTGGAAAAGGTTGCTTACAGTGAATGTGTTTTGAAAATGGTGAATGTAGTCGGTCGACGTTTTGCAAGGTTTCCCATCGCAGTTAGTATTGAAATGATTGTGTTGATTTGAATTGGAAGAAATTATATTTCAGTTAAGGAGAAAAGTTAGGGTTGGGTGCCCTTAGTAGTTTTGGGCACACCTTGTATGAAAATTGGAAAGTATTGGGTGGCCTTAGTAAATTTCGGGTACACCTAATATGTTTGAAATTAAGTCGTTGCTTGATTTACTTCGACATAGTCGTAATTGGTCGATATCGTAATTTCAAGTAAAATGTTCGGCAATTTGGGTTAATTACTGTTGGTCAAACTGGTCAACTCCTGGTCAAACCAGGAAAAGTTGTCGAGATTTAATATAATTGTTCAAAAGATATTAACTATCGAAATGTCGGAATTTAGGACTCCAGCTACCCAAGGAACGGAAGGTTCGTGATCTCTGAACAATGTGAGATGGTAAAGCTTCGAAATACAGGTAGGGGACTCGGGACTCTCTATTAGCTAATGGTTTTCCATATTTGATTATACGTGATGCATGATGAAAGTGTATTGTTAGTTCAAATTTAAAATGTTTTCAAGTTAACGTGCGTATAAGATTGTTGATGGCGGTGGGAGAGAGCGAAAAGGTGGTCGATGACTTCCTTGGGGATTAGCCACCCCTAAACCTCCGGAGGGTTAGCTACACCGGTCGGACGGTGCGCAGTCGCAATGACGACCCGGTTCCGTGTGTGTAGCTAGTGTGTTAAGTTTGGCGCTCTGTGACTGGTAAGGTCAGATGTTTGTTTTACGGAACCAGGCCATCAGGTAAATCGTACGTAGTTTTCTAATCATGCATCGAGTTTTAAGATGAATGATATTTTAAGTTTGTCGTTCTTACATATATATTCGCTTTGTTTTCACACTGGGCTCAAATCCAAATTATTACAAAGTTGAGTTGATTTTCAAACTTAGCCGGAGTAGGTCCCATAGAGCAGCGAGGACGAAAGCTCACCCCTACAACAGTGTATGTGCAGGTATTGTGCACTGGTAACGGGATTGTAGCGGACGGAGCTGGGTGCGCGGAATTTGATAACCCTTCCGGACGGTAAACGAGTTTCTGATGTACTCTTGATCTTTATTTCTTGATCCACGCCATTCTGAAACTTGTTATTGAGTGTTCATTGTGTGGTTAAGTCTATTAGTCCTCGACTATTCAAAAATGACAAGTTCTAGACGAACAAAGTGAATTTTGTAATTTCAAGAAGCTTTCACCTCAAAAGTGTTTCAAATTCCCGCTGTGCGTTTTACGAAAAGTTTATCAACAAAAATGCCTAGCGGTTTTCTAGAATGTAATTCGAGCTTTCGGTTTATATTTGAGAGACTCGCGGCACTGTGACGTGCTCAAGCTGGCGAGGTGCAGTTTGGGGCGTTACATAACTGAAATTGGATTTGAATGGTTCTGGTTTGGTGGGGTTGTGGCTAGGGTTGGCATGGCGGTGTGAATAGGGGAGAGTTGCTGGGGTTTGACGCGATCCATATCTGGCCAAAATGGGTTCAGATCGTTTCCGGTCAGTGACAGAAGTGTGACTGTTAGAAGGCGATGGCGGCGCAACAATCAGGCTGTTGACGGTGACAAGGCAGACAAGCGTGTGTGTGTGTGTGTTGGGGGGGGGGTTTGGTGTCAATCAGAGGGGGTTGAGATGGTCAATCTCCGACGAAGGGTGGTGGAGTAGCAGTCGGGGCCGAGGTCAGGGAGGGTTTAGGTGTCCAAAGGAGTTTCCCGTGGGCCTGGGCCTCTACCTTTTTGGATTTCTCACGTAGGGTTTGGGCCTATCCTCTTGATCAGACTTTGCAGTTGGTGTATGAATCCGATGTTGTTAGGGTTCTCATTTGGGATCCTGGAGACTTTTTATGGACCCTAAATATTTCTGCTTCTTGAAATTAGTGTTTTGGTTATGTAGCTAGAAAATTGCTTTCTATTCAACATATTGATTTGCGTGGAGAATGCAAGGTCGGTCACACTACCGCCAGTTGCCTTGATAGAAGGTTACCCTCTATTCAATGCATTTTTTTGCTTGGAAGTATGGTCGACCATATTATTGGTACCGCTTTACATAGCCCGGATTTTGTCCGGTGCTTCATCAAATGCTTAATTGCATCCCTTAGTATTCTTGCTGGGTTTTATTTCCGATGCTTTGTTGCATTTAGTACTGTTCTTGTTACTTTATATTTTGATGTAGTTTCTACATGTTGAAATTTTTCTTGTTGTTATATTTAATAAAATGACTGACTATTACTCGCAAAAAAAAAAAAAAAAAAAAAAAACCACATATCTTTAATTTGGCAATGCCATAAACGGAAAATAGGGCAAGGCGTAGCCTAGCTACAATATTGAATTTTCCTTTATTTCTTATGGGCAGACTTAGCCCTTAATTATCTTCTAAGCAACAAAAAAACCCAACCAACAGCAAAGCGGAGAAAGAACCGAAGCAAATATCGAGCGTCTTGCGGCTTCCGCTGCTTGCCTCTGTTGGCTCAGTTGCGTCGACCTCAAATATGTTGTAGTCTCTGTCCGGTCCCGTGCTTTCACCATAAGCCACCACAACTCCGGCGGAGTCGTTTGCGTAGGCGCGTAGGAAGTACAAGGCGGCCGGCACGTGGCCATCCAATGTCGACTCGTAGTACGGCCACTTGTTAGAGGGGTTGTAGTGTCCAGTATAGAACTCTATCTGGCATGTCTCGTCCTTGTCGAGGTCGTCCTCCGTCTTCCTCTCCGGCCGGCCCACTTGACTCCTCGGCGCGTAGCAAAGCTTCACGGTGACCGTCTTATACGCCGCATCGGTTCCAACTGGGAAAGTCCTATTATTCAGAGACCATCTAACGCCGAGTTTATCTTCTCCGGCTTTTATATTACTGGACATATACCATGTCCCGTTGGGTGTGTTAACTCCAGCAAAAGAAAAACAGAGAAAACTGTAAGTTCGTGAATCATATTGAAAAGTTAAAGAAACCCAATTGGCCAATTGAAATATGTGGATTTTTTGGACAATAAATAAGCTGGAAAATTTTCATGGAAAATAGTTACATGCATACTACTTACACTGGTCTGGTTGGTGAGGGGAAGCAGCGACATCAAGAGTGTTGGGCAGAGAGGATAATAGAATGCCTCCATAAGAGGTTTCTGATAAGCTTGAGAGAAGAAGAAGAGAAGCTAAGAAAATCCATGTCATTGAGACTTCTTTGCAAGGCTTAATTTGATCAATGCTTACAGTTGTGGGCTGTATATATAGAAAAAAAAGGTTGATCCTGTATTAATTGATGATCAACTACTATTTAATATGAAGTCATCTTTGCATAATCAACAGGGCCCGTACAAAATTTGCTCATCTTATTCCCTATACGTATTTGGGATTGTAGAAGAAACTATCACTATCAAGTTAATTCCATATTCAGCTTTATAAAATTACAACTTGTAATGATGAATGCTTTTACTGAAAGTTAACCATACTAATTGCGGACTTGAAATTAAGGATGATAAAATGCTTTATGAGATGGCCATGCACTTCTGTACAATACCGAGGTTCGTAGCGAGTGAAAATTGAAGTGCGGGCTAAACGTCGAACAAATTAATGAGCTGACTTAATTTTGATAAAAATTAAGATGCCCCATCTTGCAACTTCATGGAATGTCTCTGAAACCCTTTTAATTTGCTGCGGAAAAGAGAAGAGCATGCATAACGTTGAGCTCTTCTTATCTGTCAATCGCGTGTCCTCTTTGAGTGGAGCAATATTAGGGTCAAATCCAATAGTCAAACATCGATCCCTTGCCTAGTGGCAAAATCCATCGTGGGAAAAACCTGTAGTAGATCATAATTAACTTGCGCATGCAGTTGAATTCATTAGTATATTATAGACGATTTCATAGAAATTGCAGGATTTCCAATCTAAATGACTTCTTTTATATCTCATTCATTAGTTTACTAATTTCGCTCGATTTTTAGTCTAATCTATTTAATAATGTTTAAAGAACGCAGTTTTTTTTTTAAGAGAAAACAAAATTACAACTTAAAACTCCTATTACAATAAGAACTAAACTGATCAAAATTAAAAGTAGGCTGAGACTTCTTTAACCAAGTGGTAGAAGTAGTTTTTATCAAGTATTTTTAATTTTTGTTATTTTATTATTATTTTAAGGCCTATTAAAGGGTAGTGAAATCCCTAGCTGAAGAAAAGAGAAAAGCCTACTTTGATTGGGATAATTGGAAATGGTTTCGGTAGAAGTTCGCTAAAAAATAAAAATATAGACCTTATCACAGAGGCTACGTTTGAAATTGTTTCTAAAATTGACACAAGCTCTTTCATAGCATCAAACCTAAACAATAATCACTTTCGCATAGTGAGCAAGATCCAAATTCAATGTTCTTTCCTAAATGCAGACCATCTACAATGAAAATTCTGACAGCTTAAAATAATAAAATGGCATTATCAACATGATTAAGGTTAGGGTTGGTTATGGTGAGACCTTGACAGCAACATTACAGAGGTCCCTAGCAATGTGCAAGAATATATTTATCGAAATCTATAGATCATACTTGCATTACCAAAGTGAAAACTGATAATAATTCTTACATCTACACGAAAAATCACAGCGAATAATTGTCATAGAAGCAATAGTCAAACATTTCATAATCACAAGACTCGCAACCAATAAACATGAATCACATGGGGAGGTGAAAATACAACCAAACAGTTGCGGTGAAAAAGATGGTAATACCATCTTATAACCAATGAGCTCTACTGCAGAAGTGCAGAGAAGTAATAACGCATCACAATACTGAAATTATAACATATCAGCACACAAAATAAAGTGATATACACACATCCAGTACTACAGAATTTGGAAATTACATGCCCTACATTCCATCACATCAGCTTATCATTTCAGAACAAACTACGCGAGCAAACCAAACTAGCAACAAAGGTGATGCTGTCATGTTAATTTGCAGAACTTAATCCATGAAGCTCTTTCTTTCTGTCAGTTTAGGTTATTTGTGACAGCACTCAAGGTGTGAAGTATGATTATTTGACGATACCTGTGAAAAATCCTCTTCTTTTAAAAAGAGAAAAAAAAACCCTAGCTGAAGAAAAGAGAAAAGCCGAGTGGGAGTTTTCCCTGTCCGGCGGCGCGCCCTCCCAGTGTTGTCGTCGGACGGGACAGATGGGACCTTGTGTCCGGTGAAGGGTGGTCCAGTTGGAGTAGAGGTTGCGGAGCGCTGGCGTTGCACACCGGAGAGCCTATATGGTTTGACGGAGAAGGGCGGAGGTGGGAAGATGGCAGGATGGCGGAGCCGTTGTCGTCTTGGCCTTGGGAGGAGCACGGAGGATTTGCTCGGTGGTTCGAGGAGTTGACACGAGCTCGGAGGTCGCCGGATGTTGCCAATCGTCTGGGAGCAGTGCCGAGATCCACTGGGTTGAGATCGGATCGGTTGATCCTGATCTGGTTTGGGTGCTTTGGTTCCGACATGAGGAAGGGCGGTGTGGCGAGTCGGCGAGCGGTAGGGGACGGCAACATGGCAAGTCGGCGGGCGGTAGGGGACGACGACGTGGCTGGTGGTGGTACGGCGCCGGTAGGATGGGTGCGATGTGTTGGGCTCTGCAACCGTTTACTCAAGCTTGGGCCTGATGATCTTTGGGTTTGGGCTTTGACCCTTGACCCAGCTTTTTTGGTCTGGGCTTTCACCCTTGACCTAATTGTTTTTACTGCTTTGGTTTTATGTTATTTACTTTTAGTACGACGTGGCTTTATGTCAGCAATAAGTCCCTCTCACTTTTGGGTAGGGCGACGTGGGCTTTGTCCCGGTATGCACACTCAGTGTGCCTTGTCTGGCCTAGCGAGGCGGCGAACTATTTGTTTGATCAAATGGGCGCAACCTCCTAGTGGCAGGATAAAATTGAGTGTCACCGGATTTATTTTTGTGCGGCAACATAGTGGGAAAGCTGTGCTAAAGCAGGTAATTATGCTTCTTCGTAATAGAGTTCTCTTTCCGGTATGTCACCGCTATGTCAAAGCAAATAGAGTAGTCATTCGTGCACTCTTTGCTAATTGGTGCTTGTTAGAATACATAGATTTTGTGGAGAATCCGGGTTTTATTCTAGGATGTTCTCTCTATGTTTATTGTAATTTGGGGTTCAGGCTCTACGTCCCCCCATTGTATTTTGCAATTTCTTTAATCAAGGCTTGAGGGCAGCCGCACCAGGCCCATTTCAAAAAAAAAAAAGAACTAAACTGATCAAAATTAAAAGTAGGCAAAGCTGAGACTTCTTTAACCAAGTGGTAGAAGTAGTTTTTATCAAGTATTTTTAATTTTTGTTATTTTATTATTATTTTAAGGCCTATTAAAGGGTAGTGAAATGATATTCACCTTTCTTGTAGTCTCACCTCAAGTTGTAAAGTCCCTTTGGTTGAGAAATTCGAATTGTAGGATTTCTCATGTTTATAGGGAGTGTAGTGTAACATGTGTAGATGGACTAGCTCCTCTTCGGCGTACCCTGGGTTGAGACAACACAATTTTGAGAATCCACCTTATTGCACCAACGACAGACTCAATAAGCATAAAAATGGTCTTTTAATGTTGAGACTTGTAGCAATCCAGTTGTTATTTAGCTTCCATGTTCAAAAAGATCTAATTAAAAAAATGGATCCAGCTGCTCTAAAGTGAGAAATATGTGAATTTACTTCAATTTCATAAAATCTGGACTCTCTATCTAATCTGACATTAGGCGTATTATCGATGATTGTAAGTCATATTTGACATCTTTTCACTCAAGTCAGGTTAGTCACACCACAACACATGTGGGCAAAGGCCACACACGTATTGCCACATAATTAAAAAATTGTGGATATGGACCTCATACCCACCGCTATATCCAATGTTGGTGTCTATATCCTCCACCTACAAGCACAAAACATGGGTGCCTAATTATTTAATATTTTTTCTTTTTATTTTTTTATTCAAACCAATTATTTAATATTTATTTGGATTTTCTTTTCTGTAGACCCTAATCTTACAGAATTTTTAATGATTGTTCAACACCCATATTTTCAGCCTCTCAGACTCTTATCTCTTTCTCTTCTTCTGAAAAAATAAACCATCTCTTTCTCTAGTCTCTCTCTCTCTCTCTCTCTCTCTCTCTCTCTCTCTTGTCTTACTACTCCATATTCACCATGATCAATTAACCTGGATAGTCTGAATCGTAAGGAATAGATCCCGGATCCCCCTATCAGATTCAACTCTGGTCTATCAATTTAACCTACCCTCTATTTTTGAATTAGGGATTGTGATTTCTTATGCGATTGTGGTTTTTCTTTGCAGCAAGAGATTAATTGAAGAGATTTCATACTGTGTTCGTGGAGAGCGAGGTTGCGAATCACCTCGGATGAAAGAAGCCATCGACCATTAAAACTCGTTCCTCGTGCTTCAACCCGAGACCATGGAGAAGCTCCAGCGACAACACAATCAGGTACCATTTTAGTGTTTGTTATTTTATTTTCTTTGATGGCTCTATTCGATATATATGCGGGAGAAAAATTGGATGATTTTTGTTGTCTATGGTTTTCCGGTTATGGCTTATTGATTGAATTTTGTATGGGTCTATGCCTATCATCTCTAATCCAAGATCCCCAATTTCAGCACTGAGTAGGAGGCTGAAACCATGGCAGTGATTGAACCCAAGAAGATCATCATTGAGATCCTAGTATCGGTGAGTTCTGTTCCTTGTTTGTTTCTTCAACACTAACTTGATCTATGGACCTAGACACTCAAAAGATTCAAGCTTTAAACATGGATTGCCTCTGTTTTCAGATTTCGGCCAAGTCAATTGCAGACTGAAGCTGCTCTATTTGCTTCCCCATGTACTGCAAAGAAGCAATAGGACTCGATACTGGACCATGAATAGAAGCAATTGTTGACCGGGAAAAAAAAAAAAAAAAAAAAAAAAAGCAATTGAAACTCTGATTCCTACCAGTTGGTCCCACCATGTCAGAATTGCAAAAGAAGCCACGCACAACAAAACTAAGACAATTAAGGAGAAAGCAACCCCTCTACAGCGCACTGACCCAAAAAAATGTGGCTGCAGCGTGGCAATGGGTAATAGACACGCACATGTGTGTCCTTTGGCCCAAATATGTCACGAATGTGTATGTGGCCATTGCCAATAATTGTAGTAGTGTCACATCTTCCGTGAAGCAAACGGTGTAGTCAATAGGTTAGCGTACCTTGCTAGTTTTAATTATATTTCTGATGTATGGTTAGATGAGACTCCTGTTATTATTCAGGATGTTCTCTATGAGGATGTTAATTTGTAATCCTTCTAATGTAGCACGGGGTTCAGGTACTATGTCCCCCCCTGTTGCAAAGTATTAATTCAATAAATGGAATCGGGCGTGGGGCTAAGCCTCCCAGCTAGGCTGGGTTCCAAACCCCTTTAAAAAAAAAAAATTAACATATCACTCTTTCATTAATTATTGATTTTTAATCTAAACTCCGGTTAACTTTCCGTTAACTATAGGAAAAAAAAAAGTTTGGGATTTCTCATCCTTAGTTACACTAATTTTCAACTCCTTGGTTGCCGATTACCTCATCTAACTGCCCAAAAATTTAAGTTATAAATGATCGAAAGCCAAAATCAAAATTTTCGAGCTTGGTTGAATAGAACCTATAAACATTCACGTCTTCAATATAGCCTTTCACCAATAGCATCTATGACATTGCTTGCTTTTAAGGTCAAAATATACTGCAAATTGTAATTGGATCCAGAGTTCAACCTACTAAATGATAAACCTAGAACTGTTGTTGTACGTAGAAATAGACCTACAAATTGGATCCAGAGCAGTTCTTTTGGTCTTAGCGAGCATCAATGTTTTACCCTGATAACCAATCTAGCTAATTATAAATTAGATCTGCCCTTGTATAGTTATCGATCAAATTGTCCACGATCTTAAGCTTAAACGGATGCTAATAAATCTGGACTCTCTTATTTCTCTTATATCTTGAGATTGTACGTGAACCATCGAAGGTTAGAGTAGGCTAAGGTTGTTTGTTGGGAATGGGAAGTGGTAAGTCTTATAGTCTTTTCCAACTCGAGAGATTGAAGTTCATTTGGCCTTAATTGCATTTGTTAATAATTAAGTAGATTAGATGGATGCGAATGACATGGCTTAAACTACAGAGAAAACTCTATATAAAGTTTACAACTGAATATTACGTGTTTGAATAAATCGAATCACTTCAGATAAAGTAATTGACAATCAAGCAGTTGAAAATCAGTGTGAACTAGAAATCCTGAACTTTTTTTTTTCTATAGTTAACGGAAAGTTAACCGAGGTTTAGACTAAAAACCGAAAATTAATAAGAGTGATGTAGATACCTCCACTAGCATGGCTTATTCTTTCTGTCACCAAGCATATGCAACACTCTCTTAGTGGGCCCACAAGCCATGGTGGGGCCCAACCACGACATAAATTCCATTGTCCGACATTGAATCTACCCTGTGGTAGTCGGAAGCGGCCAAGACCACGCCAGGAAGCAACCTTCCCGGCCTTGCCAAGTTACCTTCACAACAAGCTTTTTTACACTAGAAATGGGACTTCTTGTCCCACATTGAAGAAAATGTAAAGAAGAGAGGCTCCTTACCTATAAAAGAGACCCCTCATCCCATTAAGAAACCACTCCATTACATCTCTTGTAATCATGTTGGGCCGCAAGGCCCAAACACATGCATGCATATAGAGCAATATTGAAGTGGACGTAGTTTCCCGCTAACTCTTCTTTGATACAGACAACCTGCACATTACACCAGGTAGTTAGTTCTTATTCTAACAATTACACAGACCGCCATCTTAACATATATATAAGACTCACACTTCGCATATGGGCAGACCACCATTGAACAAAAACAATTATATTACCCAATACAGAAAATTTTAACAAGTTATAGCTTATACATGAAACAATTAGCACCAAACATTCACCTTATTCTGGATAGAGAAATTGATAAAGTTGGTATCCACCAAAACCCAGTAAAGCTTCTAATCTCTTCCTCAGGCTTCTCAGAACTCAATAACTAACTCCATTTCATCAAACTAAGGTCAGACATCTTCTAATCTAATAAATCAAACTATAATCAATTAATCAAAGTATCAAACCAACTAACTAAGCTCGGAGCCTCACTCATCTTCTAATAAAAAAAAACAACACAGCGGCACACAAAAAATTCACTTTTCGTTTCTGATAGAGGAATAATCGCCCACCAAAAAAAAAATCACGACTATATGAAGAATTAAGGAAGAAAAAGGAAAAGCCTTATATTGAACAATCCAAATCTCAATACCAACTCCAATGCAGTTTCTTATCAATTATTCAAAGTATCTAAGTATCAAACCAAGTAACACAAGAAAAAACGTAGCAGAACTGCAGAACCCAAGTAACGAAAGAAAATTCCACAGAAAAAGAGGAGTTTACCTCTTTAGCATGAATCACGACTGTATGAAGGCAAATGATATGCGATTGAAGAAACGATTATGATATGTCTATGCCCAAGGCTTGGCTCATGTGTTTGAGATTTGCCCCAAATTGAATTCGACATCAGTCCTTAATCCTAAATTTTGTCCTTATGCAACCTGACACAACATTGAAATTCAATCACCGTTAAAAAAGTGGACTGACTATAGTAAGTTATCAGTGAGAAAGTTAAAAGAAGCGGATATACCATATAACCCTACATATACAGAGAAGTCAAAAATTAAACATAATTCTCCACTGACATCACAGCTACCAAATCAAGAGCAGCTTCCTGCCAAAAAGAAAAAATGTAGATTAAATCACATATCAGTTCCTAATAAAAGGACTTAAAATTAAACGAGATGACATCCTATATCTGGAGAAATTAAGCAATATATCTATAATCTCAATATAGAAGCCAACTTCTCCCTTCCAGAGGCAATAAGCTCTGTTATGTCCTTACCCTGAACTTCCTTGAGAAGAAACTGAAGCCTGTCATCATCTGCTTCAGCACCAACTATGAAAAAGATGAATGTGTTAGCACTATGAACAATTAAACCCGACCCTCTACATGCACAGTTCTACTCAATCAACTGATCAAAATACACATAACAATCCCGATTTACAATATTAATTGCTCTAAGATTCATTGCAGATAGATAATGCAAATACTAGAAACACTTGGGAAAAAAAAAAACTACAAGGTTCAATATGTTGTAATAACAATGGCACATGAGTGAAAAATGTATACGAACAAAAGTGCTTCTAAATACAAGTCATGTTAATCCTAAAACAGATTTCTGCGACTCAAAAAGCATAGCATTTAAACCCAATTCCTCGAGCCCCAATCCATTGTAGTCAGTAATAAATCGTTTTCATTGGATTAAGTCTTAAGTAATAACAAACAAAACGCTACGGTAGAGTTACAGAATAGAAAACACTATTGCTAAGTCTCAAAATTGAAAACCCACATGGTAAAGTAGGAATACAGAACATGAATTTCGAAATCAACAACACTAATCGATCAGAAAGACACAAATTTTGGGCATATGTTTAACAACACAATGCGTAAATGAAGCAAAGAGAGCAAAAAGAGGTACCAGCTAGCGCCAAGGATGCTCTTGATGTCTTCGGTTATGGTCTTGCCCCCCAACACAGCGAGCAAATAAGCAGCGATCACCTTTATCTCTGTTTTCACGAGTTACAAAACAGTTAATATCAATCAGAACCGAACAGGGAGAGAGAGACAAATCTAACGCCTTATACAGATACAAAGAGATAGAGAGAAAGAGAGAGTACTTGAGAGAGAGAGAGAGAGGTTGTGGATCTGCAGAGTATGAAGAAGGGTGAGTTACCGCGAGCACCCCAAGGTCTAGGGTCAGGCCCCCCATTGCCCTGCCCCATCGAACGCATTTGAGACCTTGTAGATCCAAATCATCGTCGTCGTCGGAGAACATAACTACAGATCCACCGGTCCACCTAACCCAACCTCGAATCACCAAAGCCTCGAGGTTGCTTTAGGCCAAAAAATAACATGGCTTTTGAAACTCTTATCCAGAAAATCGAGCGATTCTGGAGTAACACTCACAAAATTGCATGATAACGAGAGAGAGACCGGAGAGAGAAAGAGAGAGAGAGGCAGAGAGCAGGATAGGGTTTTTAGTCGAAGCAAGTGAATATATACCAAATAGGAGAGATTTGTTGTCTCGACACCACGCCATAAGAGTTCTCAAGAACTCAGCCCAAACATAGGAACCCCAGAGCCCACTTATATTATAATTATAATGCATTTGGCACTGTTTCAGTACCAGCATAACCTCTATTCACCCATTAGGCACTAATAACAGTGGAAGGAAAAAATGTCTCACTGGTTTTTTTTAAATCAGTGTGATACTGTTCTCTTTCACACTGATGAGTTTTTAGTGGCTACAAATGTAAGACCTCGGAAATTTGTTATTAATTCGTAAATGTTTCCTGAGATTAATAAAGTTTTCGTTTGTACGATTTTGTGGTTCGAGGGTGGAGTGGAATTATTTTCGGACGAATAATTATTCGAAGTACACGTTTTAGGGGGTTACGAAGTTTGACTTTTTATACGTTATGATTCTGTGGAAACTTCCTTCACAAAAGTTGTAGAGCGCGTCGATACGAGTTCGTGGACATGTGAAACGCGAAAATCGGAGTTCGTATGAGGAAGTTATGGCTTTTGGAAAAAGTTTCTATTTTGGTTAAATAGGAAAAAAAATCCGAAAATATCAGAAAATGCCAACTTTCCATTTTCGGAAAGTTTTCTCTCTATTCGTTCCCGAGCCCAGTTTCGCCCCCTCACCTTCGCCGGCGTCGTTCTTCCTCCTCCGGCCACCTTTTGCTTCGATTCCAAAGGGAATCCTGCTCTCCTCAGTCCCTTCTACACGTCTGTGGTGGTGATTCGTCGTGGGAAGCACCGTAGACGACGCTACAAGGCCGAGAAGTTGCACGATGGAGCTGCAAATCGCCGGCCTTGGTTCTCCCAGCTCCGGCCACTATAGCTCTAGTTCTTTGAGGGCTTTTCTATCCCAGAGGAAGTAGAAGCTACACCCAAGAAGGCTTGCAGCGATTTGATCTGTGGTGATCGAATTTTGGAGTTTTTGAAACTAAGGTTTTTCGAATCCTTTGGCTTGCGAGGTAAAATTATACTTTTTGGCTGATAATCTGATTATGGTGTAGTTATGAAAGTTTCAATTGGAGTTGAGATGAAGAACTTTGGTGTTGAAAGTTTTGCCAAATTCCGACTTTGGGCCGGTGGCGGTGCCGCCACTGTGGTGGTGTTTTCCGGCGGCTTCCGGCCACCCCAGGGACAGTTTCTATTCCTGATTTCGATCTACTCGTCGATACGAGCATTTTGATATATAATTTGTAATTTTTGGAAATCGTATGAGCATGTTATGAATTTTCCAAGTTTTAGGGTTTTCGGTTCGATCGATTTTCTATCCGTGAGGATTCGGCTGTCTGATCAACTTGTAGTTTTGATTAATTGATTGTAGAAGCGTTCCGAGATTGTTGGATGGTATCGGATGAGGATCCGACTGTTGGATCGTCGTATAATTGTGTGTTGTGAATTGTGTGTTTTGTGTTGTATTGAGTGTGACCTTGATGTGATTAGGTGATTGACGGAATTGTGTGAGCGGAGTATGGATGATTTTGTGCTTGTCTTGGTTTTGTGTGAAGACGCAGCAGGATTTGGAGGTGAGTAAATCTCACGTGGTTCATTTACGAACGGATTTATTTATTACTCGGAATTACTTGTTTAATTGTTAAGTCATTTTCGAAACAAATTATTTGTTTTAAAATATATGAACTTGATCGACAACGGTTCATGGGTAAGTTAAAACAATGTTTTGATATAAAATGATTTTCGAGAGGAATAATTTATAAAACTATAGTTGGTATTAGTGGTCATTCATGCGTGAATGATTACGTATATATATATTTACGTGGAATATATATATTGGATGGTGTGACATTGGTGAAGTAATGATGGTGATTTGATGGAATTATTATTGCGATCATTTACTCTTTTCGGGATTACAATTCATCATGTGAGTGATTGATGTAATTGTATGAGTGTAGCGGTATACAATTCATCATGTGAGTGATTGATGTAATTGTATGAGTCTAGCGGAATACAATTCATCATGTGAGTGATTAATGTAATTGTATGACTGTAGCGGTATACAATTCATCATGTGAGTGATTGATGTAATTGTATGAGTCTAGCGGTATACAATTCATCATGTGAGTGATTGATGTAATTGTATTAAAAGAGCATTTGGAGTTGATGGGTGATCATCTACTTTAGTTGAAGTTGATGGGTGATCATCGACTATTGACTTTAGTTTGGAGTTGATGGTTGATCATTGACTTTAGGGTGAGTTGTTGGACTTCTTCATTGATTTTCTTTTTCCTTCTAATTGTTGAACTTTTTAGGTAATCTCCTGATCAACTAAGTTATATGCAAGGATTACTGTCTTTTGAATTGTTTGTTTTAATGTGATCTCCTGAACTAAATTATATGCAGGGATTACCGCTTTTTGAATTGTTTGTTTAATGTAAATTCCTGAACTAAACTCTATGCAGAGATTTATATGATTTCTATTGTTTGTTTTTAATGTGATCTCCTGAACTAAGTTTCCATGCAGGGATTACTGATTTTACTTAATTCAATTGTAAGTGCGGTGGTGGTTTGAGACTAGTAGTGAGTTGTGAATGAGTTGTGAGGTCATCGTTTTGACAAATGCTTTATGTTGAGGGGAAGTGAGTGTGATTTGTCGTTGAGATGATATGATATGATATGAACTTGATGTTTGGTTATGTTTTGTGAAATTACATAATGTTGCTTTAATTCATCTCATGAGTTGAGAAATTATAAGCATGCGTGACGTGAGTCACTTTAATTGAGTTTACTCATACGGGCTTAAAAAGCTTATCGGGTTTGTTTTGTTCAACCCGGTGCACTATTCTATGGTGTGGGGGTTTTTGTGCAGGTTAGAATATCAATTAATCGTCGTCGAAGCTGAGATGTACGTTGGGTAGCGTGGACGTCGAATGATACTCTTAGTTTTAAGTCTTCCGCTGTGTAGTGAGTTGTGGTGGGTGTGTTTACTTATTGAATTGTCATTCATTTTGATTTGTAAACTATCTGTAATGTAATATGTGACTCTAAAGAACGAGTCGGTATTGACATTGTGAGCTCATGATTTGTTTAGTTGCTTATTTTATTTGAAAATTTTTCTTTGTGTTTTCTTGTGCTTGTTAAGTTATCGCGTTTCGGATTTGAATTTATTTATTCAAAATTCAGAGCGTGACAACAAAAGAGGTGCTATTGGGGAAATTTGTTGTAGTGAGAGTAACATAAAAACATAAAAGAAGAGAAAGTACATTGAAGAATACCATGGTGCTGCCATAGCTAGAAGAGGAACATCTCTGTGGATGACAAGACTATTGCATTCTGTCATGTTCATATCCCTAGCTCTAGCGCCACTATGCAATGCCCACTCAAACTTGTGCACAAGATTTACTAGCACAAGCTCAGTAGTGATCATCGAAAATAGGATTCCTGGGCAACCTCTCCTGCCAGCTTCAAATGGGATAAACTGAACGTCCTGTCCTCTGAAGTCCGTACTAGAATTCATAAATCTATCCGGTTGAAACTTCTCTGGTTCATCCCACAGAGAAGGGTCCCTTCCAATTTCCCAGGCATTTATTATGACCATGGTTTTTGCTGCTATGTCGTAGCCCTTTATTTTAGCATCTTGGGTTGACTCTCGAGTACCCAGCAACGGCATTGGAGGATACGTACTAAGTGTTTCAATGATCACAGCTTTCAAGTATGGCATTTTGTCCAATTCACTTTCTGTTATGTCTTGTTTTCCATCAGCAATTCCCATAACCTCATTTTGCAGTTTTTCATCAATCTGGCCAAGCCTTTTGATTTCCAAAAACAAGAACGAAAAATTCAAGTATGAAATTATGTGATATTTGAGGATGAAATACAGCAATCTGAAACAAGCAATGAGTTGTGTGTAGTAAGTTCATTTTACACATGAATGTTGAATGCATCCTCTACTTGTTTCCGACCAGTGGCAGTTTCGTGCCAACGATTGCATACAAAAGTAAAGTGGGCACGATCAACATCACCAAAACATTGAGAAACTATGGTTAGATCTTCATCGATGTTGAGGAAGTACGACCTTCATCGGTGCAATAAGTTATCACGATTTGCCACCGTTTGTTTCGTAGTTTCTGCCATGTTCAATTTACAGAGACACAGAGTAGGTGAATATCTCCTTAGTTTGCTGTGCGTCTAGGCTCCTCGTAGCCATGGTTACATATATATAAGGAATTAATTCTGGATCTTATATGGAAATCCAAAACTGATTAGCAAACTTTGATCAAGAAGATGGTTATCTAGCTTGGTTGTGAACTTGTGATGCTCTTTTACTCTTCCCCACAACTTTAATCCCCACATTGTTATGCTTGTTAAGATTTTTTAGGTTTTAGTTCATGTGTTTGGCTATCAGAAATTCAGAATCGACAATACATTCACAAACTTCTTTTTATTAATGCCAAAACAAAAAAACAAAAAACAAAAAACAAAAAACAAAAAACAAAAAACAAAAACAAGAAACAACTTGACTTAAAGACAACAACATGAAATCTGGATGAAGGGATTAAGGGGAGTATGGTACCGGGAGAAGATAAAGAGGAGCTTTCTTACAGACAGTGATTCCATAAACTTCACTCACGTCTAAGGCCTCAACCAATGCATTACCAGTTGGCAACTTCCAATCAAACCAATATAAAAGGTCGGCAAGAACACATTCAAGCGAAGCAACCGCAAAGGCCTATCCCGGGCATCTTCTTATACCACCACCAAATGGGACAAATTGGAAGTCCTCGCTTGTGAAGTCGATTGAGTTGCCCTGAAATCTATCTGGGAGGAACTCATCCGGCCTTTCCCACAACTTGGGGTCCCTTTGGATTGCAAATGCATTGACAAACACACTTGTTTTGGCAGGGATACGGTAACCTTCCAACTCTACTCCCTTACTTGTTTCCCGAGGAACTAGAAAGGTGCTACAGGATGTAGTCTTAGAGTTTCTTTGATGACACATTTTAAGTAGTCCATTTGATTGATATCATTCACATCTACCCTTGCCTTATTCCCCACCACACTTCTTATCTCCTTTTGGACTTTCTCCATCGTACTTGGATTTCTGGCGAGCTCTGTCATCAACCATTCCATCGTTTTTGAGGTTGTAACAGTTCCTGCAATTACATATCCTACAAACCAATGAACCATAATGAGACCAATTTCAGGAAACACACGGTTGTATGACCTCCAAAATGACATTCATAGCTTCATAGTCTATGTCCGAGGCTATAAACATCTTAGAGAAATACGTGGATACCACACGCTCCACATCGTTATCATTTTCAGACCAATTCCCAGCCTCATCAAGCAAACCCGGCAAAGAATTCTTCTGTTTTCTGTTTGCTGCCTTCCTATGGAAATACCGTGTTCCTGTCTCCCTCTTTCAGCCAAGTAACCTTGGATCGATGCTTCCAAAAAAATCTCCTCCTATGAACTGTAAAAACTCCATCAAATGCCTTTTCTCATTCTGAACATTATCAGATAAAGGGACATCCAACAATTCTTCAAGGCGTGACCTAATTCCCAACATCTGATGCTGGCTTGCCTTGAAAGCTTGCTTCTGCCACTTATCCAAAGCCAATCTGGTATGCGTAATTTTTTGGGTAACTTGGAACATTGGAAGTCCTACCACATCCGTATTCCATGCTTCTTTCACTACCCCCGTTGCACTCCCCATGCTGAAGCCAATACGCTTCAAACTTGAAGCGATGGTGTCGCGGTCTTTTGGCTATTGGCACAGAACTAGGACGCAACAAGAGAGGGACATGGTCTGAATCACTTGGCGGAAGATGCTGCAAAGCAGCATGTGCATGGGGAACAGATCGCACCACGAAGGAGTACATACTGCCCTATCCAATCACAGTTGTGTCTCGGAATTCCACCATGTCGACTGAGGACCCTGGAACCCTAGATCAAGGAGCTCACAGTAGCCTAATGCTTCCCTAAAGCCCCGCATCTGTCGCTAGGTCGTACCGGGCCGGGCCATCAATCTTCTCTGAACTGTTGAGGATTTCATTGAAATCCCCTATGACCAACCACGGCAGCGCATCCAAATCCCGTAGCTCACGAAGAAGCCGCCGTGAGCCATCTCTCTCAGCCGTCCTGGAATACCCGTAAAAAACGGTAAGCCTCCATCTAGGGTTTCCAGCACCCCCATCAATAAAGATGTCAAAATGGTGGTCCGAAACTGTCCCCACCTGCACCTGCACTTCATCGTTCCAGAACATCCCTCCTCCGGATTGACCATTGCTTAGAACCTCCTTGAAGTGAGAAAACCCAATCGCTCGTTGAAGAGCCGTAAAGTCACCCATCCGGCTAATCTTGGTTTCGCAAAGAAATATGATTTGAGGCTTGTTTTGAGAGATTAGATCCTTCAATGCCCTAGTAGTTGCATCATTGCATCTGCAATTCCAGCTGAGTATATCCAAATCCATGGTAGGTTGTTACTTGCTTTCTAGAACCCTCGAAAGTAAACCCTAGCAGAGCATATCCTAAACCCAATACAAGCGATAATATCTTCCTTTTAATCACTGTTGTTCCCTCACGTGAAGACAAAAATTTAAGTGGGGGAATTTACAATAGAGATGTTAAAATACTGGGTGGACACTTTTCTTTGAGGAAACAGATTTTAAGTGCAATAATAAATCGCGAAATTAATTCATGATTTAGTTTGTTTATGTATATAACATAGTGTAAGGATCAACCTTGTATTGAGTGACTTTTATTCGAATTATGTATATTAAACACATATTCATTATAATAGTAGTACTTTTCATAACCATGTATTTGTTTGTTACAATATCAACGATATCTTTTGCATAGATGATCTTTAAAAAGATAATTTAAAATATAAGCGGCTCGATTACAAAATTATAAAGTGAAAATATGTCGATCACAATAGAGAATGAATGAACTTCTTCACCCAAGAAATGAATTTAAGAATTATCAATTATAGAGTGTCTTGCTCCACTCATTAATCAATCGCTTAAGATCTGAATGAATAGTTTAAGTAACATATGCAACATCAGTACTCATATTTGTTAACTAGAGACGGATGGCGGATTCTAGATGTTCGTAAAACATTTTAGGAATGAGAGTCATTCTCATTCTTCACTATTATTTTGTTGCCCGATTGTATTGTTAATTAGTTTTGAAGAATGAAGAAAGAACGATTTACTCTGCAAAAGGAAGAACCAAAACACTCTTTGGCGCAATTTGCTTTTTCTTTCGGGAAATCTTAATCATTCATAAGGTGACGCTATTGGCGCTGGAATTGCTAGTTTGGCAGATCAGAATCCTCATCCAACCTTTTTCGTTCATCTGGTTCCGACCAGATTCAATGTTCCATGGCGTGGGCTGGGGAGTCCAAATGGTGCAACTGGCCCTGTGGTTGCACTTGAAGCTTTTCCATATGGTGGTCTTCGCAGCGTCTGGTGGCGGTGCAGTCCGTGGCATGGGGCTGCTGGATCATGGTTGCACGACGCCAGGATTGGCTGGGCCTTTTGGGCTTGCTTACTTCTTTTGGGGCTGGGTTGAGGTCTTTGGGCCTTATCTTGGGCCTCATGAGGAATGGGTCAGCCTTCTATGGCCGGGTCTCATTTAAGTTTTTCTGTACTTAGCCTATTTACTTGTCTTTGGTAACATAGTTTATAGGCTTTCTTGATAAGTGAGCATGGGTACCGTCAAATGATCGGATCTAATCTATGTATCGATGTGGTATACCACAAACTCTTTATCTACCCAGAGATGGTAGAGGGAGGATATGTAATGGTCCTTTCTGGCCTGAGTTTATTAATATATCGATATGATATTCTTCAAAAAAAAAAAAAAAAAAAGGTTCCAAAAAAGCCAAGATAATTACTCATCAACTAATAAATCTTGGTTTTATTCTTAACCTACAACTTTCATTCCACGGTTGAGATTTGTGAGGATCAAGGTCGAATTAGGCGATTCAATTTCCCAATTTTCTTTTACTTCAAAATAAAACCAAATAAAACGCAGGTTCCATTCACCCTCGCATACATTCATAGACTTCAAAGACCATTAAGTACTAGCAGTACTACTATGGCATTGTCAATTAGTAGTCGTCAAAGTCATGACAACAATTCAATGTCTGATGTTCTTTCATCAATCGATATCTTAACCCTAGTTGCTCAGTACTGTCTCGCAAATCATAGTATTGTTGATCTTATCTGCTTTGCTATTATCCGCTTTGCCTATTGTTGATCCAGCTCTGGATTGAAAAAATTTCTGATTGTGTCGTCTTTGTCATCAGCAAAGGAAAAAATTACAGAATACACACATGCAATCTCAGAAGAAGAAATAAAAAGTGGACTAGTCATACCTACAATATCTGTCCATTATGTCGACCCTTATAGATTTCGTTATCTGGTCTCCAGCTATATGGACGGAACTTAATTTAAATTGTGTCTTCGACAGTAGTGAGACAATTGATGGGTACGTTTAGCCTTGCAAGTCAAGATTCAGGGGTGGTGACCAGTGACGACGGTGTCCTCCTCCTCCTTAAGAGAAGGTGAGGAGGCGGGGTGGTAGGTTACTTTCAACTGTTTGAGTCTAATGGAGATCTGTTATTAGCAAGTCGTTATTATAATAAACAGACTGGTTTGTATTGGCGTGTCTACCAGTTTGATCCGTTGAGAAAAGATAGTAGTAATCATTGGACTCCAATCGAAAGCTTGGGAAATCGGGCATTGGCTATAAGCACAAGGCTTTGCGACTTTAGCCGTGAATCAATAGTTGTATTTCATCAAGCCAAGGAATTTCCAAACATGATAATTGACTGCAAAACCACCTATATTCCGGAAACTGATGTTCGAGGCAGCCTATGGAGAAAGGATAAGTGTCTAAAAGATAATGATAAATATCATGAGTGGAATTTCATGGCACGTTATTCAGTAATTTATATTGAACCCACACTGTTTGCCTGAACCATTATTTTCTTTTTTAGGGTGTAGAGTAGATCTTTGTTTTTTCTTTTGTTATATTTTAAATTTTGTTTTAATTAGAAGTTGTTTGTGATAGTGAACGAGGAGCTAGGGGTGGGCACTTTGTACCGAAAATGCGGTTACCGACCCGAACCGCACCGAACTAAAACGGTGTCGTTTCATGGTCACACCGCACCGAACCGCATAAAAGCGGTTCGGTTGCAGTTTCGGATCATAAACCGCCCGATTTAAACCGACCCGCACCGAATTTGTTTTAATTACATTTTATTTATTTACTATTTCTCTATTGATGGAAATGTTGGTTTTTAATATATAAGAAATCCATTTTTGTTTAGGTTTTCAGTTTGTAATAAGTTGCTATGTTTGCTTGATATATATATATATATATATATATATGAGTTTGTTAAGTGTTCAAATATGGTCTTTTTGCAAGTTGCTTGATATTTGGGTGACAAGTGTGGACTCTAAATGCATTCAAAATTTATTTATACCTTATTGAAACTGTTAGGTAAAAATAAGCATGATTTTGACCCTCTCTTTTTAGTTGAAATTAATAAATCGGTCCAAACCGAAACCGACCCGCACCGCACCGAAAAATGGTGTAACCGAAATAATCGGTTCATCCCTTTTGTAATGCAGTTGCGGTTTGATATATAGGTCAACCGAAAAAAACGGTTTGGTTGCGGTTTGGGCCTTAAACCGAACCGAACCGCACCACGCCCACCCCTACGAGGAGCTATGGTCATTGTGCTGATCCTGTGATAAATATACTCATAGTATGAAAAACATCTGGATCAGATCATTTAGCTGCATTAGCTACTTACCTTGTGATTCAAGCAAAATCTTCCTTCACACACCCATAACATACATTCTCATTCTTGTCTTTAGTATTATGTTGTCGCGCGGTTTTATTGTTAGTTTTGCTTTCTTTGAATTTGAGTTAACTGCCTGGTTTATCCTTATTGAGAAGCTTTTGATCGATAACATCCCGTACTGTTTTGTCAGTGGCGGAACCACTGTTCGGTCTGCAGGGGATGGTTAAATTTTTGAATTACCCATAATGTCCAGGTTTATTAAAGCTCTATATATAATTATACATCAAACAGATTTAGTAAAAGAAGGATAAAAGAGTAACAAAGTACATAGAAAACCTAATAGCAGGTGTACGTTCTCGATCCCACGTTCACCAGTTGGGGGAACAAAAACTGATTTGCAGTTTATTCTCTTACGTTCTCTCTACCTTTTAAAATCTGTTATCGGTAAGCAAAAAGCAATTTCTTTTTCTCTCCCAAGAAATCTTCGCTAAAAATCGTACACTTCAAAATTTATCAATTAGGTTGTTTTTAAGGATTTTGGATACTTCAGAGATGATGGTTGTCGAATTCTAGGGATTTGACTTCATTCCAAATACTAGACTGCTAAGGTGCTAAAATCTCATAGTCATAGCAGAAAGCTCGAAGAGTGAGCATTAATGGCGGAAAAAATAGAAACCCTAACCTGGAGAAGAAGATGAAAGCTAGAGAGAAAACAAAGAAGAGCAACTGATATATGAGCTTGGTAATTTTACGGAATGATCGTAGCGTATACAAGCAGAGAGAAATAGCTATTTATACTAGAAGATAACAGAAAATCATTACAGCTAAGCAAACATATGCAGATCTCGCCACGCGTCCTTCATGATGCGGTCAGGATTAATCGTCCATCCAACTGAGTCAAACTGGTCAGCTTGAGGTTTTTTTTTTTTTTTTGGTCAAATGTCAGCTTGAGGTTGAGTCATGCAATAAGCATAGGCTTGCTGAGCTATTGCTGGGTTGTCCTGATTAGACCACACGTTGATATTGGACTCACTAGCCTCGCTAGCTAGGCACACCATTACCAAGTACACTAGGCATGTTAGTCACCACTGTAGGCACCTTACTGCCACAAGCACCAGGCACTCACAAGCACTAGCACTACAAGAAAAGTAGTCTACAACAACATCATAATAACAACATGCTCTAAATGCTCGTTGTTACATACAATCTTCTACAACGGGCAAAGAATGTACATTGTAAAAAACAATTTGTCACCACATGCGTCATTTGCATGTTGTTAATTTAGTTATCAACAACTTACCTTGCACGTTGTTATCTGCAAGTTGTCAATTGAGTTATCAACAAGAAAACGTGCATGTTGTTGAAAATTTTAAGAACCACGACGTGCGGTGAACGCTGTCAAAGCTTTGAAATGAAAAACAAAAGAAAAATAACAGAAAATTGTGGCTATAATCTAAATTTTATCGCACTTTTTAACTTTGAGGACAATTTTCAGAAATCCTCGACAAAAACGAAAGAAAATAATTCTAAAACTCACTGAACTAAAAACCCACTCCTTATTTACCCTCCTTGCCTCCTCTCCTTATTCCCCCAACTGAAAACCCTAATTCAAATTGTTTATTTCGAATCCTCAGCTTCGATTCAGTCTCTCTCCCAATTTTGGCTCCAAATTCGAATCGCATCGATAGGAGCTACCATGGCGCTCCGGAAAAATCACAGGCCAACGCCAATTTGATGCAGGTGAGTTCGCTTTTTGCAAATTAGGAAAGCTTAGCAATTTGACCTAGAATTGTACTGAATTAGGTGTTTTTGTTATTAGCCGCCATTAACGTACTGACCTAGAATCGTCCCCTTTCTCTCACTCCGATTCCATTTCAGATCGGCCTGTGGCAGTTCGCGTAATTTCGATCGAACAAAATCGTCCCCTTCCTATACCTAGACCATTTGTATATAGGGAAAGTATGACCAGCCCTCAATTTTGCCAGTTGCTGGCTGATAAATAATCTCCACTTTGTAGAATCATAGACCTGAGAATGAATCTTGCCTACATAATTCAAATTACAAATCTGTCAGGCCCTTTAGGAACAGCACATAATGGTAAAGAACACCCTCAGTCTATTACCGATCAGACAAATGGTGGGAGCCTTTCGTTGTGCTTTTCTTTATGTTGATGGGGGAGATTGCTTGGGCAATGATTTGGAAGGAAATATGGTGTTGTTGATTCCCTAGGTTTGGCATGAGGAATATTCCAACATAACATTCTTTGTACACCTTTAGAGTAGGTTTGTCATGAACTCATGATATCTAATATACTTCCAATCTTATGAAACTTAATGCATTAGTGTCTGTAAGTGAAGTATTTACTATTCATGTATTAAGCACCATCGAGTTTGTAGTGAGAGAAGCATATATAACTAACTCTGCTTCTTATCAATATGTAACAGGTATATATGGCTACCTCAGCCAAAAAGGCTATGGTTGTCCATGTTATGAAAATATTATCTGCAGATGTCATTTGTTTTATTGATATTTTAGTTTCCTGACCATTAGTCTCTGTTCATGACCGTCATTTTGTTGTGGAATTGATTTGCTTTCATTATTATTAATTGCATTGTGTGTTAAAATAGTGGAAAGAGTTTGTTACTTACTGTTGTACTTTAGTTCAGATACTAAAGTACACTCCTCAAACAATTATGATTTTTAGTTTTAAGTTCTAGTATTAATAATTGCATGGAATTCAAAAAGATAGTTTGAGTTTGTTTAGGATTATTTTCTTTGAAAGGGACGATGTTGTTCTATGAGCTGAGATGTTGGCCCCATTGGCATTGGAACTTGAAGAAGAAAGATAGATTTGTTTAGGGTGAAATCAGAAGGAAGTGTGGGATAGATATGCAGGGCAATATATTTCAATCTTTATGTATTTGTTTAGTATATGTCTGTGAGATTGGAGACTGATCAGCAGTATGATTTATTAGGTTTCAGTAATTTCTGTTCTCAAGTTAGGTCCTTTTATGAGAAATTTAAGAGAAGCAATTCCATTTAAGGTTTGAAGTAAGATTTAAAATGTTGTTTGACAGGGCAATCGTGATGGGCCTGATGCTTCATACCAACACAAAGCAACTGATTAGAGGACAAAATTACCAAGATGCATTGGAAGTGCTCAGCATTGGGGAGGTTAGTTGCTGCTTTTTGCAACTGATAGTTTTCTTCTTATGAAATTTGACATGTCACATGGCTTGTCATAGCAGCTTTGAATATGTTTCCAGTGACTAAGAATGACACACACAGGAAATGAATGTGGAATTTAATGAAGGCATAACTTTAACTTTTTCTTTGGCATGGGTTTGCCTTGCGTTTCTTATACTCAGTCATTACAAAAATTTGACAAGGACAGGAAGCACTGAGAGCTTTCGGTATGGTACATATCCCAATCAAGAACTTCATGGCTTGATACCTGATCAATTATGAAGAAGATGAAGTGGTGGCTGAAGGAAAGATATCTTCAACAAACCCAAGTACAAGAGTAAACCGGGAAGTAATCTGCTGTACTAGATGCCCAAAGAATTCAGAACTTTGTGATGCATGTTTTGTAAAGAATTATGTATCAGAACTTCAATGAAATGTATATTTTTCTTTTACATGGTTATAGTGTACTAATATTGGCATGTGAATGTGCTTAAGTAATGGTGAATGTTTTTAGAGGTATATGAAAGAAGAACCAGCAAATTGGGTGCAATAATGCATACCGAAACGTTATAACAACATATTTAGTAATATGACAACATGCCATGTATGCTGTTGAAAACTAAAGACAACATGCTGAGAGCGTTGTTAAAAGTTACAACACGTGCTTAAAACGTTGTTGAAAATTTATGACAACGTACAAAACTCATTGTTGAATAATTACAACAACTTACTTCGTCTCTTTTTGACAACGTGCAAAGCGCGATGTTAAGGACTCTTGGACTTTTAATGACTCTGGCATCTACAATGTGCGCCGAACGTTGTCAAAAGTGATTGACAATGTGAATTGCATGTTGTTAAACATGTTTTTTCTTGTAGTGTAGGCACATCACCATTACTAGCAGTAGGCATACTCATTGTGCTAACATAAGGTAGGTTAACTTATTTATTTGGTTATAATGAATGATTTTCCCAAAGGTGATTCACTAATGGATTTTTTTTCTCTTTTTCTACCAGTTTCTGTAAATTTGGTTTCACAGCGATGAGACTAGGATCTCTGGATTGATTGTGACTTTGTGAGGAAGTGATAACAGGTATACATATCCAATTCTCATCATCAAATGTATCCAATTAATAATTATCAGACTAATATCTGTTTGGGAATCTCTTCACAATGTGATACGTATATTGAAAGTGATCATTTTAGAATGCATGATGTACGATTTGTACTCCCCTATTATTAGATAGGTTCAATGTGTTATAGCCTTCAGGATTATGACAGCTGTGTTTCTTTCGTTGTTGGCATTGAAGTCTACCATGATGTTCCCAGAGGCAATAACAACTACCGTTCACAACTGAATGCCTTCCTCCACTGGTATTTTTTCATTCCAGTTTCAACCTTTTTGTTGTGAACGATTTTTGATGTCTCATTATTTCTCTGATGTTGATCTTTATGTCTATATTCTGTCATCACCTGTCATGTTTTCCTTTTGGTCGCCATGCCAAAGATCTTCATGCTTATGAGTGGCGATTCAAGCACATTTTTAGAGGTGACATACTTCATCTGCTTTTCACTCTTGCAGATGTCCCTAATCTATGATTATACAAATGAGAAGAGAGCGTGTTTGTATGTAAAAATATGTGTTGGACAAATAACCATGTGAGTTCTCACTCATAGTTCCTTGATATGTGATTTTAACTGAATTGGTTCACCACGGAATTCATTCTTTTGGTTTAAACTTCTCTATAGTGCTTAATTTACTTGGTATTGTAGCTTTTGATTTATCTCTCACTGGATTGACAATATGGGAGGTAACTGCTTCCTTAAATTTCAATTTCAATTGTCCCATACGATTTATAGAAAAGGAGGAAAGCAGATAACCAGCCCAGAGTAATGAATAGATCTGTCTTGAACATTTTGCTCTATCCTGTGAGTAATTTTGATTTCAGGTGCGTTTTGGTTTCTTTCCTTTGTTCTCCGTTGTACCAATTTATTTTTTTTTTCTTTTTCTTTTTTCACTGTTATTTTTTTTCTATGGTGAGTTTAGGGAAATTGTCTTCAGTTCACAATATTATGTTCATGCATATGGACATGGTCAACTAAGAATTTCAATTTTAAGCTTTTGTTTTGCACTTTTAATTCTGATGAAAGGGGGGGGGGGGGAAAGAGATCATGAAATCTTTTTTAAAGTATTTGTTTTGATCTCAATTCAAAATATGAATCCAGTTATCCTAGGAACTTCAATAAACTGAAGCATAAGGTTCATTGAGTTTGGTTTTGTAGGTTATTTATTCTTTCTCTATGATTAGTTTATTGAATAAATTTTTGTTTTGCTCGACTATTTTTTCCTTTACTATTTTGCTGGTTTGCTTCTTTTAACAACAAATAAGCTGTTATGTGTCTCTTCTCCTTTCTTATTCGGAGTTGAATATGTGACGAGAAAGGCTACTCAAGCATATAGCCAATGGTGCAGTGGTCTGAGTGAAAGGCCAAACACAAAGTTAAAATGAAGCCGAGAAGAAACGGTTGAAGAAGCATGGAAAAGAAGGAAAAAAAAAACTGAAGAGAATGTAAAGAGGCCAAGTTATCAAATCTTGATTAATTGTGAAGTTGGTAGAATATTTGTCAATCTCAGGCACTTGGCTTTTATTAGAAATGAATGATGTGATGCACATGCGAACCATAGCACGATCAAAAATATAATTCGCACGCATGACCGCGGCCCTTTTGCACGTGAGTATGCGCGTGCAAGAAGGCTAGTTAAATACATAAAACTAAAACGTATGATGAAGAAGAAACTCAAAAGTAAATTGTAATACAAGAGATAGAAATGTTAATTAAATCTCATAATTATGTACTTACCAAAAAATACTTTTCATCAAGTATTTACTAAAATTTAAAAGAATTTGATTAGTGAGATATATAGGAAACAAATCAAAAATGTATAAAGAATGAACGTCGCATGAACCTTAAGTGTTAAGAGGACATTAATTTTTTGTATATATCTACATTATGTATATATATGGTTTATTTTCTTAACAAGATTACACAATATACGTCGAGTGCTTAACTTTGTTTAGTGTCGGTTTTTATTTTCTTCTTCTTATTCTGGACCCCCCCCCCCCCCCCCCCCCGGTTACAAATCCTGGTTCTGCCCCTGTGTTTTGTTAATTTTATTTTTATTTTTATTTTTTTAATTGAAGTTCTTTGTAATAGTAAATGAAAACAAGGTACGTTCAATAGCTGATCCTGTGACCAAATAGGTAGATCGTTTAGCTGCTGTACTCGATTCGGACAGCTAGCTACCTTGAGATTCATAACACACCGACATAGGCCACTGAGACTGGACTTTGTTTGGGATTACTTCTCCAGGGTGAGCATAAGTTCTTTTCTGCTGTTAGGGTGAATATGCGTAGCTGGCATGTACTGTGAATTCAAGCAAAATAATTCTACTAGTACAGAGGAGCAAACATATCTCATAGCAAACAGAAGGGAATCTGCTGTATTGGTAAGTATTTGTACGGCCGAAGTTCCATATGGAAGTTCATTCAAGGTTGAATTGCTTTACAAGATATCGCCTGGACCAGAGCTACCTTCAGGGGAAGAATCATCCCGCCTTGTGGTATCCTGGGAAGTCAACTTTCTCCACAGCACATTGATGAAAGGCATGATTGAAGGAGGAGAAGTTCAACAGGGACTTAAGGACAGTTTCGAGCAGTTCTCCAGCTTGATGGCTCAGAAGTTTAAAGTGCTGGATTCTACAGATTTGTCTGACAAGGATCATATCCTGGCGAATATGCAGGCAGGACACCAATCAGATTGGGAATTGGCAAAAGAATACTTCTAGAATATGACTGTTTTCCAGTATTTTTATGGTTTTATATATCATAGTGCACATTTTACTTTGTGAACCAAGTAAACTCCAAGGCCTAGAATTTCATGGACTTGATTTGCCAGACAGTATGTTGATGTCATAATTTGGTTCGACAAATACTTTTGACTTTTCAACCCATTCCATGTAGGATGGCGTTGAAATGTCAAAGCTTTCAACGCACTTAAACCTTTCATCTAGAAAGAAAAGAATTCCTTAGACATAAATAACCATGACTAGTGAGATGCCTAACCATGGTATGCCAAGTCTTTAACCTTGGACCTCCACCTCTTAGGTCTTGGACAGTCACCATGTTAACATGGTTAGGCATCTCACTTGTCGTCCTGGATGGCAAGGTCAAAGCATATTGTGACCTGGCTATTAGAATAGCATAGTCCGAGGGAATTAGGAGCCTCAACCCCCAAGGCCAAGAATTCAACCCCCAAGGCTTAGAAGCCTCGACCTCTAAGGATCATGCCCACGACTTCTAAGCCTAAAGTCTCGACCTTTAGGCTCACACTTGGACACAGTCAAGGAGACATGGTAGTACAGACCAACTCTCACTAACTTTTCCACGTGTCAAGCTCCGACACCCAGTATGGCTCTCTTGTCATGTCAACAGTGATTCGAGGACAGATGGTGGTTTATGTGGTGACACCTGTCACCAACTCTGTCAAACCCATCCTGGAGTGTCAGTAAGTAGAGGGTAGGGGGCTGACACCCCGATTTTATGGGATTGAGTCCATGCCTTTCCCTTTCCACCTCAACCCTCTTCTCCTATAAATACCCAGCCTTCACAAGGTTGAAGAGGACTTCAGCTTTCTCTTCTCTCCCAACACTATGCTAAAATATCTATGTCATGAAGCTCTTCCAACTAGAGGCTGTAGACGCCCAACATCAGGTAAAGGAAGCCCGAGGGGAGGCTATCAGTTTCACCCAACAAAGGAGCGTGGAGGCCCAACATCAGGAGAAGGAAGTCCGAGGCAAGACTATCAGTTTCACCCAACAAGGCAGCTTGGAGGCCTAACATCAGGTGAAGGAAGTCCGAGGCGAGGCTATATTTCACCCAACAAAGGAGCGCGGAGGCTTAACATCAGGTGAAGGAAGTCCGAGGCGAGGCTATCAGTTTCACCCAACAAAGGAGTGTGGAGGCCCAACATCAGGTGAAGGAAGTCCGAGGGGAGACTATCAGTTTCATCAAACAACGCAGCTTGGAGGCCCGACATCAGGTGAAGGAAGTCCGAGGCGAGGCTATCAGTTTCACCCAACAAAGGAGCATGGAGGCCCAACATCAGGTGAAGGAAGTTTGAGGCGTGACTATCAGTTTCACCCAACAAGGCATCTTGGAGGCCCTACATGAGGTGAAGGAAGTCTGAGGCGAGACTATATCAGTTTAACCCAACCAGGCATCTTGGAAGCCCAAGACCAGGCAGAAGACCACTGAGGCCATACCTTTAGTCACATGAGGTAGACGACCAAGGCTACTTATGTTGTCAAACTAAGAGAACAACCCCACCACTTTACACTTGGATTTTAACGAAAGTCTTGTTGACTTGTTGATGCCGAAATTGGCATCAACACAGTATATATTGCAGAGTTGTTTTTTTTTTTTTTTGTAATATAGATAAGAGATTAAGCGATATTAGTTCCTCGGAGATGGACAATGTAGGGAACAAGTCCCACCCTCAAACACGAAGGTGAAGGGTTCACCACACTCTGGAAGTCCACCGCCCATCCTCCTATTTAATTTTATTAAATAACAAGAAAAAATTACAAAGCCCAACGAGTAAAGTACAAGAAAAGGAAAAAGAGAATAGGAGAACCAATGAAGCATCCCCCATCTCTTGTACAAAACCAAAAGGAAAACTATACAAAAGCAAGAAGAGAGTAACTCTTCATGACCTAAATGCAAGTAGTCCAATTGGGAGCTCCAACAACAACGTGACCTTCTCAAATCCACATAGTACTCCAACATGCAATTAAAAGTAGGTGCACAACCATAACTAATAATGGACAAAACCTAGAAGAAAGATTGCCAAATTAAGCTGCCCTAAGATATGGGAAACCCATGGCATCCATATAGAACAATGGGAGAAGCTCAGATGGAGGAGTAGCATACCAAACAAGAGATGTGGATGTTAAACCCAAGCTCGTAATCTTATCATCCATTGTGTTGCCCTCACGAAGAATATGAGAGCAAAAGAAATGCATGGCATGAATCCGATCTAGGCAATTTAACCACACAATTCGCAGCGGCCGTGGTGGGATAAAAGAAGAGGAAGAGAGACATGCCAGAATACTTGTTGAATCACTTTCAAGCAAAATATGATGCCACCCCATTTGGTAAGCCAATTCAACCCCAATAATGACCCCCATTAATTCAGAGAAGAAAGCACTTTGTTGATCTAAGCCATTACAAAAACCTCCAACGAATTGCCCAGAACAATCCCGGAAAACACCACCACAAGCAGCAGGGCCTGGATTTCCTTTAGCAAGGCCATCGGTATTAAGTTTCAACCAAGGAAGAATAGGGGGATGCCAAAAAACAAGTCGAGGAATTCGCCTAATTTTCGGTACTGGAGTTACACCTAACCCCACAAGTAACTTACTGTCCAAGATCCTATTAGAGTGTCCAGGCATGTGTGGGGCAATAAAACGAATCCAAGCTTTATTTGAGCAGAAAACTTTCATTAGTGAAGGCTGTTTATTCTGAAAACGTAGCTTGTTTCTAGTCTTCCAAATAGCCATAAGAGCATATAGACCGCTAGCAATCCAAAGGTTCATCAATTGTGAAGAGAATACTTTACTAGTAAATGAACCCCAAAGATCAGTGAGCGTACCTGAAGATGGGAGGGAAGTACGTACCAAAACAGCAAGCAAGCCATTGCCAGATGTGTTGAGCAAAAGCACAGGTGACAAAGAGATGGGTCAGCGATTCCTCATGACCAAAAGTACATAGCTGACAAACTGAAACCACTGGGACACCTCGCCTACGCAGCTAGCTGATCATCCGTAGGTAATTTATTATGAAAAAGACGTACGCCATGCAAGCATAGAAAAACGAGGAGGAAGAGCTACTCCCCATATTTTAGAGACCCAATATGGGGAGCGCATGTGGAATTCTAGTCCTTCAATTGGAGCGCATTGATAATATGGTTCTAACACTTTGTACAAGATAGGTTGCAACAAGGCAAGCACATTATATCATGTCCCATAATCTTACGAAACTATTTAAGTCTAAAGTTCAGTCACTTGATCTCACATCTCTGAATTGTCCAATAATTGAACAGGAAGCGATCATGGTATGTTGATCGATTACACTCACGTTTAATTTTGGTTAGTTATCTCATCTTGATTGATTTCGTTTTTTCTTGAAAATTCATGAAATTGAATTTGCAGAGGAAGTGTTCTTGGAAGACGTCGAGCTTAGTCTCGAAGCCTTTGATTATGTTAGCTGAAGATTGTCCAGAGTGGGAATATTGTGGCATTGACAGTGAACTTGTAAGTGAAGAACAGAGAAAAAGAAGAACAAAAGAGAGTGAATGACAAATAGTAATTAATTTAGTCCATGCCACCAATAGTGAAACCCATAGGAAAAGTAGTTGTTCATATATGTAAAAACGTTCATGTCTGGATGGTGAGTGATTACAACGATATTTCTTAACGTACGGAAAAGTGTGGGTGATTACAACAATATAAAATTGTAAGCTAGAGTGAACAATTGATCAGAGAGGGGATAGGGGATAAGGGAATTCGAGACATGTCATCCTAGCGTCGAGTGACTAGCTCCGCAATGGTCTGCACAAACCTGTCGAGCTCCTCCAAACCTAGCGCCAAGTTTTGGTTTTTCCCAATTAATGCAAAAAGAGGCCATATAGAGTGTTGTATAATCATCATTATCAGAGCAGCAATTGCAAACACATACACAGCAATGACAGCATGTATGTTGTGCCTCAAGATGACTAGAAACCTATTCGTCGAGGTTTTGTACCACTCCACAAGACCTTTCAAAAGCTTCTCCCACAGGCTCAATCCATTTGGCCAGAAGATTCCAAAGAAAGTTACAGCAAGAAGATAGAATCCCACCGCTCCAAACGTGTAGGTAATGAGCGAATTGCTATGCTCCCCTGATTAAAACAACTAGTGCATCAATTAATAGTTCACACAATTCAACAAGAATAAAAAGCAGAAAAGAAAAGATTCAACTATGTTTAAGCTGTATGAATTAAGGAGGAATATATTCAATTCCGATTAACCAAAAAGAAGAACTAACGGTGATGGATAAATGTGATACTGCATGCATGCAAATGATTTTGACCCCCATGCAGATGCCATAAAATCACCAAGTAGCTTCTCTGAGGTTTCATAAATTTTCCAAGCAAAGATAAATAGCAATTCTAGGTACATAGGTCAACACCTTTCAAGATACTGATCGATCCCATATATGTCTTGTGCGAGTTGCATGCATGACAGTTAGATTGTTAGGAAACTTATTGATTTGTATGCAGCTAAAAACTGATAAAGATAAATATTGGAGACCAAACTTCCCTTGCCTATACAAATTAACAAAATATGTAACATGTATAATCTATCAGTCCATATATAAAGATAATATTATAGTATTTTGGAGTGAAGTAATTAGCCTCTATATGCACACAAAGCTTCCATCATTTGAAGTTTTCAACTCATGTTTCACATAAAAAGTTTACAAAAAGGTCTATATATCCCTTTTTGTATTATAAAGTTAACCGATTAACTGTATGGTTACTAGACAAGTTAATTATCAAGCATATATGAGTGGTACTGAATACTAATATATGGTCAATATCTCTGCTGCGTTTGACAAATGATAAGTTACAACACTTCAGATCCAGTGAAAGTTAAATTGAAGAGTTAAATTTTAAAAACTCTACCGAGTACGAGACTTACTAGTAGGATCGACGGAAGGGGAAGGGGCCGAAGATGTCGACGGCGAGGGAGGAACGCTTGCTGCCGGAGGAGAAGAAGGAGTGGACGGCGAGGGAGGAAGGCTTGCTGCCGGAGAAGAAGAAGAAGTGGACGGCGAGGGAGGAAGGCTTGCTGCCGGAGCAGGAGAAGACGAAGACGTCGACGGAGAGGGATGAAGACTGCATACTGCTGGAGGAGCCGACGGCGAGGGAAGAAGACCGCTTGCTGCCGGAGCAGGAGAAGACGACGGCGAGGGAAGAAGGTCGCTTGCTGCCGGAGCAGGAGAAGACGAAGACGTCGACGGAGAGGGATGAAGACTGCATACTGCTGGAGGAGGAGGGGTTGGAGAAGCCGAAGACGCCGACGGCGAGGGAAGAGGGATGATTGCTGCCGGAAATGACGGAGACGTCGACGGCGAAGGAGGACGATGACTGCCAAATCGCCTTGCCGGGGAATCAATTAGGACACCGGAGATCAGCTGGTGGTGGAGGAGGAGGGTGGAAGTGATGATGAGAGCGGTAGCGACGGCGAGGTTAGCCAAGGTTATCGTCGGCATTGTGGACTCGAGCTTCGAGAGTTGGTTGCAGAGAGAGTGAGGCAAGCGTGGCATGAAAATTCTGTGAGAGCGACCTTCGCTTTATAACCAACCTGGCAGCCCCCCAAATTCTGTGGAGCGAATGAGTAGTCAACACGTGTAATATCGACGTATTAGGTCCATGGCGGACCTGATCGTCTGCTATGCGGTTGTACGGTACAATCTGCAATAAGCTGTGTTAAATTTGACACGTGTTTTTCCGCCAATCAAACTAAAAGTCTACAACTGCCTGCAACTTTCTCATGTAACACTAGATGGGCACGCCTAGGATTTCAAAAAAATGGCGCGAAATTCTGTTAAGGGTATCGACTATTGAAACTATAATTCGCTCACATATAAAAATGCTACAGATCCCAAAGTTATTATTATTATTTTTTTTACCAAACTTACTACATACCAAATGACATGGAAATTGCCATATCATTAATTTCCACGTGTCTCCAATAATTAATTTTAGTTTGTATTATTATTTTTTACTTAACAAATAAAAAACATTGTTTTGAAACCGTAAGCCACCGATATTACTGGTACATTCCCAGGTAATTAACACTTTTCTTACAGTATACTTGAAATAGGATCAAATCACAATTTCGCATTCTAATTCTAATAGTTTGCTATAATTGTTGTTACTAATGCGGTTGTTATGTTTAGGAAAGCGCGCATGACAGATGAGTCGATCAAATGGTTAAATCATTTTCCATGAAACAGAGATATGACTCTCCAATCCAACTCTTTAATTTTTGACATCATTTTGTAAATACACGAACATAATTGAAAACCACGCGTGTATATGAATCTAGCAACGATTTGTCCTTTTGCTTCGTGTCAGGTAAATTATATTTGTTTCCATGTTACTAACTTTAGGTCTATACATACATATCGTAGACTCGCAGTGCATGTCAAGATACATAACATTTACTAATATTTGAGTCCTCTATCAACTCATCCATCTCAACATTATTTAGCATGCAGAGTTTGTGAGTTTGTTCCAGTAGCCTTACCATTTATATTGGGCCAAACACCAGGTAATAGAAAGTTGCAATGGAATCCAAAAAGACACGTCCAACCAGTTTTTCTTACACCGGACCCGAAAATCCACCAAGTCCAAAGGAAATACGACTCGTCGTAGGCTCGTAGCCACTAGACTCTTTTAGAGGAGATGATGGACTTGAGCGGAGCTTCACTGCCGTCTGGTGGCGCGTGAGCTACTTCTACGAGCCCACCGTCGGCGACTACTACTACTGCCAAGGCCACCCGATGAAGCCCCACCGCACCCTGAGGCCTCCGACATCAGAAACTTCCACTCCGACGACTACGTCGACTTCCTCGCCTCCGTCTCCCCCGAAACCCTCTCCGACGCCGTCCACGCCCGCCACCTCAAGCGCTTCAACATCGGCGAGGACTGCCCCCTTCTTCGACGGCTTCTTCCAGGCCTCCTCCGGCGGCTCTATTGGCGCCGCCGTCAAGCTGAACCGGAGGGACTGCGATATTGCGATCAATTGCGCCGGTGGAGTTCACCATGCCAAGAAAGCTGAGGCCTCAGGGTTTTGGTTACGTGAACGACATTGTGCTCGGGATTCTTGAGCTGCTCAAGGTTCACAGGGTAATGGCCATAATTGTTTATCATAGGTTTAAGTAATGATTTGTTACTCTAATTTTAGGTTAATTTTTCTGTGTGGAGTAGTTAGTTTAGGTAATTATGCTTTTAGGTTTTACTATGCTAGCTGCATTTGGTGATTTTCGAGTTAGCAGCACATGATGTGGGGTTAGGAAAGTTGAATCAGATAAAAATAGGAATGAAATGATATTTACCTGTGAATTTGTGTTGAGTAATTGTGATTTTTTTTTTTTTGGTCTGATAATAGAAAAGTAATTATGGTGAGGGAATGGTGCTCTTTGGTTTCTGCTGTACTTGTTAAGTAAAACTGCTAGGTGCTTGTTACTGTGAGACATTTAGTGAGTTTGGAGGCATTTTTAGTTACTGTATGCTCCCTTGCCTTTAATCACCAGCAAGTAATTTGGGGTCACTAATGTTGACTGTGATAAACTTTTCAATGACTGAAAGCGTCTAAATACTTTCTATCAGAAATGATACTGTATACGTATGGTTCAAGTCTTGGCCTATGTTCTGTTCATCTTCTATCAAATGTCATCATTACTTTGATTGTTTATTAAAGTGCTTATGGATCTGGTAATTCTTGCTGCACAGCGTGTTCTTTATGTAGACATTGATGTTCACCACGGAGACGGAGTTGAGGAGGCATTTTACACTACTGACAGGGTAATGATCCTGTCCTTCCATAAGTTTCGATTTCTTTCCAGGGACTGGGCATATCAAGGATGTTGGCGCAGGGCCTAGGAAAAATTATGCCTTGAATGTCCCACTGAATGATGGCATGGATGATGAGAGTTTTCGCAGCCTGTTTAGGCCCCTCATCCAAAAGGTTATGGAAATGTATCAGCCAGATGCAGTTGTTTTTCAGTGTGGAGCGGATTCACTATCTGGTGATCGGTTGGGGTGCTTCAACTTTATCTGTCAAAGGTCATGCCGTTTGTCGCCGCTATCTTCAATCTTTCAATGTTCCTTTGATGGTTTTCGGCGGCGGAGGATATACGATCAGGAATGTTGCTCGTTGCTGGTGCTATGAGGTTTATCTAACTTATTCTCTTTCCATTTTGACACACCATAACATCTTGTTTTTGTTTTGATTCTTTTTGCAATCTATGTATGTGATGAGATGTTAATATGAGTGCGCATCTGTTTGTAACAGATAGCAGTTGCTGTTGGGGTGGATCCTTACAATAAATACTACGAGTAATTTGGCCCAGATTACACTCTTCATGTCGACACATGCAACATGGAGAACCTCAACTCACCCAAAGAAATGAAGAACATAAGGTGAGTTTGATGCATTACATTTAAGTATTTAACAGTTGGTGACTGTATTATGGTGCTGTTTACTTCAAATTTTCATTTTTAATTGGTGATTAGTGATGCCAGAATAAGAAATTCATTCAAATATTTATTGATAGACTTGCAGAAGATAATTAAAGATCTACATGTCAAATATGCATTAATTTATAAATGTTTGTGGTAAAAATCCTATGGTTCTGAACTTTAGAATAATCATAATATATTGCAAACTGGAAATAGCTCATCCCACGTAATTTGGAACTATTGGAGGGTAACTTGGATAATGTTTGTGCTAAATGGTTCTTGGATTTTGATAATATTCTGCAATGGAATCTTGAATTCTCTCAAAGTTTGTGTTCTATTAATGTCCCACAAGCAATCTTAGTTTTCCATTGAAAAAAACTACCTGCCTGGCTTATCTCTTTTAACTTTTGGTCTTTGTAATTCCTTGTCCTCTTCACACAATTATTTTGGCCGGTTAGATATTTGTTTTTAACTCACCATGTCGCCTCTTTCTACATATGGTGTTTGCACCTTTTTTCTTGTAATAATTCCAAATTTGTGCTTCTGTTTCCTTTCTCAAGATTTCGCAACTTTTTGGACTATGAAAAGGAAACTTTTGCTTGGAAACATATCTTGAGAATGCTGGGGTGTCGATATTCAACTCGTTGTGCTAGTTTCATTATTGATTATAATCTTCCCCAGGAATACGCTGCTGGAGAAGTTTGACCAGCTCATGCACCAAGTGTCCCCTTCCAGACAACACCGCCAACTACAGCAGTCCCAGAGGAGGTTCGTAACTAGTGAGAATTAATTGGATTCTTTCCATGTTTTCATCGTCCTTGTTGCTAAACCTTACTACTGATTTGAGTCAGTGTGGGCAGAAGAGCGCATGGACCACAGACCAAAGTGTCGTATTTGGGAGGGCATGGACTATGATTCTGATCCTGATGATGATGAGAAGCCTTGGAAGTACTCCAATTCTGCTGGTCTGCTTGGTGTTAAAACTGAGATGAGGTTAGGGTTCTGTATTTCATAATGTAGATACAGTGCTTCTGCTTTTGTTTCTTGTCCTGCCATTCAACTTCAGTTTTTTGTGGGTTTTTGGAGATTCAGTTTGATAAGATACGGTCATCCATTAGAAAAGTAAATAGACTGCAGGACTTCGTGTTATTCAGACTTGTAGTCTCAAAACATTGTCTATTTATGATGTTTCGTTTGATAAAAATGAGATTTAATTTCCTCTGTATCTAATTAGCTGCCCCCTCATCTAATGCCAAGGTTTGTAATTGTTAATACAGGCATGATCCTGATGAGATGGAAGAAGACGAAGATCATCCTCAGTGTTGTTAGCATTGGATTTTTGTAGCTTCTCGTCTTATGCCCCTGTATCACCTAGACAAGTCTTCCCCATACCGTAAAACGTTTTGTGAAGCCAAGAGTTCAATTCAAGTCACATAGATATTCTAGAAATGTATCATATAATGTTAGGAGAGTGGTGCCCTTGTTATATTGAGCCCTTCTGTTTGGTACTACAATGTGTAGAACCCATCTTCCAAACTGGTTCACAGATGAATATCAATACTTACAATGTGCAGAGTTTAACCCTTCTAGTTATTTCCAAAGAATTAACTTATTTTCTAGTCATCCTGTTGGAGCCACAATTTTCTTTCTATTCATCTATTGATTCATGTTTTTAGGGCTTTGATATTCTTTTTATTTTTTATTATTTTTTCTTTATAATTTTTATTTTATTGGTTTTTATGAAACAAGTCAGGGAACCCCGCCCTTTTCATTATCTTAGCCTTTTCCTCTGCAAAAGCGCGAGAGACAGAGAAAGCAATAAGAAATGTCACTCTGGCAAAACCTCCTCCAAATTCGACCGTTGATTTGCGACCCATTTCAAAACTCCCCCAACTCCTTCCAACCCGCCACCCCAAACATCCATTTCCGCCCCAAAACACCTCTAAAGCCTATCAATTTCCACCCATCCACACCCAAATGCCAGAAGACCCACCATTCCAGTCCCCAATCCAAATGCCACACCTATCCATACACTTTTCATGTCGGAATGGGGTAAAATTGAAAGCAAAACAATAAAGGAATAAGGAACAATAAGAAAACCAACACAATATATTATGATTTAGGGTTTAAATATATATATATAATATTTATTCGGAGCGAGACCTCGCTCTGAAATTAAAGTGCGAGGTTAGAGTTTATGGTCACTTTTCGGTCTCATATCCACATCTCGACCGTTAAGTTTTTAAGTACTAATGTATAGATCATATCTCTGTGTGTATGTATATATATATAGATCCTATCCAGAGAGAGGCCTCGCTCTGAAATTAACGTGTGAGGTTGAAGTTTAAGGTCACTTTTCGGTCTCATATCCATATTTCGACCGTTCAGTTTTTAGATACTAATGTATAGATCATCTCTGCAAAGTTTCAGCCAAATTCATGATCTTTAAGGTATCCATCTCACTTAAACCAATGGATGAACTGAATCTGTCCACCCTGAACCGTACTAGCTTTAAGGCAGTTATCAATGCTTTAACGACCATCAATTTGGCTGAAATTTTACAGAGATGATCTATACATTGGTACCTAAAAACTGAACGGTCGAGATGTTGATATGAAACCGAAAAGTGACCATAAACTCCAACTTCACACGTTAATTTCAGAGCGAGGCCTCACTCTAGATAGTATATATATATCAAAACCGATAGCATCTAAGGGAATTTTTTTTTTTTTTTTTTTTTTGACAATTGAAAAAATTTGTTAAATAAAAACGATAGTATCTAAGGGAAGGACATTGAGTCAAAACCCCTTAGAGCAAGTTCACCCATTAGGTCACCGGGTCAGTTAATATTCATTGCTTTTTAGTGTTTATTTCCACCATCTGGGTCACGGACACAGTTTCCAAACTGACCTGGGTCACTGGTTCAGTTTGCAGGTCACGAAATTGACCCAGAAAGTAACCCAGGTCAGTTTGGAAACTGTGCCCATGATCTAGAGGGTGGAAATAAACATAAAAAGCAGTGAATAGTAAGTGAGCCGGTGACCCAACGGGTGGACTTGCTCTTAGAAGAAACAACGAAACCTTGGTTTATATATATGTGTATACCTATAGAGTTCGATCCCATGGTTATGAGTGCCGCCGATGTTAGACGTATGTCATATATGTGTATACCTACAGAGTTCCATTCCAGTTCAGGAGGGCATCCCAATTGTTCTTTGTCTAAAAACAACATGCCCTTAATTATAATTTAATTTTGGGTTATTATCACAAATGGTACCTGAACTTATCTTCTATTTTATCGATGGTACCTGAACTTTAATTTTGATCACAACCAGTACCTGAACTTTTCGATTTCATTTTAAATGGTACCTAAGGCCACATTCGGTCACTATTCCGGCCAAAAAGCCAAATCTAAGAAAAAAAAAAAAAAAAAACAAGTTCAAGGCAAGTCCATTACCAAAAAATCATCACTATATATGATCGCAACCCTCGAAATCATCAAAAATCATCACTATGATCGCCTCCCATGCCGTTTTTAGTCGGAATAGTGACCGGAGGTGGCTCTAGGTACCATTTAAAATGAAATCGAAAAGTTCGGGTACTGGTTGTGATCAAAATTGAAGTTCAGGTACCATCGATAAGATTGAGGTATAGTTTAGGTACCATTTGTGATAATAACCCTTTAATTTTACATAGGAAACATCTGGATGTAGGGATCCAAGGGAGAATGGTACGGGGACAAGACGAAGATCAGCCATTCCAAATCTGTCGCTGTAGTAAGGCAAGCAGAACAACATTTGAAAACATCTGCCATTCCATGTTCAAATTCTTTTTTCTGGTACTGAATTAGATCTCTTTTATAAACCATACTCAGCCTGCTTGGTGATTATGGGTCTGCCATTTTCGATTCTCTGACTTTGCATAACATGTCCAGCATGCACCTTAATTAGTAGTTTTTCCAAAGCATTATTAAGCTAGCAATTATTGCTTTGAATTCCCTAGTGTTGGTGCAAGTTCGGTAATGAAAAAGCCCGTACCTGAAATCCAATCAAATGTATTATCGGAAAGTGACACCCAACCTGCATGGTTGCCTGACCCGGCTTCCCATTGAACCTCATTGTACAATAGACGAATGTTAGAAACGCTCATACCAATGTAACCCTAACTTAACTTATATCGTAGGGCTAATATCAGTTCAGTTCCTTAAACTTTAAACCAAACATCATATTAGTCGATTGTGCCTTTTTAATTTCATCAGTGATACTACTCTATCTCCTCTATCACCACCACCATTTCTTATCCTCTACCTTTATTAACACCACCACTACTACATCATTTCTCTATCTCTTTTCTATCATTATTTTCTCCATCTACTCCATCTATTCACACAATACATAATACAAGCTTCACTATCTTTTATCATCAAACCTTCAAGAGCAAGAAGGAGAGGGAATCACCACCAATACGTGAGCTTGGGGACCATCCAACACACCACTAAGCCAACTCTATCCCTTTTACAGTTTTACTCTAGATTATATTTTGGTATTTAATTTGATTATGAAGTTTGTATATGTAATTATGAATGAGTAGTACTTTGTTGGGGCTAAAGTTGAAAGCTGTGAGCCCCGAAAATTTTTTTCGAGTTAAAGTAAAATAGTTCAATAATTTACTTATCGTTTTCGATAAAGGTTAAAATACTCGAGAATATTTTCAGAAAATTTCGTGAAGTGAAATTTTCAATTTAGAAGTTGGATAATGAAGTACACGTCACGACGAGTTCGTGGAAATTTTCGGAGAATTTTCCGGTGAACAATTGTTAGGTTCACCCCTAGGGTGAATGAGCATATTCACCCCCATTGTCGATTAACATACTTTTATTTAATAAATTTATAATCTAACGGTCCATATCTTAAATTAGCCTTTAAAGATCATCTCAGTAAAAAATTAATCGAATCAGAAATCGTTTAATTATCTAATTGAATCAAACAAATGGATGGTTCTAACAACACTTACTACTATTATGATGAACCGTCCATGTATTTCATAGAAATGAATAACTGAAAGGTCTTCAATTTGATTGATTTTTTACAAAGGTAATCTTTGTATTACGTTATATAAAATGAATGGTTGGATTAGAAAATTATAAATTTATTATGCATTAATCGACAATGGGGGTGAATATGCTCATTCACTCTAGGGGTGAACCTAAGAATTGTTCTTTTCCGGTGACCCGAACTATTTTTAGCGAATTTCCGAAGTTGTGGAATTTTAGAACTTAAAACAAGAAATAGAAAATAGGTGGAGGAATCCCAGCCCGCTTGATCCTAGCCGTCCATCCTTAATTGGATCAGTCGATATATCTAAGTGTTGCTCTGTTGGGAGATCCAGAAGGATCGAGAGAGAGGAAGAGAACCAGAGTTCTCTCTGACCCGAAACGCGACCCGGAGACCCGCAAAGAGGATCCGACCGGGGCTACTCCGTCCGGCCACCTCACAGCGGCGGACCACCGGCATTATCTTCGCATCGACGTTGCCGTCACGCCTGTGGCCTCGGATCGTACATGCACCGGCTGTAGACGGAGGACCGACGACTGGAAGCCTCGAACTCTCTCCGCCAACCTCTGCAATTTCCGGCGATTCCGGCCACCGTTTGGGCCACCTGTGGTAGGAAACCTCACCTCCCCGTCATGTTCTATACCCCAGTATGATTAGTTTTCCAATTAGATCGAGTTTTGACATTTTGGTTTCTGGGTTGTTTCTGCCTCCGTCGCGGTTCCTCGCTGCCGGCGACTTCTCCGGCCTTCTGGGCTTCGTTTCTTGTTCGATTGCAGGTTTAGGCGAGGTATTGTGAAGCCTTCTAGGCTGTAGCACAAGGAATCCTCGGTTCATCCCCTTTCCATTCTCGGCAGGGTGTTGAGCTCAGTATCAGTCGATTTTCGAAGGTATAATCTTGAACCAGAATCACGTTTTGCCCCTGTGTTAGTAGTGATCAGGTGTGATGGAACCGAGCTTGGTTTGATAGAGTGAAATTGAGAACTGTTTGGAATGGGTTATGTTGTCTTGTTTTAAATTGTATTCAGATTTGTGAAGTGAGATTGTGGACTGAGATTGGTTGCATCTGTTGCTCGTATTGGAACTTTGTAGTCAATTGGTTGTGTGTGCAATGAACTGTGGAGTTGTGGTGGAGCTCGGGTTTTTCCGGAATATGTGTTTAGCTTGTTAAGTGTTGTAGTTAGCAAGCTGGAATATGCCTTGACTTGATTGTGGTTGCATGGTTGAATGGGTATTGTGTTGCATGTTTGAAGTTGTGGCTGTTGTAAAGAAATTGTGAATTGGTTGTGGAAATTAAAATAAAAAATATGGTGAAGCTATAAAGCTTGGGTGTCCATAGTAAATTCTGTGGAATTACTATGCGGCAAAACGGTTAAGTAAATTTGAGATCTTTCGTCAGTGAAGTCGTTATTGGTTTGCTTGTGTATTTCGTGGTTTGATAATAAGTAAGGAAAAGAAATTAGTGTATATATATGTATTGGGTGACCTTAGTAATCGGGTGCACTCAATATATGTTTGGTCGATAACGTAACTTCAAGTCAATGTTCGATAATTTAGGTAATTATCGAATCTACCTCGATTGGTCAAACATGGTCAAATGGTCAAATGTGGTCAATCCTTGGTCAACTCCTGGTCAAACCAGGAAAAGTTGGGGTTGGACGATATATTAATCGTCGAGATTTCGTTTAACTGTTCAAAAGTTATTAACTATTGAAATGTCGGAATCTAGGACTCCAGTTACCCGAGGAACAGAAGGTTCGCAACTCTCGGAGTACGTGAGAGAACGCATCGGAATCCAGGTAGGGATTCAGGACTCTCCTCGATTGGTGATTTCTTATATGTTTTCTTATCTACGTGATGCATGATGAAAGTACACTGTTAGTTCAAAATTTAAATTGTTTTTTATAAGTTAACGTGCGTATAAGATTATTGATGGCGGTGTGTGAGAGCGGAAAGGTGGTCGATGACTTCCTTGGGGATTAGCCACCCTTAAACCTCCGGAGGGTTAGCTACACCGGTCGGACGGTGCGCAATCGCAATGACGACACAGTTCCGTGTGTGTAGCTAGTGTGTTAAGTTTGGCGCTCTGTGACTGGTAAGGTCAAATATTGGTTCTACGGAACCAGTCCATTAGGTAAAGCGCACGTAGTTTTCTAATCATGCATCGGGTTTTTTAAGTTTGTTGTTCTCTTAAATACTTGGTTTAAGCATGTTTTCATACTGGAGCGCTCCAAATACTTGTTTGTTGATTTTCAAACCTAGTCGAGTTAGGGTTCCTGTTGAGCAGCGAGGACGAAAGCTCACCCCTACAACAGTATGGATGCAGGTACTGTGCACTGGTGACGGGACAGTAGCAGAAGGAGCTGGGTGTGCGGAACAAGTTCGATAATCATTGTTTGGATTTCTATTCTAAATACTACTTCGCGATCTTCGTGTTTCAGAACTTGTTGTTATCTAGTTTCGTGTCAAATTTAGTTGAATTCTTTTCATTGGAATTCGTACCTCATGCTAGCTTTTATCCAAGTTCTGGACAGTTGAAATAAGGTTTAACAAATTCAAGTTTTTCACCTCAAAAGTATTTGTAGCTTTCGCTTTGTTTCTACAAAAAGTTTTTCAACCAAAATGCCTAGCGGTCCTCTAGAATGTAAATCGAGCGTTCGGTTTATGTTTTAGAGATTCGCGGCATTGTGACGTGCTTAAGCTGGTGAGGTGCAGCTTGAGGCGTTACAAAAGCCCTACCCAATCTTGTATGGATTGTTGTTATAATATGATGTGATGCAATTTTCTTTAATATGCCTACATGCTAGTTCAAGAGTTGAATACATATGCTTAGACTTTACCACTTTGAGTATGTGTATTTGCTATGTCATGATATAATGTTTAGAGATTGGTAACCTTTGAATGTTAAAGCATGAAAGCACACTAGGTGTGCATGTAAGGGTTGTGAATTACAATCACTTAGAGATAAGCTTGGTTGGTTTGCATGATTTCTTCATCTCCAAGCTTTATGCACTTAGGGTTATGCACTAGATACCTAACTAGATTGAAATATATGACTTCAGTAGTTAAGTATTACACCTCAGAGGGATTGCTTGATATCACAAAGGGATCATGTCCCTTGTCATACCCGAGAGGGATGCAAGGAGAGAAATTGGTTAATTAATTTTGCATCATTCATATTGAACTGCATCAATACTTGTAAGGACGTTAGTGATAGACAATCTAAATACTAATTTTCATCCATTTTATCACTAGTTTATTTTAGAGTAATTTAATTTATATTTGAGCATCTAGTTATTTTCAATTTAAAACTACATTCAAAAACCAAAATCAAATCACTACTCCATCTTGCACATTATCACCATGAGCCTAGATTTCCTTGTGATTCTAGGTTCGAGATTGTACATTTGCATATTTTAGCTCTCCTTAGGTTCACACCCTTGCTAGTGAAAGGAATCTAATCCTCGTGGGTTCGACAACCTTTCTTAAATCCCTATACTATTATTTGTACCCCTTATACTTAAGAGTGACTATTTGGCTAACATTTATTAATTGATGCTAGTGGCTGGGATTGTGAATATGATCATCTCTCAGTTTATGTTTTAGGTTGGGTATGATGGCAGAATGATTTTGGGTTTGAGAAATCAGAGGATATAGGGCAAACGGTGTGACTTAATAGCAAAATAGTTAAAATTAAGTTTTATATTACATTTTAATAATAACATAGGTGTCAAGACTTCATTGGATAGTTGGAAGAGAGGTGAATGAGGAGGTGAACTTAAGAATTATACATAAGCATATATACATCTCTTTCTCTCGGTCTGGCGGCGAGCCTTTCCACTGTCATTGGATGGGTCTGTGTAGGCCCCGTGTGGGTCTTGAGTGTGCCGGATCCCTCAAGCGACATCTGGTTCCGATTGGGGGGATTGCGATAGCTGGTAGTGAGATAAGGAAGGGGGAGATCGAGGCGATTGTCAGACTTTGGTGTGTCCTGCGATGGTCTGGTCGACGGCGTGGCATGTGAAGCGAGTTTAGAGCCTGCTGGGTGGTGCCCAAGCTGTGGTGGCGTGGCTGGGGTCTGATCATATCAATCCGATCTGGGTTAGTTCTTTTCAATCTGATCTGGGGTTGGATTTGTTTGGCAGAGGCTGTGCGTTTCCACGGTGAGTAAAGGATGGAAGAATGATGTTGGGGAATGCTGTGGTCATGGCGCTGCGGATCGGGTTTGATCAGATCAATCCGATCTGGGTTGGGTTTCTTCGATTTGATCTGGGGACGGGTTTGTTTAACATGGCCAACACTGTTCTATGGCGCAGTAGGGAGGGTGGATTGACGATGGCGGTGGTCAGACTCTGGCGGCGCGGTATAGTTGGTGGTCTGTCGGCGGTGGCCATGGTAGGGTTGGCCGGGCTTGACTGGCAGCTTGGATCTCCCTTGTTTCCTTGGTGGAGGCTTGGGCTTATTGGGCCTGCCCTGGGCTGGCTTTTTTATTTTTGTTTTTAATTTTATTTATTTTAGTTGGTTAGTGTTGTTTCGCCTTTGGTATGTAATAAGTTCCTACATGTATTTTGTAGGGCTCGTCAGGCTAAATGCTTGTGTGTGCACTCAAAGTGCCTCGTCTGGCCTAACGAAGCGATGATCAATTGTTAAATGGTTGACCTCCCAGTGGCAAAATAAAACTAAGTGTTGTCGGAATTATTCTCCAGCGGCAACATAGTAGGAAATATGAGATTTTAGTAATGATGCTTCGTTGTAATCAAAATATCTTTCTTGTATGTCACCGCTATGTCAAAGTAAATGGAGTAGCCAGTTGTGCACTCTTTGCTAATTGGTGCTTGTTAAAATACATGTATTTTGTAGAGACTCCTGATATCATTTCGGGACATTCTCTAGATGTTTATTGTAATAAGGGATTTAGGCTTAATGTCCTCCCTTCTTGTATTCGACAGTTTCATTAATAGAGGCTTGAGGGCAGCGACACCAGCTCGATCTACCAGCAAAAAAGCCATTAGACACTGATTCCAATCCGTGTCCTTCAAAAATGGGTTGGTAAAAGATGGTGGAGGAAAGAAGTGTCCTTCAAAAATAAAATAAAGCTCACAGGGAGGCGTAAGAGAAAAGCAGAGCTCTCATGAGTTTATTACTAATTTTCTTTTTGGTAAAGACCAAAGCAACGCCCGTGCCAATACTTTCACATGGGCATCAGTCAATGACTCAATGCTTTCACACAGACATCAGTAAATATTATCTTAATTGTACAGATGTCTGTATGTATAATTATTGTCATGAATATCAGTGTAAGTTAAAATATATTAATTTAACATCTCACACTGATATCTGTGGGTTCTTTTTAAACACACACACATCTGTACATATAATTATAATAAATATTCTTGTGGTCCCAGTCTAGCATATTACATACAGATATCTGTGTCAATTAATATTTTCACACAGATATCTGTTTAAACTAATCGTTTATACTGATATCTGTAGTTAATTTAAATCAGTATGATTAAAATCAGTGTGCATTGTTTGTTTTACTCTACTTTTTATATGTATCTTCAACCACGAGAAGAAGAATGAATCAAAATCACATAATATTGCTCTCTTATGAGTAGGTCTCTCCTCCACCAAAATTAATGAGAGGGTTGGTTCTCTATCTTGATATGTTGCTGGAATCCCTTTGAATTTGCTAAAAGAAGTCTTTCAAGGGTTTAGGGTTGGAAGATCAAACAATAATTATATCATAATATTCACTGAATTTAGTTTAAGAAAATTTCAAATGATTGTTTTGAATTTATTTTTGTATTAAATTATGGGCTATCTATAGAAATCATTATTTTTACTTAATTGTTTTAGGTAAATTATAAAACTATATAGGTAATATAAGGAAATTTCGGGGAAAAAAAAATTAATTGAATGTTATATTTGGGAAGGTAAGAATAATATTTTTTTTTTTTTTTTTTTTTTGTCCTTATTTGTCTTTTCATATGACTTGATAAAGTTTATTAATAATTGAAAAAAGTTGGAGGTCCAAATATCAAATTTGGAGGTCCAACTAGAACCACCCATAAAAAAAAACAAAACATATACTTCAAATTTTAATCTTAATGTGTCTCTTTTTTTTTTTGAACGATCTTAATTAATATGTCTTTATTCATAATTTTATAAGATAAATATGTAATCCAGTACGATCTTAATATGTCTCTATTCATAATTTTATAAGATAAATACGTAATCCAGTAAATCAATGGATATGCATGATTGCATATTTGCAATTTTGCTTGGGGTGTAGTAAGCAATTACTGCGGCAAGATTGACCTATCTGTACCAGAATATCGACTACGATAACAAACTCATATCTCGATTTGTTTAATTCATGTCAAGCTAAAATATTCTTCTCAAGCAAAATTTAAAATCTCAACATCGATCAGCACCAACAATAAAATCAATTCCACGGACTCAATTATACCAGAAATTTCCGCCCGATTCACTTTATCATACTATTGTATATCTTCGTTTGAATGTATATATTTGAAACTTATCAAATTTTTTGATAAATAAATAAATTCTTACTGTTATGGTTATGAAAATATTGGAGTAATTATATGAGAAAATATATGAAGGTAACGTAAATACTATGTACTTTATAGTCTCAATACTGATTGTTCATATGTTATGATATGAATATACCACACCAATTTGTTATGTACAGATGATGAGATTTAATTGATACAGAGACAATTCCAATAGACTTATTGGAGGGTTTCATTGGCGTGCATCCAGAAATTCCTATGAATTCGCCAATTATGAGTTGGGCACTTTAACCATTCAACCATGGATGCTTAGCGGGGAGTTTACCAATTTTTGTGATAGAAATCACAGAATTGAGTTTGTACGTACGTACCCATTGATTCATTCGAAAAATGGTAGCCGTTAGTAATCCCATCCCATCGATAATCATACGCTCTTTAGTAGTTAGTAATTTTTCATAGAATAAGATTCAAGAAAGAAAAAAATAATGTATTATATGAAATGGCAGTGGCGGTTTGGCAAAGCATTATTGCGGTGGAAGCTATGAATGTGACAAGTGGAGACACTTTTTACTTCAGCATGCGGTGAACGTCTTGGAGGCAGATGAGTTAAGGCTATTTATTATAATTTTGTGGATCAACTGGAAAGAACGTAATGCATTGTTGCATGGGGAGCATGCAAAGCCCAGTAATGTATTATATGAAATGGCAGTGGCGGTTTGGCAAAGCATTATTGCGGTGGAAGCTATGAATGTGACAAGTGGAGACACCCGTGGTGGAGCAGTTCAACGATGTGGCAGTCGCTGGTCTCCTCCATCTCCAGGTATATTTAAAATGAATTGTGATGGGTCGGTGTTTCCTGGAGGGGCTCAGGTGGGCGCTGGGGCTGTGTTCAGAGATAATAGAGGTCGTTTTGTTGGTGCGGTGGGGCAGCGCTTGAGTTTTAATATTCCTCCCCGCACTGCAGAGTTATTTGCAATTAACATCGGCCTGGAGTTTGCTTTGGAGAAGGGCTGGTCAGCTTTGGTGGTAGAGTGTGATTGTCTGGAGGTAGTGAACTTGCTTTCTAGGGAGGAAGAGTGCATGTCAGCGGATGGGGTTGTTGCATGGGAAGTCCAAAGGTTGTTGGTGAGATTCCAACATGCAAGGATTGTGTTTAGTCCTAGAGAGGTGAATAGGGCAGCTCATATGGTTGCTCAACATGTAGCCCGGGTTGAAGGGCGGATTTGTTGGTTAGGGGTTGGGCCTCCTTGGCTCATGCAAGTCATCGACGATGATGGTCCCGTAACTAGTAGTGGTAGAAGGGATGGCTGGTGTAGAGATAGCTCTGCAATTTTGATTTCCAGTGTGTAATTTTCTTTGAGTTATTCAATAAAAGTTCCCATTCTCAAAAAAAAAAAAAAAGAAAGAAAAAAATAAAGACCTTCAAACATATTATTGACCTGTTGATAGATTCAAGAAATCAAATTCTGAGTATTGATGGGACTTGGTAATACCTAACAAGCAAGCTAGGGTTACAATTGAAAAAACATGATTAAGCAGCCATATCTGAGATTGTTATGCCATAGAACGCTAACGAGATCAGCGTCAAAATGCCAATTATAACAAGATTCATTAGAACGACTTCAGTAGGTGGTCTATAACTTAGAAGTGAGTTCTGCAATTCTTCTCGAGTTACTGGCTCTGGCCGAGTTCTGATGGAGGCAACAAAGCGGTCATATGAATTTGGAAGTCCTTTTAGGACGTAAGAAACAAATTCAGAATCATCAACAGGCGACCCTGCCGCTTCGAGGCCATCGGCGATTTCTTTAGCTATTTCTAGGTATTCCTTCGGCTCCAAGAACAAACGTCGTTTGGGTTCGGACAGTTCGCATATGTCCAAGTTTTTTAGACGATCCTTGAGCTCAAGGAGACGAGTTGTTGCATTTTCAGCGAGTTTCGTTTCCAAGTGCAACCATAGAGCTCGTCCACTTGTGAATTCTACTGTGAATCCTAGTATGCTCACAGATAAACTTGAATTGATCCAAGTCAGTAACGTTTTGTCCCTCCTGATCCAATTTGTATAAGCTGGATTTTCGCTTTCTTTCTCTTCAGTCAAAAATTGTGGTGGACACTGCTCTCTTCCTTCGGCGAGATCTAACATGTCAGAGGCCTTCAGAACTGAGATGAACAAAGATTTCCACAGTAAGTAATTCTCCTTGGTCAGTTGGATTGGCATAAAGGTAGAAATTTGTAGAGCAACTCGAGGTTGGAGAAAGGTTGATGATGAGTCGGCAGGATGCGATAGTGACTCTTCAGTCATGTTGTTTATCTTTAAAAACAAAGGAAACAAAGAAATCTAAAGCTGCGTGCCTGCGTCTCTATGATTCCATTTGTGTATATATAATGATACACGTATGTGAAAACTGAAGAGTACGAATCACACTAGAACTAATCAACTACATATACAAGAATACGACTCACATTAGAACTAGTCAACAAAAAATAAAATAAAAATAGGTTACTATTCCAAACAATACTCGAATAAAACTCCTTAAGCAGGGTTTGGATGATTGGATACGCCTGACATTAGAACCAAACATCCACTCGACTCTAACTGTACGTATTTATGATTATTGAGGACATAAATTTTTTTTTTTTGATTGATGATTATTGAGGACATAATTAAGCTACTTGCTTTTTTTAGTTCAACTTTACGATATTTTCATTTTTTTCAGAAGAATTACGATATTTTTATTTGACATAGATATGCACTTAAACTGAATATTAAAATGGTTTTTAAGGTCTATAATAGATGTTGAGTCATTTATCCTGTCGGTGCATAAAAAAAATTTCGGTTAATAAATGATATATGACACCTAAATAAAGAGAGCGAGGAAGCTCTATTATTTTTAATTATTTTGTGTAATTTGTAAATTTACTCAAGCAACAGTTGGTTCTGGATAGACATCCTCCATTTGAACTAAACTCTTTCTGGTTAAAGATAGGAATTCGAAGATAAAGAGAGAAACAAAGAATATCACTACTAGTGCGTGACTCGTGGTTTTTTTAGAATTAGGACCAAAAAAGAAAAAATGATCAACCCGTAGAAACTGTCAGATAGCAAATTTTGAAGGTTGGTTCTTCCCAGAATTTTTGATGATTTATAGTTTGTATAGAACTAAACCGTGTGTACGTTGTGCCATTCAATTTCGTTATTTATTGGGGTTCTGATTTGGGTTGCTAACTCAACGATAGAGTGCTCGGCTTTAAAGTGTTTGGAACCCATATGTAATTGTTTCAATTATCAAACAATGCCTAGTCTTACTAAAACGCTCTAAAGAACTTATCAATATTACAATCTATATCATTGTTTTCCTTACATTTTTTTTTTTTTGACAACTTTGTTTTCCTTACATTGAAAGATGACTAATTCATTCGGCCTTTTAGGCCACTTGTAACCCAAAAAAAAAAAAAAATGACCGAAGCCATTCATAATTATGAATTATGTAATTTTTTGGGTACATATCGTATTTCATGAAAACACTAGCAAATAATCTATAATTAGTAAAAAAAAGTTTAATGTGTTTGAGATTTTTAGTTATGAGATGTTAGATCGAGATTAAAGCCAAATATATGAAATAGTGGATATAGTATCTTAATTTAAAAGTTTACTAGCAATAGTTGCCCGCGCGTTGCTGCGGGAGTATGACTTGATTCTTTTAGTTTCTTGTGGGAATTACTGATGTATAATCGTAGACATGAACTTGTGGAAGTTATTTAGGTTATGCAACTCAATCTCGGAAACTCACCAGAACATGGAAAGTAGTTTGATGGATTTCTCTCAGACGGAAGTCAGATTTTGTGGGTTTGATTATATTGTTATCATAAATAGGTATATCTGTTACTGTAGAAAACTGTTCCGTCCAAGTCAGGCAACAAAATTTTGGTAGGATTGCCTCATAATCGTACCCAAAATTACCTGGCTGGTTTGGATGGACCAGTCCTCAATTGTAGGAGATAGCACTATTGATGAGAACGATAATCTGGAATAATAGACTATACAACGAACAGAACAAAGGACAGAGATAGAATATGGAATAAATGATATCTAAAAAGCATACCAAGATTGTAGTGGCAAAACATACACCAGGCGTTTAATGTGATATGATATGTAATAAAGAACTGTATTGTAAAGATGACAGTTTATGAAGAAATGGAATTTAAACATTACTCACAAATTACTACATATAGTTAAGTCAATACAGTACTGATAGAGTATTTGATTCAAAGGAAGCTAGTACAACCGAGCCCGAGTAGCTGACACTGGTTGTCCAAAAAATTAACTGCTTCCATTGTTCAAAGATCATTAGATCTGTGTTATCACTGCTGAAACAACTGGAGCTAATTATCAAAAAGTTGGACTGGAGTTTGAGCAAAAAATTAATACCTCCAGTTCCCAAAAGATCCAGTTGTTTCGCTGACTATAGCTGTACACAAAATGGAGTCAGCGCAGGTATAATTAGATAAAATAAGTTACAGCTGTACAGAGGAGCAATTTAGATTCAGTCTGCCTTTTCTTTCTGAAGTTGTTCTTTGCTTGTTGATGATGACACTGATGATGCCGATATCATTGCTCCACGCTTGGTCTCCTTCTCACTTTAAATCAAAGAACACGTCGTTATTATTTGTAGAAATTGAAGATAGATCAAACAGTATAAGAAAACATAGGCACTACTGCAGAAGGCAGATTAATGCAATCACTTTATCAAAGTCATATTATCTACGTAGAGTAAATTAGTTGAGTATTTAGTTGTGAGGAATTAATTATAAGGTGTGGCACGTTGACTACTTTGAACAGATTATATGGTTTTCATAATAAAAAATGTTAAAGAATTAAATCACGAATTTATAGCAGATTTATAAAACTGTATGCAAAAGTTATTATCACACGTAAAACAGTGAACTTGAGATTGACTAATGCTTACTTCTTGGCTTTTTTCTCAGGCTCTACGATGCACAAAGCTTTTCCACTTGCTTCAATGTTTCTTTTTCCTTCAGTTGGAAGCCGCTCCAGTGTTATAGTGGTTGGGGTTTGTTCCACCATTGATGCAAAGGATTGCTTACTTGGGAAAATGTTTCTGACCATCAGCTCGCTATATTGATTGACTGTGATTTCAAAGAGATAGGTTTCATCAGTTGTCTTCTTAATCTCTTCTGGTAGTGTCTGCTCTGTTGGATACAGTCTTTTGTTCACCAAATCTTGGCAATTGATGCCAAACAGCTGCTCTGCCTGTCTCCCCATCAGAATGAGCGTTGCTTGATTATTATCATCTCAAATGGTGACATAAACTTTGTAACTGCAGGCAAAAAGAAATGTGTTACATTGAATGTAAATTTCAACTAATTACGACATGGACTTCCTTTAAATGAAGTTGGTTTTCATTAAAGTTGTAATGTTCTTATTAGCTGCACAATTAATGTTTGGAAATAAGGTTGTTAGTTGATTTACCATGGCACAGCTATTTGCACATCATGTTTAGGACAAATTAATTCACCACTTTCCTCTCTTTGCTTCAGTTGTTTAAAACACTTTGAACAGCCTCTATACCACCAACCATTATGGACTGTAAACCGGAGGATCGAAGCAGTGCAATACACTGTTTTATTCTGTAATGAAAAGTGCAAACACTTAAGTAAGATATTTTTACTCAAATATGTAATTAGAGGAACGTAGAAATGAAAATTATTTGTCATACCATGTATATATCTGGATCCATGTGTTTAATTAAAAGACCGACTTTGTTGTTTTGTCTTTCATCTCTTCTGCTGTTGGCCGTTTGAAAGGTACAGGAAGTACTTTCACTTTGTCGCCTGCTTTCGAGAACCTGGAATTTGTTTACACTGTGGGATTAATATTTTGAAATGGCAATGCTGGAATTTTGACTTTAGATGAATGATTTGACTGATACAGCAATGTTGTAATAAAAATGACTCACTCAGCTTTGTATTCATTTGCTATTGGAATATCTGGATTGATGATGATGCATGTATGGCCTGTTGTTGCTGCTGTTACCCGTTCTGTAAGTTATAAAAATAATTATATGTAGTTGTCAGCTGTAAAAATAATCAGTCAGCTGTAAAAATAATCAGTATCATTGTTTTTAATTAATGTTTACCTTGGAATTTGGTCAACCTTAAACCCGTGAATACAGCGAGCACTGGTGGGGATAACTGTTTAACTCTTTCCATATCAAACTCTCTAGCTATGTCACCCCAGAAGGTAATTCTGATATCCTCCCTCCTGCATTTTTCAAAAGGTGGTTTTCAATTTCTTGTCAAAGCATTGAATATATGTAATGGATCAAGTAATCTGGAAATAACGTACCTCAAATTTTCTACAAATATTTCACATTTTGATTCCAATTTTCCAGTGTCTTTGACAGTAACTTGATGTTCTGGTATCAGTGATTTGATACAACCGTAAACATCTTGCATAAAAAATAAAAATAAAAATTGTTAGCATGATTTGACTTTTAATATAATGTATAAATTTAGAAGTTGTTTATTTAGAACTGATAAACATACCCTTAAGTACTGTCTGAGTCCTCATCTGGTTCTCCAAGTTGTCAAAATGAAGTAATTAAGTTAAATGAATGCTCTGGGATTGGAGGGAATGCATCCATTACAGGCTCAAACTTTGTTGACTCATTGAAACACACTTCTACCACGTGACCAGCAACTTTATATTTTGATACAGGTTTTCGGTTATAGAAATTGGTAATGCCATACACCTGTCCTTCTTCCATTTTGTTGGACATGTAAGGATAAGCAGATTCCGATATTAAACCGTGAATAGCATGTGCCTGCACAATTTAATTCTGTACAATTACAATTATGGTAATTGTAAAAAGAAAATTGTAAAAACCTTGCCTCTTCGTCGACTAACAGATAATGGAGGCCATCGTATATGTCACTGTTATACTTTTTCGGTCTCCACAGTCTGGATGCACAAACTCTGATTTTGAAAGTAATCTGATACAGTCTTATGTGACGAAGCAATGTATGCTCTATGTTTTGTTCGAGCTGAAAATGAGAGGGAAACTGTATTAGAAGAGAAGGTATAAGTCGTGAAGGCACTTTGTTTCAATATTGTTGACATTGTTCATAGATTGATATTTTTGAAAGGAACTTACTTCCATGATTCAACTGTCTACAGTGGACCTGCAGAAGTGCATAAATAAGAATCCCATTGAAATAAAATAATTGTAAGTGGATTCGAATGAGTTTGCATTTAAGGTTCAAGTACAAAAAAAGAGTCTTGCTGTCATTGAAAAAAAAAAAAAAGAGTCTTGCTAATTTGAAGGCACAGAACATAAAACAGTTCAAAGTGTATCCAAATGTCAGTAAGAGTGTATAATATGTCCATGTACGTAGTTCAGAGGTAAAGTTGAATTCAGGAATCAGAGGTAAAGTCTACATTAGGACTGAAAGTTGATTCAAGTTGAAAAAAAAAGAAAAAAAGAAAAAAAAAAGGAAAATTTAGTTCTATGCAATTAATTGTATGCAAAGAATCCTGATATGTATAACTTTTAGGTTTTCAGTTCCATTTTACTGCTTCAAAAAAGAAAGTGAAAAAACAAAGGCAAAAGTAGTACTATAACATCAGAAAAGAAGAGATCAACCAAAAAGAGCAGTCTTAGCCCTCTCCCTTGTTTCATAACCTTAAACCATATATACTACTCTTACACTTTTTAAAATATTTTGATTGAGACAGAACAAAAGAGTGTTCAACAAAGTAAATTATCTGCAGTGAACAAAGTCTGTGGATATAAAGGTCATACCTTGTGTATAATGCACCAAGTTGTTCAGATCCGAAACTGTAGAGTGAACAAAGTCTGTAAAATGTAAAAACTAATATCATCTAACAGAATCAAAATTAGAACAGAAGAATATTGACAAAAAAAACAGGGATAAAATTTGTTTTTCACTACAACCTTGTTATCTCAGATTAGTAGGCAGATCCAACTTTCGGAGCTGTTTCAAAACAAAAAGAGAGATCAGGATTGGGACTCTCGGAACCCATTAGTTTATCAACAAAGATGACATTAAATAAGCGAAATCTCACCAAGCCTGATGTCGATTTTGACGAATAAGGATGTTGTCGGCTGAAAGTGGGTGCTTCTCGAATTGGAATGCTACTGCAGATGCTGAACCATGCAGGGCAAAAACGTAATCCCAAATTGAATCCCTTTTGTCCGGTTCTGGAATCTGGAATCATCAGGATGCTTCATTTTGTCTGGATGCAGGAACATCATTATCATCTGCACATGGTATTCTAGCTTCAATCTACTTTGTAGTTGGTATTAGCTTTCTCACTATGTACAGAATGTCCAATTTTTACTTCAATTGCATAAGTGAATGAGCTCTGGGTGTTAGGCACCATAAGAGATTGACGTTGCTTTCAATATGTGGATTGTCAGCAGATATTTCATTATGTTCTCCCTTCTTATATCATTTAATTGATAATTAATAATTATATAACAGAAAAATGTGAATAAGAGTTATAACAAAGTCAATTCTTGTTATAATGGGATAAATCGAAGTCTACTAATATATAATGGGATGAGTAAAATGTAAATCATAAATTATAAATTTTGGAATACATCTTTGTAAACTATATTTTTAGTATACTTATTTTGCATGTCGCTATTATTATTCATTAAATTTTTTAATCCATTTCTTGATGTGACTCTTGAAAGCGCTACATATAACTGTCCATGCGTAAAAACAGGTTCTGGTAAATATATGCTAACTTGATTCAACGATTGACCTTGACTTTTATTGATAGTCATAGCATAACATGGTCTAATAGGAAATCGTCGTCTTTTAAAAATAAATGGCCATTTATTCTCAGATGCAGTAAGAATGATTCTAGGTATCAAAATTTTTTGACCTATATTGTTTCCTGTTAATATTTTCGCTTCTATGAGCCGATCAAATAAATTTGTTATTATTAATTTTGTACCATTGCATAAGCCAGATATTTGATTTAGATTTCTCAATAACATAATAGGCATTCCGATTTTTAAAATTAATTCATGTGATGGTAATCCGTTAAATTCAAGTTTATTCAAAAATTCTATTGGATATAAAAGATTAATGTTTTCATTATTTCCAGAATTCAATAAAATACTATCAGCACTTAAATAAGTTGTTTTGTCGCCTGGCAATAGATTAATTGCGTAATCATTTATGTCTCGAACTGTGGCATTTCGCGGTGTAACAATTGCGCGTTCTCGCAAGTAATTGAAATTATTATAATTAATGTTAAAGTTCGAATAAGTTGCGAAGAAAATTGCCTCTATCGGATTTGTATAAGTATTAATAAGCAAATCATTTGGAATTTCAATCCAAGATGCATCTATATCATTTTCATCATTAATTGAACATATACGACCTTCTCCAATTTCCAATAACCAATTTGCAAAAGTTGAAATATTTATTTTATCTTCGTCTGTTAAAGTTTGTCTTAATAATCTCATATTTTCTGTGAGATGAAATGTTTTAAATGCTGGCCAAAGATATGAACTATTCAACGAAGCTTCAATTATTTGTTCTTTGGTTCCTCCTGTAATCACTGGTAATATTTGTCTAAAATCTCCACCTAATAATATAGGTTTACCACCAAATGGTTTGTTAACTTGTGTATCATTTGAATTAGACATAATATCACGTAGGGCTGGCAATTTGGGCCGAAGCAACCGAACCGGCCGAGTTTCGAACCGGCCCGAACCGTTTTGGGCCGAAATATCGGCCTACCGAAATTCGGCTCGGCTGAGCCATACCGAAGCTGCCTCTTCGGCTCGGCTGCGGTATGAATATACGCATACCGTCGGTATACCGTACCGACCGTATGCATGTATATACCGAATGTGTATACCAAAGTGTTATATGCATAACAAAATGGCTACACTTTGGTAAGAGGCAAGGCACAAACCTTGAACCTCTTAACACTCCACGTTCGCTCCCAACCGCTAGAGCAGCTCGTTCTCTTACTATTATAAGCACAAATTTTATATTTATTGTCTCTTTGTTCCTACTAGAAAATTAAAACAAAACGGTAAGTGGCAAGGTTCGAACCTTGAACCTTTAACACATAACCTCTGATCCCAACCACTAGAGCAGCTCTTGATCTTACTATTGTAAGCACAAATTTTTTATTTATTGTAGTTCCTACTATCAAATTAAAACAAAACATAAGCATTCATTGTTTCTCATCTTTTGAGAAACCATCGTTTTCTATGTCAGGAACTCGGGCAGATTACGAATTCTCTCTTCCCTTTCTTCTTCTTCTCTCTTCCTTTTCTTCCTCTTCTCTCTTCGTCTTCTTTCTTCTGGGACTTGGTAGACTTCATTTCTTTCTTCGTCTTCCTCCTCTCCCTCTACTACTCTACTGCTTGTTTTGGATTTAAAACCCCAAAATCCCAAATTCTCAAAAGCAAAGAAGTAAAAATCTTGAGTTGTTCCTCCATAGAACACCAATCAGGCTTGCGTCTTCATCTTCCGATTCCAGATCCGGCTATCCTCTGGCATACCGATCTCCAACCGAAATTCCGGTATACCGATTCGTCGGCAACCGCCTCTGGCGGTTCGGTTTCGGTTGCAAATTTGAGAAACCGACTGCGATCGGTCGGTAGCCGGTTGTTGATAATCACGCTCGGTATTCAACCGAATCCAGCCCTAATATCACGTAAAGATTTATCTAGTGCTTCAAAACAGTGTTTATTAGACATTGGAGCTTCATCCCAAATAATTAATTCTGTTTTATCAATTAGTTTTGCGAGATGCGTACCTTTTTTTATTGGACATATTGATAAATTATTGATTGTCAAAGGTATTTTAAATCGAGAATGAGCTGTTCTACCGTTTGGAAGTAATAATGAAGCGATTCCAGATGAAGCAACAGTTAAAACAATTTTTCCTTCAGATCTTAATTTACTTGTTATCGTGTGCCACAAAAATGTTTTACCAGTTCCTCCATGTCCATGGACAAAAAATGTATTACATGTCTTCTCTTCAATAGCCTTAATAACTTCATCATAGATAATTTTTTGACATGTATTTAATTGAGTCACTAAATTCGCGTGTTCATGTTTTAACTGAAGACAATCATAATCTAATTCTTCTTTTAATAATCTATTATTTAAATCTAATATTCCATCTAGATTAGGCATTGGTAATTGATACTTCTTTAATGAACTTGATGATTTGTTAAGCATTTGTTCTAATTCATATAACAATTTATTTTTCAATTCAGATTCTGGCAAAATTAGATTTGGATTCCCAACTTGAATTCTGACATTATGTAAAATGTCATCACACATATTTAGCCAATATGAATTGAACAATGTTTGAGGACTTGCTACGTCACAAAATAAAATTATTGTAACAAAAAGTTGTCGAATTTCAAAAGCTGTTGCAGTATGTAAAGAATCTGTTAATGCTTCAGTCCATTCTTTGTCATCGCCTAATAAACCCAAAACTCTACAGGCTTCTTGGTAAGAAGTATATGTAATGCCATTAATAGTTTTTATTGCATCATAATCACAGCAACCTTTTTGAATATTTAATAACATTCTCATAAAATATAATTCACCTAATGTAGGCTGTATCGACGCAATCCGACCAATAGTTTGATGATGTTTTCGTGGGGTCCAACATTTGTTCTTATTGTTCCAAACAAATTTAGTTGGAAATTCTGTGTAAGTTAATCCAGTTGCTTCTGGATAAGTTGAATTTGCTTTAAACCAACCAGTAAGGGTAGTATCTTCTGTACTTTTTTGATTTATTATTGATTGTAGAGATTGAAACTCATTAAAAATAATATTTTGTTCTAAAGGCATATGAATTTGCAAATGCTGCACAGCAGGATGTCGAGAATGAATTGAATACTCAAATAATCTCCATACAGATTCATGAGGAGTCAAATATCGACAATTAAGATAAGTTGTAATCTCATCATTTAGATTTTCATATAGTAAAACTCGAGCTCGATCTGGACCTTTATTAATGTATTAATTAAACAAATATTTAATCAACATTGACTGAGAACACCATTCAACATTTTTTTTTTTTTGAAAGGAAGACGACAAACTATATTAAGTGATAACTGAAGGTTACATGGAGCGATGCAAATGCATCGAAAAAAAATAAGAAAGCATAACAAGATGCACAGACGCATCTATAATGAAGCAGAAATAAAGCAGGATAATAAGATGCACATACGCATCGAAAATGAAAGGTAACCAGGATGTGACTTGATGTCGAACGACATCGCTGCACTGCATATGTCACGAAAGCAGTGTAAATGTAATAGTAACCGTAACTGTAACCGTAACCGATGAAATAATCACCTAGGAGAGGTGATTCGCTCACCAGGAGTTCGAAAGTAATCGAGGGTGTCAGAAACTCGAAAATTAGCAAACGAACTCCTAAGAACCAGAACCAATACCAGATCAATAGGAGCAGCTGTTTCGGATACAAGATCCGAATGTGTAAGCGACCTGGATCCCAAATACGGATCCAAATCTGGCCCGAGACCCAAATCAAATCTGCCAAAACAGATCTGACAAGAGCCCAAGTCCATTTGAATCTGATTTGGGCACCCTAGCATCAGCTCCTCCCTGCTCTGCCCTCGACCCCAGGCGCTGCGCCGTCATTCCTGGGCGGAGACCTCCATTCCCAGACTTGTCTGCTCGAATCAGAGCGTCGCCTCCTGCCCTAGTGGTACTCGGATCCACTGACTGGAACCACAGCCGGCCTGCATCGTTCGCCTTACGAGGATTGGAGCTCCTCAGAGACGAAGCAGATGGTCTTGGCGAAATCGGTGTTGGAATCCCATCACCGGTAATCATGGTCAAGCAGCGGCCCATCACCTCCCCCGGACCAGATCTATCCCACAAGCCCATCTTCATATGTGCCTGGCACTGTCGGATTGGGTTAACAGCCGGTAACGTACCAACCCAGCAAGGCGGCACAACCCCAGCTTCTCTCCACCAATCACCATCAGATCCACTTTCCACCGATTTCAATCGAGCCCGGATTGGACGAAGATGACGAACTCTCGGTGCCATCCCAGTCCAGGTATGCAGCGCATCCTCTTCCCTCCTCAGAAAAGAACCGCTATGATCAGATAGCCTCTGATAAAAGGAGGTCGTCGCCGGCAAGATTGCAAGCCATGGCCTATCAGGCAACATGGAATGAGCCGTGCGCCAAGGTATCGACACCAAGAACGATGCCGGAATGTTGCTCCATCGGTGATGGAGTAAGTTACAGAGAGGCCAAGAGCGGCGCTCTCCCAACCCTAGCAGAGCGCTAGGTATTTTCATTTTTGGATCTCTCCACTAACACCATTCAACATTAATATGAGCATCATATCTTAATAATAAATTTGAATTATAAGGAACAACAAAATTATTTCCAATATGCACGTTATTTCTTTTTACAAATTTTGTATCATCATCACGGCGTCTATACACTGGAGGTAAATTTGTTTCAAGTTTGGTATTTATATTATATGGTTTTGGAAAAAATTTGGAACATTTTCCATCTCGCATGCAAGGAGATTTTGAATTTATTTGTCCGCAAGGTCCATGAATCATAAATTGACTGACAATTTCAAAAAGTCTTGGATTAACATTTTTATCTGGTAATTCCGCTGAGATAATAGAATCTACATCAGTCGCTGTATAACATTTATAATCTTTTTTTAACCAAAATAACATGTGAGCATGAGGAAGTCCTCTCTTTTGAAATTCTATAGTGTGCACATGTGCTTCAATTTCTCCAAAAGGTTCTCCAGACTTAATATAATTAATCATATCTTGTAATTTTACATTAAACATTCTGGAAATGATGTCAGGTCTATCTTCAACTTTATACCCAGGTTTCGTCTTAAAATATCTTTCTATTTCTGGCCACTTAACATTGCATGTAAAAGTTAAAAATAAATCTGGATTACCATATTCTCTACAAATTGCCATAGCATCTTGATAATTATTAATCATATCTCTAGGACTTCCTGTATGAGAACTCGGTAAAATGATTTTTTGTCCTAAATCACGACCTTTATTAATTCCTGCTGAATTAGCAGCAAAAATATCTTTATAAATTTCAGTTCGAAAATTCTTTTGATTTCTTCTGATCCAATCTAAACGATCTTCTTCAACTGTTGCATAAGCATCAACTAAAAATTGTTGAAATAATCGTCCGCCTTTTAGTATGTTATTCACTTCATTATTTCTATCTTGAATTTGATATGCAATATAAGCACGCATTGACATTTTCTGTCTTTTGTTTGTATTATTTCCTGCAATTCGTTGCATCAATAAATCTATCTTATATCCATCTTCACCATATGGAAAAAGTATTGGATATTGCAATGCCATGTACTTTGGATGAATTTTAGAAATACGTTGTAAATATCCGTTATTTGACTCAATAATTATATCTTTATTTGAATTGTGCTCTCCAATATCACCAACTATTAAACCACCAATTTCTTCAGTCATTGGTTCTTCGTATTGTTTACTATCAATAGGTTGACGATTAAGTATACTCATATTTAATGAAGGTATAGAATGACTTTCAAATTTATCTCTCATTGTTCGAAATTCTTTCACTAATTCATTAATTTCATCAAACATTTTAATCAGTCCTCCAACAATGTCTGCTTTGATATTTGCATTTACATGACCAGGATCAATTGCATTCACACGATTTGAGACCTCATTTTTTGTATCATACACGTATAATTGAGCATATTTAGGACTTTCTCCATCAGAAGGTAATACAGAACCCATTAAATGATGTACTTGACCACTAATTTTAAAGACATAAGGACCTGATCCAGTGTTTATTTTCCGATCAATTGTAGCTCCCATTGATGTAAAAGAAAACATTGAATTATAAACTCTGATATTTTCTTTAAAAACTCTGCTTTCTGGACTATTCCAAATTCTTTTGTCCACCTGGAAGGAAGAAGAAGGCTTGCATTTTGTCTCTAGATTAACAGAAGAGAATAGCCTGTGGTATCCACTTTTAACTGAGTAAGAGCCATTTTCTGTATGGGGCCAGATCAAAGAATCCTCATCATTGCTATTCCCAATTGGGATAGCCTTTATAGCTCTAACATCAGATGACTCCAGGAAGGGTTCCAAGTGCTCAAAGTTCCAGTTCCTATTATCGTCAATGATTTCCGACACAAGAAGGGGGGTAAATTTGTTGGAGGTGAGAGTTGGCTTGATCAGACCACCATTACCATTAGGAACCCATCTATCTTTCCAAACGTCAATCTTTCGACCATTTCCGACTTGCCAGAAAGCATTATCAGTGATTGTATCTCTTCCGGCCAGTAAACTATTCCAAATCCACGAAGGCCTGGAACCTCTTTTGGCTTTCAAAAAGGAGGAGGTATCAAAGTACCGATCTTTCAACACTCTACACCAAAAAGAATTTGGACTCTTGACCAATCTCCAGCACTGTTTTGCCAAGAGGGCTAAGTTATAGATATGCAGATCTTTAAAACCAATTCCCCCCTCCAATTTGCTGCTAAAAAGGCTATTCCATGCTTTCCAATGAATTTTCCCTTTAGATTCATTTGTCCCCCACCAAAAGTTGGCAATGTCTGAGTTGATCGCCTTGCAAAGAGTTATGGGGAGAAGAAAGACGGACATAGGATAGGTTGGGACGGCCATTGCCACAGCCTTAATCAAAATTTCCCTTCTTGCTTGTGAGAGGACAGTAGCCTTCCATCCATCCAGTTTCTGTGAGATTCTCTCTCTGATGTAAGCTAAAGCTTTTTCTTTGAGTTGCCCTAGAAAGTTGGAAGGTCGAGATAAATACCAGGTTCATCTGAGATTGGAATATGTAGAGCAGCTGCAATTTCGGCTTTGGACTCCAAAGGGGTGTTAGCCGAGAAGTACAAGGATGACTTGCCATAGTTGATTGTTTGACCGGAAGCAGCACAATAGTTGTCAAGGATGGAGCTTAAAACTCGACAGTTTGCAGTTGTTGCTTTCAAGAAAAACAGAGAATCATCTGCAAAGAATAAATGGGAAAGGCCCGGGCAATTTTTACTAAGCTTCAGACCTTGCAGATGGCAGCAGAGACATTTCTCGGAAGAACTTCACCAATTAGGAGAAAAAGGTAAGGGGACAGAGGGTCCCCCTGTCTTAGGCCTCTGGTGGGATTAAAGGTTTTGCCTTGCTTTCCATTCAGCATAAGAGAGAAGGAGACAGAGGAAACCACTTTCATAACTAACCTCACCCAACCTTGGTCGAAACCAAATTTTTGAAGCACAGCCTCTAAGAAGTCCCATTCGACGCGGTCGTATGCTTTTTTCATGTCCAGTTTCAAAGCAAGCTCGTGATCGGATTTTGAACTTTTGAGCTTTAGGTAGTGGTATGCCTCATGTGCAAGAATGAGATTATCTTGGATTTGTCTACCGGGGACAAAGGCATTTTGATGTTCGGAGATGATCAACGGGAGAATAGGTTTCAAACGATTGGCCAGCAGCTTAGAAAGGATTTTGATTGAGTTGTTGCAAAGGCTAATTGGCCGAAACTGACCGACTGACTCGGGGTGAGGAACTTTTGGGATCAAAGTAATGTTTGTGCAATTTAAAAGGTCAAGAGAAGAGTTACCATCAAAGCTACCATCAAAGAAGCAAGAAGCAGCCCGATTAATAGTATCACACACAGTGTCCCAGTAACTGCAATAGAAGTGACCTGGAAATCCATCAGGACCCGGGGCTTTAAAGTTGCCAAGTTGCTTGGTAGCCCTACGGACTTCCTCCATAGAGAATGGCTTGGTGAGGTTAGAATTCTGCTCACGAGTGATTTGCCTTTCCACATTATGAAGAACATTCCCCCAAGCTCTGGGACCAGAGGAGGTATATAAATCCCTGAAGAAAGTGGTAAAAGCTTCCCTGATCTGACAGTCACCATTAATCCAGACATCAGCACCAACACACAGACTGTTAACCTTGTTTTTCTGCCGTCGGTGAAGCGTAGAAAGGTGGAAAAATTTTGTGTTTCTGTCCCCTTCCATGAGCCAGTCAATTCTCGACCGTTGCTTCCAATAACATTCCTCAAGTTTCCAGGCTGCCTCAAGCTCAGTGAGCAATTCTTTCTCCCTTGTTTTTGATTCTATTGACACAACGGACTCTTGAATGCAGCTGATCTCCCAATTCAAGGCATCAATTACAGCCTTATTGTTTGGGAATTTCTTTTTGCTCCACTTGGACAGGTTCCTTTTGCACGCCTTTAGGTTAGAGTCCCAAAGTTGGAAGGGGTCTGAGGAGGTGTCAGTCCTCCAACAGGTGCTGATGATTTCTTCACACTCTGGATCATTCTCCCAAGAAGCTTCAAAGTGAAAGATCTTGGGGCCTTTCTTTACCCGTGGATGCGAATAAACTACCAGAGGGCAATGATCGGAACCCACTCTTGGTTCATGTATAACCATTGAGTCTGGCCATGTGCACAACCACTTTGCATTGCCCATTGCCCTGTCTAGTCTCTCGCGGATGAGATCATCCGTGTCATCTCTCCCATTTTCCCATGTAAACACAGGGCCAGAGAAATTTAGATCGAGTAGAGCATTGCGATCCATAAACTCTTTCAAGAAACGAGTTCTATTCCAAGGCCAAGGGATTCCCCCCCTCTTTTTCAGCATTGCTAACAATTTCATTAAAGTCCCCTAAGCATAACCAATGGGTATCAGGAGGAACCAAGATATAAGACAAAGATGACCAAAAGGGTGCCTTGTCTTCCTGATAGGGTGGTCCGTAGAAGCAAGTAACTCTGATGGTTGAATTTAGACTTGGAAATTTAATGAGAGTATCAATAAGATTCTTATCTTTAAACAAGACTGTTACCTCCACATCTGGTCTCCACCACAGAGCCAAGCCACCTGCAGAGGTACGAGATGGATCGACGGTGAAGCCCTTGCAGTATTTGAACTGTCGACGTAATTTGTTAACTCTGAAGCTGGAATGTTTGGTTTCACAAAGAAATACCACGGACGGAGAGTGGGAGCGAATTAGCTCCCCTAGTTTCTGGACTGTCAAAGCACGTCCCAACCCTTGACAGTTCCAGGAGAGAAATTGACTCATTGACTCCTTGTGGCTGTAGGCCAGCCACCACCGCCCTGGAGGGGGGAGAGATCCTCCAGATCATTAACTTGTCCGGGAGCTTCATTATTGAGTTCTGAAGAGTCATCCAAAATTTTGACTCTAATTTCTTGAAAATCTCCCAGATTAAGGTCTGTGCTTGGGAAAAGATCAAATCTTCTCTTTTTTTAAGCAAACCTGCCGCTTCTGGTTATCGGAGGTGAAACCACTGATCGACCCCCACGAGCTCCTCTGCCTCTACCACGTGGGCGACCTCTACCTCTTGAAGGTCCAGCTTTGAGGGGGGCAGGAACCGGGATAGTTTGGTCCCAGTTATCCTCCGAAGTAGAATTGGAGTTGGGTGTTGAGAGAGATCTGGTTTTGGAATGTCTTGGGTTTGTGGTGGAAAAGGTTTGAGAGAAATGTCTCTTGGCGGATGGAGGAATTGGGGGTGATGAATTGAAAGTTGGGTGGGGGGTTGAATGAGTTGGGTGATGGGGTTTATTTGTTGAGGCGTGAGTCTGGTTAAGGGAGGGGAGAGAGTATGGATAGGCCGGGTATTTTCCTTTACCATTTCCCAACAAAACAGGCCTGATGTGGCTTGGGCCTATTTCTAGATTTCGAGACTCAGGAAGCTTATCAGCCAATGAGAGTTGTGGCCCATTGGGCCATGGATTGACACTCACTGGTGGGGGATTGACTTTTCTAGTCCACTCAACATGAGTTTTAGTTGTGGTAACAGCAAGCTTTAGCCAGTTAGGGCTAAGAAAGGGGTGTACCTTCAGAGATGAGGCATGGGTCATCGGTGGGGTCGGGGGCAGCTTGTGCTTTGGATTATTATGCATGGGGATGCAAATTGAATTTGAAAAACAGGAGGTCATGTCGCCATCATCTGGTGCAGAGATCAGAGGGAAAGACATGTCGTTGTCTGCACAGTTTGAATCATGTCTGGTACCTTGGATTTGACGACTTGGACCAGTCTCTGATGAGAGTGTGGAATCTGGGCAGGTACCCGTGACCCTTTTGGTTTTGGGTTTTCTCCGGTTAACTCGCTCCGGCCGGTCAAGCCAAGATTGTTGCTTCACCGAGACAGACTTCCTTTTCATCCATGGACCATACCAGATGTTTTCTGGTTCACCTTCATCTGGGTTGATGATACGGAAGTTTTTGCAGACATCTAGATTGTGGCCAAGTTTCCCACATTTGTAGCAAAAATCACATAGCCCCTCATAGGCATAGTCGACTCTTGTAGAAGTGTACTCATTGAGAGGAAGCTAGAAACCAGTTGGGAGTGGGTTTCTGGAATCCAAGAGGACTTTTATCCTCCGGTGGTTAACCCCTAAGGGTAGCATCAACAACGCCTGGGTCTTCCACTTCCAAAACAGTTCCAATCTCCGAGCCGATCACCAAAGCATTCTTTGTATTCATTTTCTCCCTTGTGAGCCCAGATATCTGAACCCAGTACGAGACCTTGTGGAAATGAACATCACTGATAGTGAGTGTTGGCAGCCATTTGACCACATTAAATCTCATGTTGTCAACATGCCAGGGACCACCATCAAGGAGGGTTGTTGCATCCTCAGGTGATGCTTTTATGGAGAAGATGTTATGGTGGAAATGTGCAACTTTGATTGCACCAAGATTCTTCCAGGAGGTTCGGAGTGAGCCCTTTATTCCTCCAATGTTTGGAACCACGTCTGCAATTATTGCACCAAGCAGAGAAACTTCGTTCTCAATCTCATCAAGGAAAGTGTTTTCCAAACGGGAAGCAAGGTGATTATGTGAAGGTATGTTGGGGGAAAGGGGAGCAAAGGACACAGGACGCAGGCTCCTTTCCAAAAAGAAGTGGAGGATGAGGAGTATAAACTACCACGTTTTGGTAGAGCAGAAAACCTCCACAAACCGAGAGGATAAGCTACCACAAGTCAAAAAAGACTGGGTAGAGAAAAGAGAAGGCGGAAAGCAAAGGGGTTGGAATTATTACAAGTGGGTGAGGGTTCTGGAGGAAAGATCCAGTAGGTAAGATTCTGGAATAGTTATGAGGGCATGGGGGAGGTTTAGATCTAAGGTGTGGGGTTCTGGAACAGTGTTGAGGATAGGGAGGAGCTAAAAGGTTTTAGAGAGAGGGAGGAGCTTCTCGATACGGCCATATCAATGAGACCACAAAATTACAATTAAAAGTACTTGACGACATAAATGAAAAGCTCAGATTTAGTCTTTCTCTGTTCCTTTTGGGCTTTACCCTTTAATTGGCCTTTTAACAGGTGAAACTAGGGCTCCCACTTCTCGCCTAACCAAATGGGCTAAACTGAAAGCCCTGGACAATGGAGTTAACCAACTGCCGTGCTCTGCTCCTGCTCCTTGGAATAATTAACTGGCCATTGGTTCATACTTACATAGCTTGTTTGCCACCATCCATGTATGGACATGGATTATGCTTGAGAATGTCACTTCCCTCTTTCTTTCACATTACATTTAAATCGAGCAAAACCAGAGTGGTGGATGATAACTGATTTCATTTATGTTTTTTTTTGTTTTGAATGAGAGAGGAAAATTCCCCCCAAATTTATTAATAAAAGAAGAAAGAAGAAAGACTAACTAGATAGAGAGGGACATGAACCTAACCGCTCCAGTAAGAAAGTTGAAAGACATCTGATCAAACAACCAAGCAAAAAACTACCGAAAGCTAAAATTAAGAAGCCCCATAAAATCTCTATTGCAAAAAGAAGCAACAAAATCCGGGGGCGAGTCCCACCAAACCATAGTATCTGAAGTGAGACCAAAGTTTGCAAGAGCATCTGCAACTTGATTCCCTTCCCGAAATATATGAGAGCACCGGAATTGCATTTGAGAGATGCGGTGTAAGCAATTACCCCATTCCACTCGAATTTGCCAAGGCACCAAATTGGGTGATTTAAGAAAATGAAGAACTAGAGTTGAGTCAACCTCCAACCACACATGTTTCCAATCTCGAATCCAAGCTAGCTCAATTGCTTGACAAATTCATATATAGAGACGTGTTTATCAGTTTTCTTATGGTTGTTCTTAAGCAAGTTCTAACAGATAACCCTGAAGAACATGTTATGCTAACGTAGATTGATGTCTTCCTTCAGTAGGTATGTTTAGGGATTGTGTAGGGAGGATTCTAAAAATGTAGGCAAGTTCTACAGTACATCAATGTACCGCTACATCAAGTAGATTTGGTTCAATAGAGAGCTAGAATTGCTTGATACTAGTCTACTAATACATGAGGTCAGTTTATCTCTGAATCAAATTAGTATTATTGTATTGATACATTAAGTACCTTTAGTTCGATACAGAGCTTGGTAAAGTAGTTCGATAATCGATACTAGCCTCTACTAATGCATAAAGCTAGTGTATCTCCGAATGGAACTAATCTATTCGATGTATTAGTACATCAATATATTGTAGATGAACCCAAAAATCTAATACCTGTCTATTTGGGTTTTAGGTTGTTGTAGTTGACAATTAGATGGTTGCTTCTCATGATAACCGAAGAATTGTCTAATCATGCCCTATTTCAGTTATTCAAATCTAGTCTTTAAACTAATTGCATGATGAATATAAAAGTCTAATAAAACATACAAGAGTTGCATGATCTTATTGCCTTTTACTTTTAGCCTTTCTGCTCTAAAATTGCTGAGACTAGACACTACTACAAATTTCCCCAAACCCCACTGATTTGAATTAGTCCCTATTGGGACAAAGCACACTGATAACAGTGGCTAATGGCATTAGCCACTAATGAGGAATCAGTCCCCTCTATAGTAAGTGCTATTGGGGCAATAGGCACTGAAAAAACATCAGTGAAATAACTTCATCCAAGGCAAAGGCAAGACAGAATCTAAATCCACACTGATATTAGTAGCTTTGGAATGCCACTCATATCAGTGGCAAATTTATGAGGTTGGATTAAAAAAAATAGGTGCCAATTGGCACCTCTACATTATGTACTGTACTTTATACGGTATTTTAAAATGTATCATACAATAAATATACTAACTAAAAATTTACAAGTGCAAATATCAAAATATAAACATAAAAATTCTTTGTGTGTCTCTCTTCTCTCTCTTTCTCTCTAATATTAAATTTTTTTTTTTTTTTGAAAAACTCTCTAATATTAATTAGACTCTCGCGGATTCTAACGTTAACAAGTGATGTGTCAATTTTCAAGACCTTTAGATTAGATAAAGAGTCTGAATTTTATTAAATTAAAATAAATTCACAGGCTCCTCACTTTAGAGGAGCCGGAGTATGTGAATACATGTCGTTGGTGAAGGAGAGGTTCTAAGGCTCCCAATGAATGTCGAACTTAGAAAATAATGTTGTATTCCGGAATATCATGTGAATATTTTGGTATGGGATTTGAATCATTTGATAATATAACATCTTGTTACTGGAGTTTACGTTAAAGGAGAGGGGAGCGTGGTAGTTCTTGAATTGGGCACAACCTCATGGCGAGAGATATCATCAGTTCTTCCTCCCTATCATTTAGATAGGGTGTAGAATGTATGTGCGTATGGAGACATGCATTGGTCAGCCTAGCTATGAATATATAAGTACAGGAAGTACAACGTACAACAAGCAGTTTTTGTTGGAGAGGAAAGATCCCACATTGGAAAAGTGACAAATAAAATATAACTTATAAGTGGGTGGATCTCACCCAATTGTACCGAGGCCTTTTGTGATTAAAACCCAACACCTAAAGGGTGGTTAAGTTGGGACAGTATCGGTACAATGGTGGGCCACGGGCCACGCTTGTCGCTGTTTAACATGGTATCAGAGCGGGTACTTATCCAATTGCGTCTCCACGTAGGCACGTATCATGAGCCCAAATTGGGGTTCCCTGTATTGCCATCAAAATTACCAAGTGTCCAATGTGGGCCTTGGATTGTATCGACCAAGTCTCCGATATGAGACTTGTGTCCCAATTTCCAATGTGGAAATTGGATTAATTAATTTCACGTGCAGACCTAGAGTTAGGTTGCACGTGAGGGGGCGTGTTGGAGAGGAAAGATCCCACATTGGAAAAGTGACAAATAAAATATAATTTATAAGTGGGTGGATCTCACCCAATTGTACCGAGGCCTTTTGTGATTAAAACCCAACACCTAAAGGGTGGTTAAGTTGGGACAGTATCGGTACAATGGTGGGTCACGGGCCAAGCTTGTCGCTGTTTAACAGTTTTATATGTTCTTTTGACTTTAAGAAAGAAGAGTTCTATCGGACTCCTCTTCCCTCGTTACAAAGGTCATACAAGCTTGGTATTGAGGATCGAAACTTGGACTCTACATACTTAAACTTGCTGACTCTAAAAGGATCTGTAGCCGTTGTAGATACTTCATCGTCAATAGGTATAGATAGAAGTATTGAGATATGGGTGTTGAAAGATCAGAACAAAAAAGTGTGGACGCGAGATTATTACAGCATAAATTATAACCATATATCTAAATCACTTCCCAAGTATGAATTGAAGGATGCTAAGTGTGGTGAATGGGAATATGGCATATTTTTCATATATATAAGCAACAGTGTTGATTTAATCTTTTGGATCTAAGATGTGGTTCTATGAAACATGTAATAGGTCCATTTGGGAGTTGGAGCTGGGATGTTACGAGCATCTTCAGTTACACCAATAGCTTGATTTCCTTAATTTATGGAAATTTAGATGAAGCTGATGTCGGATTTATTAGCAACCTAGCTAGCTAAAAAGTTATGGCAATTATATGATCGAAGGTGAAGGCTTTAGTTTAACTGGGGAGCACATGCATGCTGCGAAGACTGAGAAGGTAATGCACAAGGCTTCAGTTTAATTACCAGAATGTAGAAGATAAAGTGTTTGATTGTACAAGTATTCTATGTGTGTATGTGTGTGTATGTATATCGATCTGGGTTTCTCTTATCAAATAATAATAGAAAAATAAATTGATTATTATATGGATCTAACATAACTCTATATTTGGAAGTTACTATCTTTCATGTCCATGGATTTTGTATCCTCCATCCTGTTATTTTGCTCATCATGGTATGCACAAATTCATCAAGAAGTCTCAGCACTTGCACTTGTGATGTGAATACCAGTACTAATGCAAATGATTTTGAAACTGAATGCTGAATTTAACACAACTGAAAGTCATTAACAATTGTCAATCGTTACTATATATATATATATATATATATATGAATGTAACACATCAACGGTTAACAATCATCAATGATAACAACAAACAATGTGAATGTACCATGGAGTTTTCCTTCACATCTGATTAGGTAGGCTTTGCCCTTGTCTTCTCAACAACAAAGAACCCAACCAAGGACAAAACGGAGAAAGCACTAAAGCAAATCGATACCACATCAAGCGTCTTGTGTCGTCCGGTGATCCCCTGGACCTCAAATATGTTGTAGTTTTTCTTCGGTCCCGTGCTTTGACCGTAAGCCACCGCAACACCTGCGCCGTCGTAAGCGTAGGCGCGTACGAAGTACGAAGCAGAAGGCACGTCGTGCTTTATGGTCCAATCTATGTACTTCCACTTGCTAGAGCCGTGTTTGTATGGTCTAGTTTCGATCTTGAACTGGCACGTCTTGTCCTTTGCGAGGTTGTCCACCGTCTTCCTCCACCCGCGGTCCACTTGACTCACCGGCGCGTAGCACAGCTTCACCTTGATGGTCTTGTACCCCGAGTCGGTGGTTCCAGCTGAGAAACTCTGGTTTAGACGCCATGAGATGCTGAGTTTGTCTTCTCCAGCTTTTAACGTCCCACCAAAAGTCCAACTACCTTCCGCAGGTTTCATAACTGTAAAATTCATGCATTGAAAGTTAACCCACTTAAAAAAAAGATCGGATTTTCGACTAAAAAGCTGAAAATTTTACATACCCTGTTCTGGTTTGTGGGGTGACACGATCATTTCTAAAGTGTTGGGCAGAGAGGAAAAGAGGACGACGCCATTTGCATCAGAGGTTTCTGCTAAGCATGAAAGAAAAAGAAGAAGGGAAGCCAAGACAATCTCACTACGCGATGCCATCTGAGAATATTTTTGGAGGTTTCTACTTGATTTCTGTGAAGTCTGAATCTCGTTTATACATAAAAATCATCAAGCGCAAATTGCACTTCAATGCAGCTTATGCTGCATGTGAGGAGAGACGACTTTCAGACATTTTTTTTCTCCACTAGCTAGTACTGCATTATTTTTCAATGCTTTTGAATTCCTTTTCACTATTCATATTTTCAAATTTAACTAACGAATTTCAAAATAGTTTTCATTAATAACCTAAAAAATTCGTCCGAGAGAGAACTCCTCTCTCTCGTTGTTTGCTGTAGCCGTCAGGCCGGATCCGCTTCCTTCTTGTCTTGTTCTCTCATTCTTTTCTCCTTCCTCCTCCCTTAATCCAAAATGACTGGTGTTGAGGATGTGACTTCGAAGCTTGCTGCAGCCCTCGCTATTGGGGGAGATGACTTCCACAATGAGGATCCAGCGGTGGATTTGGCAGATCCAACCTATCACTGGTTGGTGGGGCGTCTGATTTCGGTGGAACCTATGAAAGCGGCGCCGCACCGGTTCATGTCCCAAATTGGCCAAATCTAGCCCGTGGCTGACCATGGTTTGGTGATCCGCGAACGTCCGAATGGACGGTTTCTCTTCCGATTCGTCAATCCGACGGATAAAAAGCGGGTTTTGGCTAAGTCATTGTGGTACTATCGTTCGGCTACTCTGGTTTTAGGGGACTATGATGGGGTGAGCGAGATCATGGATGTGCCTCTGAACCGGTTGCCGATCTGGGTCCAAATAAGAGGGATGCCGCCGGCCTATTCCACACCGAATTGGACTCGGAAGGTGGCTGGGTGTTTGGGTCGGGTTGTTCATGTGGATGAAAGGAGATTAATTGAAGCGTCATGAGGAGGTCAAGGTGTTGGTGGTGGTGAATCTCGATCGCCCCCTTCCAAGGCATTTTAGGTACTCTTTTTCTAATTCTTGTGCGAAAGAGGTTGATCTTGAGTATTTAAATGTCAGGGGTTTATGTTTGGTGTGTGGTTTCTTTGAGTATGGGGTGGGGGGCTGTGGTGGTCCTCCGACGGAGGAGTGGGGTACGAGTGTGACTGCAGCCTCATCAGGGGGTGAACAGCGGGGTGTGGTTTTGCAAGGAGATTCATCGATGGTGATGGAGGCTGTTACCCGTCCCAGTGGGGTGAGAGTGCCACCGGGTTTTGCAGCTTTACCAGAACCCAGGGGGGTGGGTGACCTTTCTGGGGTTGGTCCATTATTGTTGGAGGGAAAGGTGGACTCTCTGCCTGTGGTCGTGGAAGAGAGTGTTAATGAGGTGCAGGCCATGGTTGGGTCGATGCTTGGGAAAATGGGTGGTGGTGAAGTCACTTCCCCATTGAAGAAAGGGAGATTGGGATCTGGATCTGGTGTTGCTCAAGGGACTCATGACTCATCTGGAGCTTCTGTGGGAGGTGTGCACCCGACTCCTACTAGCCAGAATTCTTTGGGTCGTCAGAAGCACAGGGTGTCTACTTCCACTTTCAGTTTTGGGGTGGAGGGCTCCCCTACCAAAGGCTTGCAGGTTGAGGTGGGGAAGTCTTCATCCCCTACTACTGGTAAGGTTGGGGATGGGAAGAAACATAAACCCAAGATTCTTTCAGCTGCAAAGCATCGTGCACTGCTCTCTAGGCTTGAGGAGGAGGCCTATGCTCCTTGAAGATGGTCCTTGAAGTTTGTTTCTTTCGTTGTGTTTGTTAGTTTGGTTTTGTAATTGGGTTGCTTTTGTTTTTTATTTGTTTTTTAATAATGGAACGGAGCTCGGTAGGGAAGGTTTAGGGCCCATACGAGGCAGTCTTTTGAGTATTTCCCTTCTCTTTTCTCTACCGTTAGGATGTGCTGTGTTTGTCAGAACAGAGTTACGTTTAGGTTCTCATTTTATCGGGACCACACACATGGCGGGTTCCTTTGTAACTTTGTTAGCCGAAGTAATGAAAGTGTTCACGTTTCTCCTAAAAAAAAAAAAAGTTTTCATTAATGTTGTGCTCCTTTGCATTCTCTTTAAAAATAAAAAATAAAAATGGTCAAAAGAAGGCACCAATAGAGATGCCCCCAGAATTTGTTAGAGAACAATAAGAAGAGGATTGAGGACGAAGCCAAACACCTCCTAATACAAAAACAAATTATACATGCTAAGAAAATATAAACCAGCAATGAAGAAAATCTGCTGTTACTCGGTCGGTTCAAATCGGTTATAGTTATTACCAACTTCAAAACCAAAGCTTTCGGTTTTAAAATTGAGCTACCAATTACCAGCCAAAATTTTCAGTTTTTAATCATATATGTCAAGTTCAGTATTTCAGTTTTCGGTATTACTAATTTTTAAACACCTAATTCTTTGTAATATAAATTAGAATGAACAATCCTAGGTTTTTCAATTTTATAATCGTAAACTTTGTATCATCTACTAATTATAGTTTTCTTTTGTACATATGACATCAAGTTTTAGCCATTTTCAATAAAATTAAGTTATTTAACCATCTTTGACCAGTATTCATCCACTCCATGTAGAATATGTAGTAATGTTCATACTATTATGAAAATATTTATATTTATTTCTTAATATACATGTATGTGTATTGAAAATCATAGTATATATAGCTAATATATAGATAATCGATAGATTCAGTATTTACCAAAATCAAACCAACTTTTTTGGTAATTTTTGATTCAGTTTTATCACTCTCAGTCACAAAAAAGTCGGTTTACCAAACCTAAAACTTCGGTTAGTATTCGGTTGGTTGGTATTCGATTTCGACACACTAGAACATCAGCAGCTAAATATAGCACTATTTCTAAAAATTAAATCCTACATAAACTAATGTGTAAGCGTCAAATTTCTATAAATAAATAGAAATCATCTTTGATAGAATCACTAGTGCTATTGCCGTTATTTATAATTAATTTATATACTCTCATAAACTCGTAACTCTGTGACCGAAAGTCATCACGAGATACTAATTTATCATACATGAAAAATAGTATTTATCACATCAATAACATTGCATTGACTTTCAGAAGGATTAATGCTCATCATACACACCAATTCAATACTATTATAGAGTCACCTTCTATTCTAGCACGTCGACATGATATTGTACTAATTATAGTTGGCATCTCTTCTTTTCCAAGTCACACTCAACCCACCATGGCACCAATTTGATCACTTTCAACTTCTCATATATAGAAACATGGTAATGCATAATTGCTTATGAGAAAACAAACACTATGATCATACAAAGCTAGTGAAGGTACTACTAGAACCAACCAAACATTAGTGGACTCTTTTGATTCTCATTCTCATACATAGACCTAGTTACCAACACTTCTTTTGGACGACTTTGCCCTCGTCTTCTCAGCAATGAAGAACCCAGCCAGGGCTAAAACCGAGAAAGCGCTGAAGCAGACGGAAACAATATCAAGCGTCACGTGGCGCCCGGTGATAGACTGCACCTCAAACAAGTTGGAGTCCTTCTTAGGTCCCGTGTTTTGACCGTAAGCCACCGCCACCTCGGCGGCGTTGTAGGCGTAGGCGCGTACGAAGTACGTGGCGGTGGGCACGTCACGCTTGACTGTCCACTCGAAGGTCTGCATGGAGGCGTTGTACGGCCTGGCGACGATCTTGTGCTGACAGGTCTTGTCCTTGACGAGGTTGTCCACTGTCTTCCTCCACGCGCGGTCGACTTGGCTCACCGGCGCATAGCAGAGCTTCACTGTGACGGTCTTGTAGGCCGAGTCAGTCCCAGCTGGGAGGCTCTGGTTCAAACCCCACGTAACAGAGATTTTGTCTTCCCCAGCTTTCACGAGTGTTCCATTTGCCTCAACTGCAAAAATCAATTCAAGAATTAAAATCACAATTCAAATTAAACAACACCCAATTGAAGATAAAGGATTTGGGACTAGAAAGTTTGGAACTTTACATGGAATTTATAACTGCATAATTAATCCATGAATTAAAATGAAAAATGAAACAAAACCCAATTGAAAATAAGGATTTGGGACTAGAAAGTTTGAAACTTTTTCATGGAAATTATATACATACCGTGTGAAGCAGTTACAATAAGAGATTGTTTCAGAGTGGAGAAGAGAACACCATAGGAGGTTTCTGCTAAGCAAGAGAGGAGAAGCACAGAAGCCAATAGAATCCCAGCACGTGAAGCCATCTCAGTCCTTTTGGTCGCTTTGAGTTGCAGAAAGGCAGAGAGAGACTATGAGAAACTGATTCTGAAGATGCTGAGCTGATGATTAACGGGTACTTGGGGAACCCTTTTTATACAAAGTACAAGGCAAAGAAAAAAAATATAAAGAAATGAGAAAAGGGGTACGCGGAAATGGTCAAAAGGCCGAAGTTTAAGCTGGATTGTGTGAGATTAAGGATAAAGGCAATAAGGCATTACAGAGTGTGGAGAATAATGTACAGCATGATGAAAATGGCTCTAAAGGACCCTGAAGGGATGGGTTTTGTTTGAAATTTTGGATTAGAATATTAAGACGAAACAAGGTTTTTGGGCTGGTTGTGTTTAGGGTTTTGTTTAATGGTTGACTCTGACCGCTCTGAGTAGGTTCAAATTTGTTTAAGGTGTTCATATTGTGGTGGATGAGAAGATAGAGGGTCAAGATTGGGGCTACTTGCCCTCATGCTCATTCTTCTTGATTCTACACCCGAATATATTTCATTTGTTAAATTCTATGCTTTTGTCCTCTAATGTTTTGGAAAGGGCAAAAGGAGAAGGCCACAGAATTGGGAAGCAAATGAAATTTCGACGGTTATACAAAGAAAATATCAGCAATGAAAAAGAGTTCTCAGCCTTTAAGATATGCTACTGCTAGCCCCTTCCCTTTGCAGAAATAGAAATTGACCCCATTCATATAAGCTGAGCTGGCTAGTATCAAGATGCCAGCACAAAATGATTTTATAGTGCCAATATATAGTCAACTAAGATAGAAGTACCAATTTGTTGGAACAGTGGAGTAGGTTAGAGTCCAAAGGCAAAGCAAGCCAACTATGCTTGCATAACTGTCTCTTGTCTAGAGGAGGCTAGCCTCTAACAAGAAAAATTTAATGCTAATCAAACTACAAAGATCATAGATTATATATAAAGGAGATTGTAGTTTAAAAGATGTTCTTCTTTCCATATATATAAAGGAGAAGGGATTCAAATGCATCAACATCAACAAACATTTGTATATGAGAAATCCGAAAATAGATCAATAGAGAGTCGAGTAGTGCATAATTTGTGAAATGTACGTGCTTATAGGAATATTACGACTTGAGTATTTAAGATGAAGTCAAATATAGTAGGTAGATGCTTGCGGATATATAGGAGAAGAGGTGGCTAAATCAAGTATACATTTATTGTTAATTAGTTCGTTATTAGTTTATTATAAAATCACACGAATCATTATGTCCGTACATTTTCCTTTTGGCTCATGGATGACTAAATTAAGATAATATTGACATCTATGGATTGTGAAAGTGCTTATCCGATTCCTTGTCCACCATTTGCATCACAAAAAAAACACAAGAATAACATTGAACTTAGTTCCTCGAGTTGTAATATCAGTCATCGACTGTCAAATTGAGCTTTTTGGATATATCGAAAGAGGGAGTTAATAGAAATAGAGAAAAAGAAATTTGCTTTAGTTTTGTGATTCCCTCGCATATGGAAGAGAGATTGGAAAAAGAAAGAGCGAGAGAGTAGAAATGCTCACCAATACCAATCGCCGACCAAATTGGACCAAAATGAATGGTGTAATTCAGGGCAATTGCCATTTATTGGTGCAATATTATCCACCATATTAAATACATGAACAATAACTTCATCTTTTTGGGCCAAAATTAAGCAGATCCGTATGTTATACATGAGTTTCATGACTAGATCCATAAGAACAAGGCTTCTATTTGGGCTAAAACATATACAAAGTCCTATAAAATCAGTTTGAAAGAGTCGCTCATGCAAGAATATGATATAGACCAGCTAAACGCCACAAGGCCCGAAGTCTTTTCATGGTTACTCATCCATCATTGCATTGAATTTAAGGATCACCAATGAATATTAGGTGCACTGTAGCATGAATCTATATGAAACTCCTACTAGAAACAAATCAGTCATGCACCAAAAGCGAAATGTAGACAAAATACAAGGTCTGGCATCACATATACAAAGATATGTACACTCACAAATACACATAGTAAAAGACAGTACCGAATAATGCCGGCCAAATTTCCAACTTTGCTAGGTACGTCTCTCAGTATCAACGACATATAACCCAATGATCATCTGACATTGATCGGAGCTCGCCCCTTGTGCTTGTTCTGTTGATCAGAGAACGATTAAATTCACCGGCTTAGCTATGGCTATGAGATTCAGCAGCAAAGAAAGCAGAAGGCCTCCACCACTAACCATGCAGCAGCAAAATAAGAAACCTGCTGCAGAGATCCGCCGTAAACAGCAACCGCAACAAGTGGCGGACCTCACTGACTTCATGAACGATATGTTCTTTGGCACCGTCAGCTCTGAGACCAAATCTTATAACTTGACCGGAGGCCTAGACGACTACAAGGAAGACAGTCCTAATACCAGCACCCCCACTACTCCGACTAGTTCTACCAGTACTCCTACTAGTGCTACTACTACGACAACTAGTAATAGCAAAATGACTCAAGAATGGCTAGAAGAGGCTAGGCGCATTGTTGCGTCTTCCCCTTCCCGCAGTAACTCACCTTCTCGGTTAGCTACAGGCTCACCGAGGTTCGCAGCATCCCCGGGCCAGGCTGCTAGATTATCCCTCTCTTCGGCACTTGATCGCAGAGACCCGCTCTCTAGGTCTGCTAGAAGGTATGTAACAAATATCTAATACATGCAGCACGTTATGTTGTTAGACTGTCAATCGGATGTATACCACGTAAAGTTCTCACTCTAACCGAAACAAACAACAGGCATAGAAACGCAGAGAGCTTGAGCGGAGAGATACTATCGAAGACCACAGCGAAGCACAGCCGGAACAAGTCGGAAGTAGCACAAGATACACCAACTTCGCCTGCTTCGCCACAAGATACTTCCCCTGCTGCAGCGGTACACAAATGGTTTTCCAATATCCTCAAGCCCTCTAATCAGGCTCAAGTACCCAGCCAGCCACAGCCAAATTCCGATCCTATCCCTCAAGTTGTTCCTCCGCGCCAACCAGGGCCGCGTAGGTCGCGGTTCCAAAACGATCCTTCCTCACCTCGCCCGCATGGGATCCCTGTCCCTTCCCGCCGGACCTTCCAAAGCCCGTCAGCAACACCTGACAATAATAAGCTGCTCTCTCCACCCAAAAACCTTGTTCCTTCGGCCCACCGGAGGTCCATATCGTCGTCTACTTGTTCTATCGAGAAGGCAGCGGTAAAGTCTGATCCAGTGGGTTGGCCTAAGGATGCAGCTCAAGCACAAGATCAAGGAGGAGGCATTGATGATCTCAATGGGTTTCTCAAAGAGCAGAGGACTAAAATTCAGAAAGTTTTGGATGGTCAAGTTAATTCCAAGGCTAGAATCGTACTTTCCGATCCCTCAAATAGTAAGTATTTGCAAGTTCAACCGACTAGGATGTTATGTATATATTTGATTTATAATCATGAAAACTTGATCATATGACGTGACAGATGTTTTAATTCATGGTTGATTATAACAATTGATGTAATAAGTGAACAATGTGATCTGTTTAAAAAAGAGATGTGACGATAGAAAATGATATTTTGTTGTGCTATAGTTTTCAAATTAATATCACGAATCTTATTGACAGTACCAATAATGTGTCGCTGCATAATACTGGAAATGCAGGTACAAGTACAATGGTGGCAGCAATATGTTATGCATGGCTATTGGAGAACAGAGCGAGGAAGGAAAATAACAATAGTAAAGCAGGGAATGTTAACGATGATGAGGTGCAGTATGTTGTGGTTCCTGTGATGAATGTGAAGAGAGGGAGGATGTGGAAGCAAAGAGAGGCTGCTTGGCTATTTTTCCATGTTGGCCTTGATGTCACTTCTTTGCTCTTTTCTGATGAAGTAAGTACCACTTTTCTATGTGCTTGTTTACTTTGGCATTAGGCCTAATATCGGTGTAAGTTGGTTGATTTGTTACCGCAATTTGGTCGCAGGTGGATTTAGAGAGTCTAATGATGACTGGGAAGTTGAACATCCTTGTAACAGGGCAAGATGTCCTGAGAAATAACGGCGAGGTTGGATCTCAGTGCACCATTCTTACAGATAATTACTGTGAAGACGCCTATGATCTACTTGATACCCCTTTGCTCAAGAAACTCCTGGTAATTTACTTTACCCTAGTTCCCTGAAAAAGAAGCATGTCTTTTCTTTTCTATTAGGATTTTCAGTGACTTCTTGACCTTGTGTTGCAGCTTGCAGGTATATTATTAGACACTCAAAATTTGAAAGCATCAGGTCAACTGCCTATGACAAGAGACGCAGAGGCAGTTCAGTTGCTATTAGTTGGCTTGCCATCCAATTACCGGAATGCACTCTTCGATCAATGTACCAATTTCTTAATTTCCTTCTCTAGATCATCATTCAAATTGTGTTGCTTGTATTAGTCAACTCTAGTGATTTTAATTAGAATTCGACTTTTTGGTGTTCTCTATGATCAGTGACACAATATCAGGGAGACAGTTCCTTTCTTGAGGCTTTGAGGCAAAATTATGGGAAGTCTCCTAATGAAAGTAAGCTAACTCATATACACCCCTATAGCTTTGTTTACATTAGGATCATTAGTTCACTACAATCCTTGACAACCTTTGATTAACACTTCTTCATATGATTACAGGCAGCAGTGATGGTACAGAACATGTGAAGCAGAAGGTTTCAGAGAGGAAATCAGCCTCAAATTCTCGTCATGAAACGAATTTCATCCAAAACTCAGACAAGAATGCTAATGATGCTGCAAGAAATGGGAAAAGGGGTTCATCAAAATCTGGTTAGACTACATTCTATAATCTATCAGAGTCATACCATATAATTATTTCCATATTTTCATTTTCACTGGTCCTCAAGTAGCCTGGTGGAATTGAGTAATCACTCCACCACCAGGTCTTGAAACAGACGGTGCTTCCCTTATGAGCTATTCTAAAATACCTTCATCTTTTTTGGAAGAGAGAGAGAGAGAGAGAGAGTTTTTTATACTGTCAATTTTCATTTAATCTTTAAAGACTGACATTCATCCCTTGTAGCTAAATCACCAGTCAAAGCGACTTCAGCTCCACCACAAGCGGCAGCTAGTCCCAACCGCGGAAAGAATCAGTTCTTCCTTGCAAAATGGTTTGGTTTTGGAAACAAATGACACATTACTATATTTTGGTATCTTTTAATTGTAAACTTTCATCTAGCTAGAAGAACCAGCATTGATTACATTAGGAGAAAAAAAGAAAATTCTTGGATATATATCTGCTGATTCCATCAAGGGAGTATTTAGCTCCTGCCAAAAGCTAAATCCTAAATTGCTTTTAGTTTCTTGGAAGAGGAAGATTTGAAACACTTCATAGAGAGAATGTAAAACTGTCCTTGTGGCAATGTGGCTAGCCTATTTTATTATTGTTTTTTGTCAAATACAATAAGGGTTGGAGTTGCTATTGGACTTGATATAGTATTGGTAACATCAGCTCATGCTGTATTACAACTGTGGTTTTTTTTATCTCATTGTTGTTCTTGTCATATGCACCTTGATTTTTTTGTTTTCTTCAAATTTAAAAATGATTTGCCTGTCCCTCTGTAGAAGAACAACTATTAACTGTATCTGTTTTAAAATTCTCCAGGCCAGTAAATGTTGAAAGTAGTTACTGCATTCTTGACTCATGACAGTGCCATATCAGAGTTGAATATATGCTCCTCCATATGCTATGAGAAAAGCAATGAAATGATGCATGTTCTTTAGTAAAAGACAAAGTTTTCATTATGAACTAAAAATAGAAGGAAAAGTTTTTACTGAGTTGGCAGTCAAAATTGCATGACCAGAATACTTGAAGATGTCCAACCATTTTCTACAGGTGGAAAGTAGATCCAAGTCTTTTAACCTCAATTTTTCTCCTCTTCAATCCAAAGATGCCCTTCTTTGTGTTTTCCCATTGTTTTCAAATGGGAAGGTGGGTATTGGTTAGTTAAGGTCAAAAGCAATAAGAAAAGCAAGGGGAAAAAAGAGCAAAAGAAAGATAAAGAAAACTGTTGCAAGTTGCCAATTAGTGATTCAATCAATCATCATCAACAAACAGCTCCTCTCTGTCACTTGCATATGTATGACCATTTTATACCAGATACAGACATTCAGTATATTTTCTACATTTCTTTTATATAAAAACTTTGGAGCCATACATGGTTTGGTACACAGAGTTAGAAAGAAAACTACCTACTGCTCAATTATCAAGATCAGATCAAGAAAGAGAAGGAGAGAGTTTGTATATATAAAAATAAACAGATGTAGATGCCTCTCGATGGAGAAAATTATTGAGCATCTATGTGATGTTACAATCTGTCTTTGTCCAATATGCCCATTTTCTCATTCCCAGCTGTAACTAACTCCCCAACCTTTCTTGGGTCCCACTTCCTTCTCAATCCAACATGCATCTTCACCATTCCATGATGTCCCATCTCCCATTTCATTTCTTGATGACCCTTTTCATTGGGCTGCCTCATTCTTCAGATCACAATGATGATGATAGTAGTCTAACAAAGGGTTTGATTCGCGCTGCTTCTATAACTCAAAAAACACTTTTAACTATTTCCGTCGGAGGGCTACCAAAAGCGTTTTTGAGTAATATTCCTCATTCAACCTTCCAAGCATAAAGAAACAAGCAAAACTCAGAAGAGCCACTTGCATTAAGCCCTTCTAGTGAACCACAACTTGTCTGGGAAGACAGTGTTGATGACAGGGAAGATGAAGGCGGCGAAGAAGAAGATGACCTAGACAGTGGTGATAGAGATGTGGAAGGCAAAATTGGCTTGAAAATAAACAATGCATGCCTTAAACCAGGACTAAACAACCAGTCATGGACATCCCAATACACCTCTATTCTTAACTTGTTAATATGAATAGACTCATTACCTCTGAACTTCCACTGAAGGTGTTTGACATGAACCACCAAATGCCCATCTACTCTAATCTCCAACTCTGGCTCAACCCCATTTACTGAATTCCCAACATTGCCCATGTTTGCAGCTCTATTCTTGCACTCAATAGAGATTTCATGAAGCCTGCCCTTCTCATAAAACTTGGCCTTTGTGGTAAACTTCTTCTTGCCAAAGATGTGTTCTTTTTTAGAAACCAAAATGGGATCAATCAAAGCAGGCCTAAACCCTGTCTTCTTATATGCATCTTTCTTAAGATCACCGAGCAGTAACACAACCTCTTCCTCACAGACAACTGCAACATAATACTCAGACTTTGGCTCAGTTCCACCATTAAATTTTGCAGCCTTGAGATCCCAGAAAATGTCGACAGTTTTCCCATTGACAGCAAACCGCTTCGAGCCTTGTTTTCTCCAGAAGTACCATGGCTTGAGCTCAACTTTGCAGGAATGGTGGTTCTCTCCATCTGGGCCCTCCACAGAGACTGAGAGGCCATGAAGGAGAAGGTTTTTGCACCATGTGATTGTGATCAGGCGGCTCTGATCAGCAATCTTGGCTCTGTAGACTGACATGTAGACACTGTGGCCTGACCTGCTCACAGCTGAGGCATCATCACTGAGCTTCTCAGCTGAAGAAAAGCAAGCAGGGATGCCAATGTGGTCTTGCATAGTGAGAAGTTGTGAGGAGGGAGGAGGGAAACAAATTGTAGAGAGTTGGATTGTGAAATCTGTGAGTAGAGGGAATTTTAATAACATGGGGAGAGTGAGAGATATCTTAGTCACAAGATGGGTGAGTCGCAGATGCTGCCAGAGGGGTTCTTTGGCAGCATTAATGGGATTTAAAAATTGAATTCCAAACTGGCACTGAGTGAGAGTGAGGGAAGAACCACCCTTTTATATTCTGTTATCTGCTGGATTTGGATTGGATTCTTTTTAAATTGGGCTTCTTTATGTGTTTTTATAAAGTTTTCTCCTTTTGATTTACCAGACAGCTTTAGTGAATCCTAGGTGGGTTTTGCTTCTGCTGCACTTTAAAATCACTTGGTTCTGTACATGTGGTTAATAACAGAAAGGCAATTTATACACACACCAGATTTGAGGTTCAGATTTCTAGCTAACAATACAATGACCAGTCAAAGCTAAATGGAATTGGGTTTTTCAATGTGGGTCTTGATGATTGTTTATTGCTTGAACAAGTGTACATAAAGTTTCAATGTGGGATGGAGGAGAAGTAAAGTTCAGAACTTTGTGTTCAAAAATGGTGTAGGAGAGGGAATCTAGGGGTGGAGACAATTGCTGAGTAAAAACTAAAAAGTCTCAGGAATCTCTATTAATGTTACAGCTGCAGATCTGGTTCAGCCCCCTCTAGCTGTGTCATGCAGCCCCATGTATATATAGGTGCTCATTATTGTTGCAGAGTGTGCTGGATAATCCCCCCATTTCTATAAATATAGAAAACAAGTTTTATAGAATGAGAGGATTTATCTGCTGTGAGATGTTGTTGATGCACTATAATTCATGCTCTTCCTGCAAATTCACAACAATAAAAAAGGAAAATACTCCCCAAAAATGAGATTCTTATATTTAGATCTTTGTGGGGAAGATTTAACTGGTTGAATATCTTGATGGATTTGGGTCTTTGAGTTCATGGTGATCACACATTATAGTCACTGTGCATTTTGACTAAAGATATTTTTTCATAAACTTGCACACATGAAGCATGAACAAATCGTACAAAAATGCTTCATCACCACAAAATAAGGCTCTTAAATTTATGTACACATCAATACATCAAATGCACTATAGAATTTCCGATCAAAATAACACCTATTACAAATTGGCATGTAATAATGAGTTGCTCTATAAATGTCAGCAACGTCGGCCCAATTTTACTATTGGGCTAAGATAGTATAGTTAATCCGATTTCAAATCAGGCCCAATTCAGGCCCTAACCTTTGGGAAAAAAAAAGCTCTGAACATAAACCCCAATTCCAAAACCACTGTGGGGTTTTGGCATCCTCGTCGTTCAATTCCCAGAAACAAAAATTCATCTCTACCTTTTCCTGACTTCATTTTCTGAGCAACCCAACAAAACCATTTTGATTTTGCAGACTTGACCTTCATAAAGATGCAATCTTTAAGTGCGGGACTGCGGTTTCTCCATAGGCAAAGCTCAAAGATGGCTCATTTCAGTCCAATCGGAGCAAACCCATGTCGCGGCGGTGCTGGGTTTAGCGGCTCCATAGCTTCCGATGGAGTTGGGTCTCTCTCCAAGTGTTCTTATCATTCATGGGCTGCATTCGTATGTTTTCGAATCGCTCTTTAATTTTCCAATTTCATTTTTCTTCATTGTTCTTTAATTGCTTTGAGGAGTATTATGTTAGTTGAAGATTGAAATCAGTGGCTGATGATTGGAGTCTGTTTCGTCTTCGGGAGAGCATAAGCTCTGAAATTTTGTGGGATTGTAGTTCTATATGTCTAGTGTTTTCCTGTAAAAAGGTTTTTCCTTTGGAGTCGTAAAACTAATGGAATGTTGATTGGAATGCTGGAGGGTCAGAACAGAAAAAATGACTGTAGATTGACTTTGGAAGGCTATAGTTCCTAAACCAGCGGGAATATGGAGCTTAAAATTTGCAGGAACTTAGACCTACATGTCTCACATATGGCTGAGAAACAGTTTTTAATTTTGTGCCCTGTAGCTTCCACAATAGCAAACCAAGTACACCAATATCAGAATCAGCTTAAAGCAGAATCTGCATGATAGAACGGTGAATTTGCAGGCCTATAGTTTTCTACTCAGATTTAATTGGAGTGTGAAATTTTATGGGAAGAAGGGGAAATGTGTCTAGTTTCTGTTCCTGGTGGTTTCATCCTTTTCAGTCTTCTGGATTTGGAGAAATAGCAGTTTGAGTGACTATAGGTCTGCAGCAGTTTGCAGAACAGTTTATCAAATTTGACAAGCTACCATTTTCACTTCAGTGGAAATTGGGTGACCTGCTTTATATGGATGGAAAGCTCTGTGAGTGTACTTTCCAATATAAGTGGATCACTCCATTCAGACTTTTTTATCTCGGGTTGTGAGCATTTGAAGAAGGAATGGTCAATGCTGAAAATTTCTGATCTCATTATATCTTGTCTTGCTTGAAATTCTTTTAAAAAAAAACTGGGGTGGGTTGCAGCACAACCCTGCCCCCTAGTTCTGTGCCTGATCATGACCATGGCTGTATGGGTTCTTTTTTTTCTTTTTTTCCTAGACCATAATAAGTGTTTGGCCGTAGCTTTACTGTAATAAGAGTTAGAGTCGTTATGTCTAGCAGGGGCTTTGAGAAGTTGAAGAAGTTGATTTTTGCAGTAAAGGGTTTAGTTATCTGAAGGACAATTAACTTCTGGCTAGTTTGATCAAATATTCAATAAAATGATCTTGGTTTGAACATTTTCGGGTTGTCTCTTCCACCATCAGTATTGAGTAAAAGTTTACCGGGCAGATAATCATTATTATTCAAGCACTACAACAGTTGTGAATTTCAGTTGTTTCCCTGTTGACTTCAAAGAAATTTGGTTCATGGTATCATATTGAGAACAATTGTAGTGAGTTGCATTGATATGTTAGAACCATTATATTCACACCCTGTAGTGCACTAGTGAATCTGTATGTGCATGTATATTACCTTTTCATCATTTGGATCATCACTTGGTATTGTTCTTCAAGGTCATAAGTTTCTGTAGAATTCATTTGAAGATCAAGATGTAGTTTTTGTTTTTCCAAAGTATAGACTTATTTGTGATGCTTATAGTGTTATTCTACCAGGCCAAAACGGGCTCTCAAACTGAGACATTGACGTGCTCGAGTAGTGCCTTGCTAATCAGGAGTCCTCAACCAGGCTTGTTTCAATGGCCAGCAGTTTCACCACCTTTCCCCAGCAGATGCATAACAACAGTGGGTAATACGGTTGAATCAGCAACTCAAGATTCAACAACTGAGCTTGATGCACCTCCCCGCATCAAATTTAAGAGGCTTGATAAAACTGCCAAGCACATAATGCAGGCATGCATCTATCTCTTGGCATTGATGATAAGAAGTAACAGATGATCTCTTCCTATTGTCAGCAATTGTTAATTCTATGCTTTCCTCAGATTCTAGATAAGGAAGCTGTAGGGGAAGTGAGGGGGCAGAGAGAAATACCTGACATAAAGCCTGGTTATATCGTGCAACTCAGAGTGGTATAATATATTCTTCTTGATGTTATGGTGCTCTTTTTCTTGTGGATGCTATTCTGTTGAAGACAACTTTTTTTGTTCCTCTCACTAACCGCCATATGCGAACAGGAAGTACCCGACAACAAGCGGCGTGTTTCAGTCTTGAAAGGCATTGTGATAGCAAGACGTAATGCTGGTTTAAACTCTACATTCAGAATCAGGAGGCTAGTTGCTGGAGTCGGGGTTGAATCTCTCTTTCCACTGTAAGAAAATCTGGTGTTTCTGTTTCCTAATATGGCCCTTTGTTTCTACTGTTTTTTACTCTGCTTCAAGTGTGTAGTGTGAACCTGTGATTTTCGTAGTTGGATATCCTAGAAGCAGGATGTATCCATTTACCCTAATAAGTTGTTTTTTCTCAACTACAATATGTATCAGATAGTTGTACAACGTCCTGCATACGATTTTCCTTAATTTTTGTTGGAATTTATAGATTAATGGCTTAAATAATGAGTAGATATTGGTTGATTTGTAATAGTATGGTTATTCCAAATCTTGGATCCATAAGTCATTAGTATAATTGTCCATCACTTAAACCATTAGGACTACTTTTCCACTGTTTGATTAGTTCTTTTAGATAAACAGTAAAACATTGTAAATTACAAGCTCGATTGAAGCCTGTGACTTGTATTTGTCAAGATTTGAACTCAAAGTCTAAAAATGTGTAGGGTTGTATGTTCTTATCATTTGTTTCATTATTTACTATGTTATCAGTCTCTACAGAATGACCGCTGACCGCTGTTGGTGTATGACAGGTATTCGCCTAACATAAAGGAGATAAAGATACTGGACAAGAAGAAAGTGCGGAGGGCCAAGCTCTACTATCTCAGGGACAAAATGAATGCTCTCAAGAAGCAATAGTGATCCATTTGCCTAGTGGGACAGAAATGATGTTCCCTATGATGTCCATGTATGACTTGGGTCCGAAACTATTTTTTATTTCTCGTCTTTGAGCATGTGATCATCTTTGAATCTTTTGCAAGTCTTTGAGATTTCTGGAAGATGCGAGGGTAAATGAAATGCCAGGCAAAAATTTTACACTTGTTGAAACTGTGCACTGAGCTTGAAGAATATTATCAAATTGGCATAAATGTGATTTGGTACAATGAGTTTTCTTTTCTTTTCTTGAGGTACAATTTGATTTTTCTTTCCATTGTTCCGTTGTATTATCATTATAAATTCGTTTCTTGAGGTACAATATTCACGACTTCCAGAAGGGTTAACTATTTCTGCTACTGCTTGATAGTTTACACGTTGTTTATGACATGTCTGGTGTTTAATGTAAATTTTAAACCTACTATTATAGGGCTAAACATTCTTGACCGAATCAGAGAAATTCGTTGCACAAAGAAATTGATAAGTAGTAGTTTACAATCAAATAGATAATTCAAGACAACAAAATTCAGGCTCTTCGGAGGCTGGAAATACAACAACATTAATAGATCTATATCAGACCTGCTCCAGCAAGCGTTCCTGGACAGTGGGCTAGGGAGCTGGATGAGAATGTTGTAGAGGAAGCAAAATTGTTTGTACTTGTTTATCATGGAGGCAGCAGAACAAAGAATCCTGAAGAACTTGCAGGCTATGATGTGGTTCTCACTACATATGCTATTGTAACTCATGAAGTCCCAAAACAACCTTTAGTTGATGAGGATGAGGCGGATAAATAAAATGTGGAAAAGTATGGATTCTCTTCTGATTTTTCTATCAACAAGACGAGTTAAAAGGCTTCTATTGTTAGTAAGAAGGGAAAGAGAGGTAGGAAAGGATTGGACAGTTCCTCTTTTGACTGTGGTTCTGAAACACTTGCAAGGGTCGGTTGGTTTAGGGTGATACTAGATGAAGCGCAAACCATTAGGAATCACAGAACTGTAGTGGCTAGGGCCTGCTGTAGCCTTCGAGCCAAAGGAAGGTGTCTATCTGGTATACCAATACAAAATGCAATGGGTTGATGATTTATAGTTACTTTAGATTTCTGAAATATAATCCTTATGCTGTGTATAAATCATTTTACGCTACCATTAAGGTTCCAAATTCCAGAAATTCACTCCAAGGTTACAAGAAGCTCCAAGCTGTTCCGAGAGCTATTATGCTGCGCCGAACAGAAGGTGAATGCTTTGTCTTTGTTATTTGGTTTGCTGGATAGTTGGTAATTATTTCTGCTTTTTCACATGTTCATTATAAGAATGGATGGATGCTTACCCACACTAATATGCATGATATAACATGACTCTCCAATTTCTTTGCCTCTTTGGGTATATGTGACTTCCCTTGCTGAAGTAGGTGATCACTACCTGTTAGATCTTGGAATTCAATATTGAGAAAGAGGATCTTGTTCCCTTCCTTCATGCCATTACTCTCTCTCTCTCTCCCTCTCTCTGTTTTTTTTTCCCAGCTATAGGCTTAAGATATCTTCATAAATTGTAATGTTATTGCTCTTATGCTGTGAAAGAGTGTGAATGTGCTTCTGTACTTTAGATCTTTCATTGTACTCTTTGGTGTTGATCATCATTTCTTTTTTTGCAGGAAAAATGATTGATGGGCAACCTATAATTAATTTACCACCAAAAACAATTAACCTGAGTAAAGTGGAGTTCCCGTCTGAGGAGAGGGCCTTCTATACCAAATTAGAAGCTGATTCACGCTCTCAATTCAAGGTGCATTGCCTTTTATTTTATTTATTCTACTTGAGATAGTGGAATCTGACAATCCATATGATTTTTTCTGAGTTGTCTGCTGAAGATAGAAAATGAAGTTTTTGTTTCTCTTTGATAGATTATCCAGTGACTTGTTGAAAGTGGACAATAACAATAGCTGAAAAGCAAAACCAAGTATCAACTCAGAACAAGATACCCTCAAAATAGAGAATAATTAATCTAAAAGGAATGTGATTTTAGCTTCTTCTGTTTTTTCCATACGGTACAAGTGATGTTGTAGAAATGACTAGTAAGCAAATGCTCTAACTGAAATATTGTTGATCAGACACCTTTTGCAACTGATAGTAACCCTCATTTGTATAAATTTTGTGTCAACTAGTTCAAGACTTTCATCTAGACATGTGTATGATACAGCATTGGCATCTAATAATGTCCTCTTGTTTCTTTCATATAATTTAAATCTGCCAGTAAAAAGTTTGAAATACCTGTTGCAAATTGTGTTGACATATCTATTGAGAAATGTTACAGTTGTAATTCCATGTTATAACCAACCCCCAGTCCTGATGAAGATTCTTTGCTGTTTTATAGATATTCTGATTCCGAACTCTATTGTTTCGTGCAGGCATATGCTGCTGCTGGTACAGAAAATCAAAACTATGCAAATATCCTTTTGATGCTTTTGCACCATCGGCAGGCTTGTGATCACCCACTGCTTGTTAAAGGATATGACTCTGACTGCGTTGGGAAAGATTCTGTGGCTATGGCAAGTACACTTTCTAGGGAGATGCTTATCAATCTATTGAATGCCCTGGAAAGTTCCGAGGCCATTTGTCGTGTATGCAATGTGAGCTTTCTTGAAACTTTTCCTTACTGGATATTACTACTTAAACTAGAGATAGATGCAAATGAATTGATTTCAGTAAAAAGTCTTTAGTACAACAATGCTTTAACTTTAAACAGTTGCTTTCCTTTGCTACTCTCTTTGCAATGTCAGAATAGTAAAAGAAAAGTGTGTGAACGTGGGGGTCCTATCTAATTCTTCTGGTATTTGACGATCTTGGCAAGCTCATTCAGATCTATATCAGACCCTCCTTCCATACCGTACCACGTACTTGCCACCCCTCAGCATCAAACAGGCTTTGGTTTTGCTTGTTTTTTTCTGATTCTCTTGACTCCATTTTGTAAACCTTTCATTACCATTGTACCTCTGGCCAGAACCATTACCATAGATTTTTGTTTTTCTTTCCATTTTTCCAATATTATTAACATGATAAATTAAAACTAAAGTCAGAAATACTGGTCTTTCTTGTTCACTATTGTTAGTTTAAGAAACATTGGTGGAAGCAGCATCGAACCTGGTAGTAGAGAAGATTAAAGACATCAGTATCATCTTATAAAGACAAAATCTGTAATATAATAGCAAAGAATGTAAAAGGAATAACAGAAGTCATAAATGATACATGGTTGAAAATTGCAGCAAACCGTTCATCTCTTTCTTCCACCACGCTCTCTTATTGAAAGAGCAAGTGTTTGTCCTGCGCCTACATTGTAATATGCAAGGGACAAATTGTCTTTCAGAAATCCCGAATTTCCACTCAATTTCTGTTTGTTTGCCGGAAGCTGGATTTCCCCAGAAATTTTCTCTTTCAGACTGCCAACAGTTTCAGATAAAGACTGCACTGTGATCTCCAAAAGTTGTCCCTTGAGGTTACCTTCATCAACATTGGGAACAGATATATTGATGCCAACCGGTCCCGGGTGCTGTGCCAGAAATTTATCTTCTGGAATAAGCATTGAATCATCAAGCTTCTGTCGCTTTGGCTTAGGTTCTGCATGCGGAGGTGTTGGTGGCCGCACATGAGGCAAAGGCGGTGGAGGCATCGGCATTGTGTTTGTAGGTATGTAAGCCATTTGCATGGTTGTAAACTCAGATACAGGTGGAGGAGGTACAGGTATACTAGCTGCAGACATAAACATTGACGGAGGCATAGTAGTCTTAACCAATGGAAATTGGACAGGGAAATCACTGCTATTTGTACCTGCGTACTGAACTGTGTTTGCAGGAACACTAGGAAGATTAACGGCAAGAACACCAGGTGGTGGAAGAGGAAGAACTGAAGGTCTCGCCGGACCAGGAAGGTTCCTTGCCTCATTGTTCACAACATCAGTTTTATCATCTCCATTGGCATTCTGTGACATGGCTGGATTTGCTGCACGGCCAGTGCTTCCAGCATGACCATCCCATATGACCTGCTGCTTTTCCTGCTTTCCAATCTCAGCCTTAACAGCATTGGAAACTTCCTCCTCTGTGGAACCAAAAATGTCAGGACGGGTTCTCGCAAGGTTCACAATGTTTCTTGAGATCTCATCGTCCTGAGCAAGAACAAGACTAGTCTCCCGAATCTTAGCAAACATCCTTTCTTTCTGTTCTCTGTATCTTGGATCAATGAGGGAAATCCTCATGTGCTCAGACATCTCATTGTTAGGGACAAGCTCCCCGGTAATGGGGGAAATCGTCATGTCTCTTTCGGCACTGGATTGGATCATCCTCTCCTCGGGTCTCTTCCAGTTCTTCACAATTCTCATTGGTGCTTGTTCCACCTCTGTTACTTTCATGCCTTCTTCAACAAGCTGCATCTCTTCTTCATCCAACTCCATTTCAACATCCCTATGCTCCTCGACATTATCATCTGCTTCCATAACAACTTTGCTCCTACTTATAACCTCTTCAAGGCTCAGCGGAGGAGGTAAATAGTCATCCTCAACATCATCAAAGTCTATGACTTCGACCAAGACATTATCGTGCCAATCAATTGCAGCCATTTGTAACCTGTCCTGCTCAATCTCATCTTCAGTCTTCTGCTTTGCCTGCTTTTGATAATGCTCCCACTCCAGCCGATGCACACACCGTTCTAGCACGATGGTCATGTCCGCCGTGTTCTTCTTCAGTTTCTCTGTCATCCCTTCTTGTGGCATCAATACCTTTGAATATGCATCCGCCAGAGAAGTAAAAAACTTGAACAAGCTATGTTTATGATCGAGAAAATAGAACTGGGGGTTTTTACTCTCTCTGCTTCTCAATTCTGTCAAAAACGATTTCCCATTCCGAGCTACAAACTGGGCTGTGAGCTTCATAAAATCCAGTTCTTCTCCACTAATTCCTTGAGGGAGCTGAACAGTAAACTCTTCGGGTTCTGGTGGTTCGGGCACTTTGCATTCAGGTCTAAGCTGGGAGAGGGAATCAGGCTTTGGTGCTCCAGCTTCAACATCTACAACCGGAGCTGGCTCTTCAGAAGACTGATCAGGCTGGGCACGGAATTCGGCCACCCGGTGCTGATAATATGCATGGTAGGGATGTGAGGAATTCAAAAAGTCGAATTTTGGATCTGGATTTAGTTTAGTCTTTTCAGTGATGACCTTCTTCTCAAATTCCGGTCCATTCCTGGAAACGTGCTTGGCAGTTTTGTTGATGATTTTTGCTGTTTCTGGAGGAGGAGGGATGATGCCAATAGGCTTTGTATGTGTCGTAACAGAAGTAGGAGGAGCTGCAGGTAAGGGCGAGATGGAACTTATCATCATCATCATCATCACAGCGTGCCTGGTTACCCAAAATTGGGGTTATGGATTGTTGTTTGTGCTCTCTGTTAGACGTTTGCTTCGCAAGACTTATATTGGGGCTTTTATGCCTAATAGTGATCTGGGTATGTATAAGAGGCTGGAAACCGGCTTTTATCCCCGTCTTAGTTTTCCTTTTCCAAAAAGGAGTCTTAGTTTTCCTTTTCCAAAAAGGAGAAATAGATCTCTATGCGTTCTACGTTCTGATTATTACCACTCGTAGTCAGACATCATAAACTTCTTTGTCCTGCCTCTGGGTTATAAACACGTAGCTATATATATCAAGCCAATGATGCATCATAATTGTACCTAGCTAGGAAGCCAAAGTGTGATTAGTCAAATTATATACCACAGATTAGAATTACCATCATTCAGTTGTTCTAGAAGTGTAAAAGATTATTAGTAGTTTTTTTTTTTTTGTTGCCTTTGCCTCATTTTATATAGGGGATTTATATCAGAAATCCTTATTTATTTGCATACCTAAGATTCAGAAAACCAGGATTATTTGAAAGGCTCCTTAGGATTATTAGTAGGGGATTAGTTAAGTATGTGTGTGTGTTTTTTTTTTTTTCCTTCAGCATAAAGAAACCTCTATTCAAGTAAATCCAGAATATGTGTCTGGCCCAAACTCGAGGTTACTTGCTCTAGTTGAAATAGGGTTTATATTAGAGATATTTTCGGAGAATCTTAGGAGATATCTAATCAATGTACGATTATATTTCCATGTACAACTCTATCTCTATGCTTGTAATCCTCTATATAAAGAGGCCCCTATTATCAATGAAAGAACGACTCAATTCTCTCCCAATTTCAGTTTTCCTTAAACACGTTATCAGCACGACGCCCTAACCCTAAAACACGTTATCACTTCTGAAGAGGTCAACGTGGAAAGAGAGAGGGAGGCAACGCCTCTGGCCATGTTGGTAGCGCCACCAACACTAAGAGCCATCTAAATGACGCTTTCAAAGCGCCTCAATCAATGGAGTCTGAGCAAAGAGATGTATGTTCTCGATGTGGAGTATCTGGTAATTGGGCACACATTTGTAGAGCTCGTGAAGAAATTGTCACCGCCTACAAAGCATATTGTGAAGCAAGAGAAGCTCACTATGTGGAACAAGAAGATCAAGAAGATGATCTAGAGTGAAGGGTTGAAGACTACAAATCTGGCTGGGATCAATATATCGCCAATTCTGTTTAAGTCTTTATTTTTCCAAGAGATGTAATAGGCAATTGCCATATACCTTGTAGTAAATGCCATTGGTTTAGTTTTTCTTCACATAGGCTCATCCAAAATGAGTATGATGTCTAGGAAGGTTTTGAGATAAGTGGTACTTAAGTGAGCTTTGCTCCACCGACATCTCTCTACTCACCTGGTCATATTTATTTTGGAGTTACCAAAAGAAGTCAAACGACTACCTTTGTTTTGCATTAGCTAGAATTTGGATTAGATTCTCCTAATGGTTAAGAGACAATGATGTACTCCGTTGACTTATGAATAAAATTTCGAGTTCTTTTCATTATGACTCCATTTTGATTCTGAGCATATTACTTTTGTGACTACGATGGCTGGGTCATCAATATTAATTCAAGGACATGGAATAGCCCAAGTTCCCTGTTGCCAAATGGCACCTTGATTACTGTCACAGAAACTCTCTACGCTCCTAGGGCAAATCGCCCCTATGAATAGCCAACGGATTCCATGCGAAAACGCATGTAGAGAACGGAAATGAGTTCCTTTGCAATACCTCTAATGATTGAAAACAAAGGCGCATCTTAGAGAAGTTTATGTGTCTCTCTAGTGGACTCTATGTCACTATTCGAGCTATTAAATCCAATAAAGTTATGAGAGAAGATCTCTTGGATTTAGACACATATTGGCTTTGTCACGACAGGATAGGTCATCCTAGTCATGATATGATGATCCGTCTACTAAAGACTTCACATGGACATCCTTTCTTTCAAGTGAAACGAAGTATGAATCAAAAGTTGACTCCTGGACTAAGTGTGACAGCCGCCGCTGCCTCTGGAGCAGCCGCCGTCCACCACCAGCCTAGGGCTGGCATAGTACTTATCCATGACGCCATGGATGGCGTCCATCATGGTGATGGTGCCCTAGGTGATGCTGCAATCACCAACTTTGCTTCAAATAGTGTTTCAAACGCTCAAGCCTAACCAAAATCCTCATTGGTTGCTTCTAAAGCCTCTCGCTCGATTTACAAAGCCCATTCCTTAGGGAAATTAGGACTGAGACCGTCCTATGCAAATGATATGAAAATACTCATTTTGTTCTTACATAGAATCCATGGGGATTCTATGGACTAATTCAACCAACTTGCGGACGTTTAAATATTTCATGATGTTGGTTGACACGCAAACACGCTGGTCACGTATTGTGCCATTGTCCACTTGTAATGCTGCTTATGCTACACTCCTAGCAAATATCATATGACAACGGGCTCACTTCCCGAATCATCCTATTCAGTCAATTGGATTTGACTATGCTAGAGAGTTTACATCGAAGACTTTCGATGGATATTGCAATGGGACTGATGTTGGACATCATATTCCCATGAACACACCCAAATGGTCTCGCAGAAACGACTACGATGGTAGTCCGGACATTGGTAATGCGTACTAATCTCCTTATATCCTCTTAGGGTGATGCAATATCGCATGCAGCTATGCTAATTCGTCTATGACCCACTGCCACTCAATCTACCTCTGCGTTACAGCTAGTGACTAGGTACAAGTATTTCGTACTTACGCATATTTGAGTGTGCCATTTATGTGCCAATTGCCCTGCCACAACGCTCTATGATGGGTCCTTACAGACGAATAGGCAACTACGTTGGATTTGAGACTCCAACAATCGTCCGCCACTTAATGCCTTTGAGAGGCGATCTCCTTACCGCTAGATTTGCGGGTTGTCACTTTGATGAGACAGTCTTCCCGTCGTTAGGGGGAGATAAAAACACGGATGTTCAGCAGGAATGACAGGAATTGTCGTGGACTGTCCCCACTATGTCTCACCTCGATCCCCGTTAAAGTGACGAGATCACACAAATATGCTGAACATGCCTGCAAGGAAGGACGTTCCTACGAGAGGACGTAGCGCCACCCTACACGGAGGTAGGCATGGCGCCAACGCCAAAGAGAGTGGCACTCTGGCGCTATAGGCCATGGCCCCAGCTAGGATGCGTCGGAGGCCCGTGGGTTCGAAGGATACTTTGGCACAACTCAATCCTTGGATCATCGACACTCAAAATCTGTCTCATGAGTATCTTCAGGATTATGGTTATCGTTGGGGGACGCCTCAACGTCAGAACCTATTCCTGAGAATATAGAGCTCTATGAAAATTACACTAGTGTACATGAGATGTGGGATAGAAACTCCATCATAATTGATGATGTAGTTGCACATGAGTTTGTTGAGTCCTATGATATCGAACCACACTCCGTTGATGAATGAATGCCAACGTAGAGAAATTTGGCCTAAATGGAAAGATGCGATCCAGGTTAAGTTGGATTGTCTAACGAAGAGGAAGGTTTTTGAGCCAGTGATGCCAACACCTCCTAACATAAAACCTATGGACTAATGGGTCTTCGTTAGAAAGCGTGATGAGAAAAAGATATGGCAATCTCGCCTTATGGCGCAAGGCTTCTCACAAAACGCCCTGGAATCAACTACGATAAGACATATTATCTCGTAAAGGATGTCATTGCACTCCACTACCCTGTCAGTTTGGTAGTTTCCGAATAACTGAACATGCAGCTTACAAAAGTAGTCACTACGTATCTATATGGGGATCTAGATATGGAATATACATAAAGGTTCATGGTGGACTTCATTTACCCAAGTCAAGTGGCTCTAGACCACGGAGCGCGTTTTACAAAGAGGTTGAAACGCTCACTAAAGTGACTACTTGATTGGGAAGGGATATGTCCGCGCGTTTCCATAACAAGTTTCGGATTCTATCGCGGTTCTTGTTGGACATGATCTTCATTGGAAGCCCTTAAAGAGTTAAGGGAAACCGCCGAACACTTGAAATCCGAATTTGAGATGAAGGATCTTGGGAGAACACGATTATATCTCGATTTGGAACTTGAGCATTGTGTTGATAGATGCCTAGGCGTTTTGACAGGGTCAAAGCCTCCAAGCACCCCCATGATCGTCCGTGGTCTTGATCCTGAAAAGGATCCTCTTCGTCATCATACGAAGATGTGCTAGAGGCAGGAGTGCCTTACTTAAGTACAATAGGCGCATGATTGTACTTAGCTCAATGCACAAGACCGGACATCTCATTTGCAGTGAACTTGTTAGCTAAGGTATAGCTCTGCGCCAACGCGACTCCATTGGATTGGTGTAAAAGATATCTTTCGGTACTTGAGATGTACGATTGATATGAGCTTGTTCTATCCTTACAGAGAGATGATGGATTCGGACCCATCACACACTAGGAACGCCGCCAACAGTGGCCTGCGTCCACTATCCCCATCCCAAAACGACATGTGTTTTGGAAGGTTTTGCTGATGTTGGGTATCTCTCTGACCCACACAAAGGTCATTCCCAAATTGGTTAAGTGTCCACTATGGGTAAGACCGCGATATCTTAGAGGTCTACAGAATAGACTCTAGTCGCTATATCTTCGAACAATGCAGAGATTATTGCTCTTCACGAAGTGGTTCGTGAATGTATATGGATTGGATCCATAGTTACGCATGTTCGAACAATTGTGGTTTGAAGTCTACCACAGATGAGCCTACGAGCGTATAGGATAATGCTGTTTGTTTTAAACAAATGAAGCAAGGCTACATCAAAAGCGACAACACCAAGGATAATCAGCAACAACAGACTCTCCTCAAGATCAAAGTGAATTAGGTTTGATCTGAGGACAGTGTGGCAGACTTGCTCACTAAGTCATTGCCTAAATTCCACTTTCGAGAAACATGTTGGTAGCATCGTTTGCGGAAGTTATCCGAACTCCCATGACCGTTATCATCAGGGGGAGATGTCTACATGTATGGTCTCGAAACGTGAAGGGTGTGTTGTGCTCTTTTTCCCCTTCGACTGAGGTTATTTTTGTCCCAAAGGGTTTTTGTTACTCTGCAAGGTTTTTATGAGGCAACGAGAGGAGCACCACGTTTGGGTGACACAAGGGGGAGTGATCAAGTAAATCCAGAATATGCGTCTAGCCCAAACTCGAGGTTACTTGCTCTAGTTGAAATATGGTTTATACTAGAGATATTCTCGGAGAATCTTAGGAGATATCTAATCAATGTACGATTATGTTTCCATGTACAACTCTATCTCTATGCTTGTATCTACATAAAGAAGCTCCTATTATCAATGAAAGCACGACTCAATTCTCTCCCAATTTCAGTTTTCCTTAAACAACCTCATCTTTCTTTCCTTTTATTAAGCATCAATAAGGTGACAATATTGGTGCTTCTGGCGGATCTGCTGGAAGAGTGAAGCAGGGCTGGGTTGGGCATGTTGCTGGGTTTCATTGGGCTTCGAGCTATCCTTTGGGCCTTTAGTGGGCCTTTAATTTGGGCTAGGGGTTTGGGCCTTTAGCTTTTTAGTTTAGTCTTTTGATTAAAATAATTCCCTACTTTGTTAAGGAGCTATATGCTTCTAGGTTTTAGTGAGCGTCATCGAGACAGTGCGAAACTCACGATTTGCTTATGGCTTTCGTCTTCCTCCCTAGCTAATCTCTATGTTTCATGTCATCTATGGGCTTTCGTTTTCTGTTTCTATTACAGGGTTTTGTCCCAGATTCACTCCCAATTCTAGTTTTGTCTTCTTCATCTCAACTTTTTCATTGCCTTCATCAAAGAAAACAACACTGAAAAATTATCCAAACAAGTCATTTAAATAATCCACCACTTTTATCCCCTCATTTTAAGATCCCATCACCTCATAATCCCTTCACCTTATAATCCCATCACCTTGAAATCCCTTGGAGCCTCCAAATCCCCTACCCAAACACTACCTTAGTGATCTCCAAGCAGCCTGAGTCGCCGTGGAAACTCACAAATGATACCTCATCGGCAAGGACGTAACTACAACCAAGGCTACTTAGGTTATAGCCTAAGGGAGATTTGGGCAAAAAAATTGCCAAGTATAGATATCAGCCCAAAATAATAAAAAAGAAAAAAAAATTATACCAAGTCCATCGAGGAGAATAGATTTGTCTCACACTCTGACCATCTGAATCACTCCCGCAGTCCTGCTGCCACTGCAATCCAGTTGTTGGGTTGTTCACTATCATTGCCAGCAACTAGAATCTCGGCTTGTTTCAATTCTACTACTCCATCCAAAGCCACAATTAGAATCTCAGGTACAATCAACTTCAGAAGTTCAGATTATGTAGATGTTCTTGTTTTCTTTTTCTTGTGTATGTCGAATCACACGTGCTCTGTTTAGTTTTCATAACTCACAAGGAATTAAGGATAAGATCATGATCTCTTTACATTAATCAAGGAAGAAACCATTGAGCCGTGCCATCAAGGTCTTCTTAATTCGATTGTTTTCCGTTTTCATTTCAAATTATAGGTTCAAATTTCATTTCGAGTTTTTTGGATTTACAATTTGATCAATCTTCGTATGATCTTCTCGTTTCACTCTTCCTCTTTTCGGCTTCCCATTTAGTTTCGATTTTGTGAGTTTACCCTGTACCTTAGGCTTAGAGGAATTGAATACATTAATTGAACTATTGAATACCTTCATCAATTCCTCCTGTTTCTACAACCTCATTCCTCTAATCCTGATTAGCCCCTTAAAGCTGTACTGGCTAAGGCTTTGTTCCTTTTATGATTGTTTTTGTTGACTTGTGCCCACAATGGTATCACATGCTGAATACTTTTGTTAATGAGGTCGTAAGGTTGGCTAATTGAATACTTTGCTTTTGTTGTGCAGCCGGTGGTATTGTTGGAAACTCGCAAAATTTTTATATAGCTTAAACTAGCCCAACCCATTTTCGATTTCTGGCTACGTCCCTGACTCATGACGCTAGATGTCATTAAGATTAAAGCTCCAATAGATGTCAATGCAGTTTCAATGCTTCGCCGTGAAGGATGGATGAGAAGATGCAAGTGATGCCTGGATGGGGTGAGATTGGGAAGATTCGGACGTCAACGTATATTCATGGCATTCCAACAGTTGATGAAAAGAAAGCTGAAGATCAGGAAGCAATGGATTTAAAATTAGCTAGGCTTTTGTCATCGGTTTCCAACTGTAACAGCCTCTTGTGTCTTGTATATTTAATTATTTCGTGCACAGTTAGTTGTTAGGAAGAAAAATGGATTGAGCTCCTCTGCAGTAAATGTATGTAAATTTCATAAAATCATGATCCTCCAAGTAATCTTATGGTAAGATAGTTGCCACATCATCAAATGTCACATTTAGATGCTTTCTCTCTCAATAACGTTAGAGTCCCCGTTATCTACATGTTTAACAAAAACCCTTTTGCTTTCTAATTTGAACTGGGAGATCTGGTTTTTGACCCTTTTCCGGTCGCGCAGAGAGCTGAGGTCGGTGGAGAGAGGGAGGAGAGGCTGCTGCGGCTAGCGGGCCTCATCGGTGGAGGCGGCGTCGTCCGGCTGGACCAAAACGCTGGTGTCGAAACAGATGGGCTTGAGGTCTCTGATCTCGGTGACGACGGTGACGAATCCCGAGGAGGAGGAAGAGGAGGGGAGGCGCATGAGGGAGACGGAGTAGTAGGAGATGAAGAGGGTCTTGCAAGGCCTCACGGTGGCCGAGATTGCCTAGATCGAGAGGATGAACAGAGCTATCAGGAGGGGTCTTATAACCATAGGCAAGTTTCCATGGAAGCTGCAACGCAGCAAGTCAATTTGGGGTTGAGACTGCATAGGAGAGACAATACGTGAAGGGGTTTAACACCGTTTGCTCAAGTTAACGGTGGAGTTAACCTTGTTTAGATGAAACTGATGTGTCAATTTTAGAACCATTAGATTAGACAGAGAGTCCGGATTTTATGAAATTAAAGTAAATTTACAGGCTCCTCACTTTAGAAGAGCCGGATCCAAGAAAAATGTCTTTTTTTCTTTTGTTGTAAAGGAAAGGAGCCATATCTCAGCTCGCAACAGATAAATGGACCTAAAATTCTTACATTTGTTAAGAAAAACTTCAAATTGATTAGTGTGAGTATGAGTACTATTCATATGAACTATAAGCATCACATTACTAGAAAAGCCTTCTGTAATGACATTGCAACAATGCAACACCTCCTGCTTGATCACAGGTGGGAAACTTCAGGTTTTTTTTCTCTCTCTTCTTTCTCAAATGATAATGAGAGATTAGATGTCATTACACACAATATTGTTTCTAATACTCTGTTACACTTTTTCTTTTCTTTTTAAATCAAGCTAAACCCTATACCTTGTTGCCATATTGCTAAATGAAGGAGAAACGTAGAGTCAATTAATATTGCTAGAAATAGAAATTATTAGGGTCATTTACCCATAGCACAGATTCTACATAAAACATTCTCACTTACCCCACCAACAAATTAAGATTCCCACTAACCCATTTAATAGTAAAATGTCAATTTTAACCTTCGAAAAATTATAGAATTACAAATCTATATACCATCAGAAAACGTTTTCCTTCCTTTCTCTCTCCTCCCCTCGCAGATCTATTTTCCGGCGAGGAATGAGATGATCGAACTCTACCAACCGGCGGCGGAGGCGTGGCCGGAGACGGAGGAGAGCATCGGCAACGGAAGGGAGATGAAGGAAGAGATCGTGGCCGTGTGGGAAGAGATATGGGTGCCCAGATCAATTCTCTCTCTCTCTCTCACAGACGGACCGGAGGCGCCGATTCGGAGGTGGTGGGGCTTAGCCGCTCGAGTCTCAGCCACTACTTGCAGACAAGAGAGCAAGAGTCGTGGCTGGGCTTGGAGTCGAGTCGCCGGGATCTCGCCGGTGAAATTTTCAGCATTCCTTCCCCGAAACGCCTCTCTCTCTCTCTCTCAGCCAGTTCCCGGAAAATCTCGATCCGCTTTTCTTCCGCCTCTGCTTTTCTTCCTCGAATCGTACATGAATTGGCTGTAGAGAGAATCAGAGGCCCGAAGTTTCTAAACTTCCGGCAGTGTTTCTGCAATCGGACCGCGTCATCCTTCAAGTAGACCTTCTTCTTCTTCTTAGTTTTCCTATCCTCCTCTTTCACTAGACTAGTATCTTCAGTTTCATTACCAGCATCTTCAACCTCAGTTTCATTACCAGCATCTTCAACCTCAGTTTCATCAGATTTAAATAACTCGACCTCTTTGTTTTTCAAGATAGGGTCTCGATTCTTTACCTTGATTATAGCATCGACAAATTCCAAGTCTTTCTAAACTTCCGGCAGTGTTCCATGACTTTGGTCTTCAGGACGATTGTTGAGGGACGGCTTGAAGTTCGCGAGCTCCTTGAGGTTTGTGCCTGGGAGGGTTTCTCAAAATGTGTTATTGGAGTAACAACATACAAAATGTGTTATGTCAAGGGCAATACAGGTCTATTGGGGGGCAATAGACGTCTATTGGGGGGCAATAGACGTCTATTGGGAGGCAATAGACGTTTTAAAATTGATATAATTTCTTCGTTTTTTTCTTTAATCAAAGTTTTATCTGTCAAATTTTAGGAAGATTAGTTCCTATTTCGGCTACCGAAAGTTCTATTGGGGGGCAATACATGGCTGATAGTCGTCTATTGGGGGGCAATAGACGTCTATTAGGGGGCAATAGACTATCGGGGCAATAGACGTCTATTGGGGGGCAATAGGAGGCAATAGAGGTCTATTGGGGGGCAATAGATGTCTATTGGGGGCCAAAAAACCTTTCCGGTGAGATTTTCAACAAATTCCGGTGACCGGAATCCGACGGCCGGTGATCGGAATCCGGCGAAAGTTGGCCGGAATCCGGCGGCCGGTGACCGGAATCCTGCGAAAGTTGGCCGGAATCCGGCGGCCGGTGACCGGATTCCGGCGACCGGTGACGGGCTCCGGCGAAGTCTCCTATGGTTTCTCTCTCTTCTATTTTCTCTCTCTCTCTAAGTAAATAAGGGGTGAGGGGTAAAATGGTATTAAAAAAAAATTAAAAACAAAAAAAAAATCTTAATGGGGTATTAGGGAAGACTCCCTTAGAGTGTATTGGGTAAGAGGGAATTAAAAAAACTCAATGGGGTTAGTGGGAAAAAAATCCCTAAAAATGGAGTAAATGGACAAAAACCCATTACAAAATAATCATATGTAATTGGCAAATCGAGCTAAATAAAAAATAAAATAAAAAACAAACACAGAAACACTAAAATGAGCAATCTTACGCGTCACGTCATTGCATGCCCTAATTTGATAATAAATGTTACAAACATTGAACCAAGACATAAGAGATCAAATTTCTACATCGATGATGCTTGTGTCCAAACATGGTTAAAGTGTACAAATTACAAGGATCAAAGTTAGCTAGGGCAATAGATGCACCGCACACACACGTGATGCTCTTGTATATTCGACAACTCTCACATATATTAAAAATAGAGTCGTGAACTCGTGATCATATTTGTAAAATTTTTATATTGTTTGGATCTTTTCACATACAATCTTCCTCAGACGGTCCAAATAGTTCCCTTCCTGTATTATTGAACAGAGAAAGTAAAAGCTAATTAAGCAGAGAAGGACATGTCCAATCCCCACATGACCCCAAAAGCCAAAGCAAAGCCAAAGTCGACCTTTTCTGCATCCAAAATCCCAGAAACCCAATATTTTTAAAAGCCCTGAATGTGAATGTGACAGAGTCACTCTGTCTCAGAAAATCTAACGCCTTCTCGTTTACGTTTCTCATTCTCACGCTTCTTCGTCTTCTTCTCTTTCTTTTCCGATTCGGGTCAATTTGACACCCCCACCGACTCTGCTGCCTTCCCCATTTTTGGCGGGTTCCAATTTTGGGCTCGTAATTGGTTCCCACCCAAATTGGAAGTTTCAGGGTTTTTGGATTCGATCCCAATCCGATCGGAGTTTGATTTGACCGAAAGCACAAGGCTTTGAGAGAACCAATGCCTCAGGATTTGCCGTCGGACCAGGAAACGGACGATGCCGAAGCTGAGTTCGTTGAAATTGATCCCTCTGGTCGTTACGGACGGGTCAGTAGTTCGAAACTTAATCTCTGGCTTTCTTCATTTATTGCGTAATTTCGATTTAGCTGTTCTACTCTTGCAAGTTTTCATCTTTTCATGGAGTTCTGATTTGGGTTGATTTATATGAGTTGATTTGTGAGTGATGAGTTGTATTTGATTTCGGTGATTTGCAGTATAAAGAGGTTTTAGGCAAAGGGGCTTTCAAGAAAGTGTATCCTTTTTGCTCTGTTCTTTTTGTCAAAGTTCCATTTTTTTATAATGCTTCAAAGTTTGGATTTTTAGTTGGATATTGAATGATGTAATGCCAGAGTGTTTGTAGACATTTTGTGTGTCCTTGATCGGTTTTCGTGGGAAAATTAGATATAGAGCGTTTGATGAATTGGAAGGAATTGAAGTAGCTTGGAACCAAGTTAAGGTGGCAGATCTATTGCGCAACTCTGAAGATTTGGAGCGCCTTTATTCGGAAGTTCATTTGCTCAAGACTTTGAAGCACAAGAACATTATTAAGTTTTACAACTCTTGGGTTGATACCAAGCATGAAAATATCAACTTCATTACAGAGATTTTCACTTCGGGAAACTTGAGGCAGTGAGTTTTGGATGCTCTGTTTTGTCCTGTTAATATTCAATTTTCTGCAACTCATTTGTACTTTTATTTAGTGTTTTAATGTTTCCTTATGTAGATACCGGAGGAAACATAAGCACGTTGATTTGAGGGCACTAAAAAAGTGGTCTAGGCAGATCTTAGAAGGCCTTCTGTATCTTCACCGGCATGACCCCCCAGTTATTCACCGAGATTTGAAGTGTGACAACATTTTTGTCAATGGGAACCAGGGTGAGGTGAAAATTGGTGACTTAGGACTGGCTGCTATTCTTCGCCAGGCTCGTTCAGCTCACAGTGTTATCGGTGAGGATTATAAATATCATCATTATCTATTTTTCTCTTCTGCAATGATATTACTGCTGAATCATCGGGCATCAGAGCTGACATTGCTGTTGTTTCTGTTTCTTAAGGTACTCCTGAGTTTATGGCGCCAGAGCTTTATGAAGAGGAATATAATGAGCTTGTTGACATTTATGCCTTTGGCATGTGCTTATTAGAGTTGGTGACCTTTGAGTATCCTTATGTTGAGTGTACTAATGCTGCTCAGATATTCAAGAAAGTGACATCAGTAAGGCCTTCATGACCTTGACTCTATATAAAGTTGATATGCAGTTCGTATTAATATATAATTTATCAAATTGTTTCTGTTAAACTAATTGAATTTTTTTTTTCTTTTTCGGTAATTGAAAGTTATATCATATCGAAAGTCTCAAAATGTCACAATCACTAGATCTGTTAGACCTGCATGTGATAATTTAATTTAGCTATATGATGCTGTTTATTCTCCTTTGGTCATGATTCATTGGATAACTTCTTTTGCCAATCTCACTAAGCTACTATTCTATTCTCTTACCACATTGTGGTGGGTTTTGTTGACAATTTCTGGTAGCGCCCTGTACATTTAATTTCTATACACTATGGCTTGTCAACTTTTAATTGTTGAAATCATATGTCATCTCCCATTAGATTCTTGATATGAAATGATTTGATGGCTTATCACTACTGTTCCCATAAGTTTAAGCTATTTTGTTGCCAGTTTGCCTATTTCCCCAGACCATTGGCAAACTGCAAACATACATTTCATAACATGGTTATTATATTGGTTATTTTTTTTTTTTCATTGGTAGGGAATAAAGCCAGCATCATTGTCAAAAGTGACAGATCCCGGAGTAAAAGCATTTATAGAAAAATGCATTGTGAAAGTATCTGATCGTTTGCCTGCTGAGGCACTTTTGATGGATCCTTTTCTTCAGTCAGATGGGGATCGTGAAAGTATACCTCATTCTCTTCAACCCAGAGCTCATTATCCAGGTAAGCTTTTGTTGTTTCTCTAGTGCTCAAAGCCTCAAACACTGTTTGTCTTATTCACATCACATTTTTTCATGTTACGCAGAAGGCACTTCTGATCAGAATGTTGGTGTGGATTCTGAAATGAGTAGAGACTTCACGGTACAAGGCCAGAGGAAAGACGACACAATATTTCTGAAACTACGAATAGCAGATTCTACAGGTTAACCCTTTCGTCCTTCTCCATTTTTGCCACTGTACTTAGTTTTCAGTAAAAAAGAATATAATTTACCGCTCTTAACTTGAAAAAGTGTCACTTGGGTCAGGTCATTTTCGAAATATCCACTTTCCATTTGATATTGGTGAAGACACTGCAATTGCTGTTGCTAGTGAAATGGTTCAAGAGTTGGATCTGACAGATCAAGATGTTTCAACAATTGCTGAACTTATTGACTCTGAGATTCAATCCCACATTCCAGATTGGATTTCTGGAGATAATCTTGATGTTGATGTGTCAACTTCTAATAGCCCAGTTTCTGACTTTAAGGAGGATGCTTCTTCCCCGATAAGTGAGATCAGTAATCTAGCATTCGAAAGATTGCCTTCAGGCCGCAAGTATTGGTCCGACTCTCCCAAGGCAGGTAATGGAAACTCTCCAGTGAAGCATGGTTATTCCAACTTGCAGTCTCCAGCGGGATCAGACAATACAAGAGGCACCGATGACAATGATAAATCTCCTGGTAGTCAAGAAAAATCTCCTCGAAACGAAGACGATCCAAATGGTGCAGAAAACTCTGGTTCACTGAATGGCGATAGTCTTGATGCTTCTATTGATCTACATAATAGAAATGGAGCTCATTTATTTGAACCAGAAGAAGTCAAGATCATTGTTGAGAAACTTGAGAAGCTATTGGTGCAACAGCAAAAGGAGCTAGATGAACTCAAAAGGAAGCATGACTCAGAGATATCAGATGTCTTGCATGAACTACCTCCAGCTTTCTGTCAAAAGGTTTTAGATAATTGTAAGTTAAAGATTTCAGACTCTAGAATGCACCATGAGGCACACTGCTAAACCAAGAACTCAGGAGATTCAGGTTCTTTTTGCTAGGTCATGTCTCTAGTTTCTAGTGCTTGGATGATGGATATATAGATTTTTTCTAGTTTGCCGGTAACAGATTGTACAAACCTCAGAGATATTTTATACATGAGTAAGTTGGGAAGCATGAGCTAGTACTAGTTTGAAAAACAATCAAGATTGTTATCTAGATCAGGTTTGAGAGCGAGTCCCGTGAAGCCCTAAGGATCCGGCACTTCGATTCCCACGAATTATGTGATTCTACCGAGGAAGGTATTGGTTTGATCAGTCACATACCTTTGTAATATTAGTATATGCCTTGATATCAACATGCTATCCCTGACTTAATAGTGTGATACGGGTGATCAAAATTGGTTGCAGTGTATCCTATGTACAGATAATTCATTTCCTTAATTTGAGTTTCACCTCGAATCAGACTTGCTTCTGAGCACTGTCGAGAAAATGTGATTATCAATATTTTACCTTTCGGGTAAATTTTGTTTGGGTTGCTTGTTGATTACTCTGTTCACTGCTTACTCTTGTCATTCAGAATATATTAGTTTTCTTATTAGCAATGACGTTCATATCACCAGACCATAACATGAGGTTGGTGCTCGTGACACATCTTCTATGGTTGATTTTGACTCCACGGTGTTACCTAAAACTAAGGTATTTGATTGAAATGCGTGGCACAATGGGATTCTGGTTTTGTAGGTTGGAAACCATGAACACAATGAATGAAATCACCACCAGTCTCTCTCATAATGCATTTAAGATGATATAACCTCTTGGAGATTTAGAGCCTCAAGTGACTTCAAGGGGAAATGGGTTCTTTTGACTAGTATTGACTGTACTAATAACGAATAAACAGTGTTCCCTTGGTCGAACCCTGCAAACCATTGAAGTAAATCTTCGACGTATTTATCTTAGGAAAAAAAAAAGAACAAAACTTATCCCCTGGGTTTAGTCAACCTTTACTTTGTCTGGAGTCGGGGCCTAGTTGGCTTCATCAGTGTATCAGTATAGATTAGTGTGAAGTCTAGTGTGGTCTTTCCTTTGCAGCAACTACTAGCTGTTTGCTGCAAAGTATTGTTCCATCATTCTATGTATGCAGTTCATTATTATTAATGAAGTTTTATTTGATAAAAAAAAAAAAAAAAAAAAAACTTATCCCTTGGGTCAATTTTTGTGTCTTGAAAGAAGAAGAAATACTTCAATGAGTCTAAAAGTGACATATTAAAACTGATAATATGAAATTTTACGACAAATGTGGTTATTACTCACAAAAAGTTAGGTTATGCTTTATAATTCTTAACACTCAGGACTAAAACGATTAATAATAATAATGTTACAACTATAATAAGTTGTCAAATTAGATGTGTGCAATAGTACATTTGCATAAAATAGAATAATAAAATAACTGATCTGTAGCTCGAGTGATTAAAAACACTGACCTCCATATGAGTATATGGCCAGCTGAGCTCTATCTCAACATGACTTTTACTGAGGTAAAAATAAGCAAGAAAGTAGAAAGGGTTTTAGTTTTTACAGGTGGGAGCATGTACCTACACAGAAAGTGTAAATCCCCACGAGTGACCCACACCACTAATCCCCTCTTTGAGGCAGAGAAATGGATAGAACACAACATATGAGGCCCTCTTTGATTATCTTCCTAAAAGGATAACATTTACAACCCTCACTCCCTCTTCTCTACTCTTCTCTCTTCAGCTCTCCTCTCCTCTCCTCTCCTCTCCTCCATCCCAAATCCCCATCCCCATCTTCTTCTTCTTCTTCACCAGAAGAAGACCCAATTAGTCTAATCTCCCATATGGCAATCTCAACAGCAGCAGCAGCTTCCTCAAAGCTCACATACCCTTATGCCTCCTCACCTTCTTCAACCCCTTCTTCTTTCTCAATTAGACCCACTTCCAAGCTCACCCACCTCTCCTCTTCCTTCCTAAACCCCTCCACCATCCTCCACCTCACTCCCTCCTCCACCACGCGCCACCACCACCCCACGCGCCGCTCCTTCACCGTCAAGGCCGCGCGTGGCAAGTTCGAGCGCAAGAAGCCCCACGTCAACATCGGCACCATCGGCCACGTCGACCACGGCAAGACCACCCTCACCGCCGCCCTCACCATGGCCCTCGCCTCCATGGGCAACAGCGTCGTCAAGAAGTACGACGAAATCGACGCCGCGCCGGAGGAGCGCGCTCGCGGAATCACCATCAACACCGCCACCGTCGAGTACGAGACCGAGAGCCGGCACTACGCCCACGTCGACTGCCCCGGCCACGCCGACTACGTCAAGAACATGATCACCGGAGCCGCCCAGATGGACGGCGCCATCCTCGTCTGCTCCGGCGCCGACGGCCCAATGCCGCAGACCAAAGAGCACATCTTGCTCGCCAAGCAAGTCGGCGTGCCCAACATGGTGGTCTTCCTCAACAAACAGGACCAGGTCGACGACGAGGAGCTTCTCGAGCTCGTCGAATTGGAGGTGCGTGAGTTGCTTTCTTCATATGAGTTTCCCGGTGATGATGTGCCCATCATTTCCGGTTCGGCTTTGTTAGCACTAGAGGCCTTAATGGCTGACCCTGCTATTAAGCGTGGTGATAATAAATGGGTAGATAAGATTTATGAGCTTATGGATTCTGTTGATAGCTACATACCTATTCCGCAACGGCAGACTGAGCTGCCGTTTTTGATGGCCATTGAAGATGTGTTTTCCATCACTGGCCGTGGGACTGTGGCCACCGGCCGTGTCGAGAGGGGGACCATTAAGACTGGGGATACAGTCGACATTGTTGGGTTGAAGGATACGAGAAGCACCACTGTTACTGGTGTGGAGATGTTTCAGAAGATTCTCGATGAGGCTCTGGCCGGTGACAACGTGGGGTTGTTGCTTAGGGGTATTCAGAAGATTGATATTCAGAGAGGGATGGTGTTGGCTAAGCCGGGGACTATTACCCCGCATACTAAGTTTGAGGCGATTGTCTATGTGTTGAAGAAGGAAGAGGGTGGTAGGCATTCCCCCTTTTTCTCGGGTTATAGGCCACAGTTTTACATGAGGACTACTGATGTCACCGGTAGAGTGACTCAGATTATGAATGATAAGGATGAGGAGTCCAAGATGGTTATGCCTGGTGATCGTGTCAAGATTATTGTCGAATTGATTGTGCCTGTGGCTTGTGAGTCCGGAATGAGGTTTGCTATCAGAGAAGGAGGGAAGACTGTTGGAGCAGGTGTTATTGGAGCCATACTTGAGTGATAAGAAAAGAAGAGCTCGGTTGGTGCTCTTCACTTTTGTTTTTGTGGTGTCAAACTCGAACTCTCAACTTAATTTTATTTAGTTTTGACATTTTAAGCGATTTTCACCATCAAATGTTATATATTTTGTAGGTTCATTTGCCATTTGTTCTGATTTGGTTGCCAGCTTAGTTTGATAATATTTTTGTGATGATTCAATATTGACTTCGGTTAAACCAAATGGTGACATGAATTCCCTTTCAATCAAGTTGATACTTCCATTTGGTTTGTACTCATGAAACTGAAGGTGTAGCATTTGCTTGTCTTTCACCCAATAAAGCTGTTTGGTGTAGTATGCCTCTGGTTACAATTAGTAGTATGATTTTTGAAATTAAAGGTCCAGGATTTACATGTTTCTTGTATTGGTTGATTTTGAGGAGTATCATGCAACACACATAAAATGCATTAAGGATGTTCTTTATTTACTTAAACCATTTTTTGTGAAGTTAAGATATTGAAAAACGAACATGGCATACATTTGCTCTGTGAAGCTTCACCTATATTGGTAAGATTCTTTTCAAAGCTTCCCTATTACCATTTACATGTTATCATCTCCATGTTGATCCCATCTTCGGTTTGCTGGAAGAGTTTTTGCGCAGCCCTTTAATTTTTCTCGACTGTTGTTACATAAACCACTTCCCTGGCCAAACTACACCTTATTTCCTCTCCCAGTCTCTATTTCCCAAATTTCCAATCCCAAATGCAAGGCCTTGATGATCAATCTTCAAAATTCCAACTCCATATGTTCCTCTCCCAGTCTCTATTTCCCAAATTTCCAATCCCAAATGCAAGGCCTTGATGATCAATCTTCAAAATTCCAACTCCATATGTTCGCTCTTATTAACTACTTCCTTTTCCAATCCATATACTTGTAAAGTTGTAATGTAATTAATATATCCTTTTCCTATTATAGCCTAATTCTATTTTTTCGGATCATGGATCGCGCCTCTTCTACTTCTCATTCTGTGTTAGAAACGCTAAGTTTTTGGTTGGACACATGGAGTTGGCTTTCCCCAGAATGACGACGCACCACTTCCATTCATATCAAATTCAAAAATCCAGATGAACTTCAAGAAAACAGCACCGAGTTGGTTGAGTATGTATGATGGATCGGTCAGAAGACACTCGAGCTGAATTAGATAGAGAGATTGAATGGTACTATGGTGATAAGTAGAGGTAGTTTGGGAAGATAAAAAACAACTGGGGAAACATATCTAGATACTGATAATGAAAGTGAGTTCCGAAACAGGCATACGCATGAATCGCAGGTTTAGTTTTTCCTATTTTCCCTTGACACTGCAAACATAGAGAGCCTTAAACATGTTCGATAAGAATATGCATATTTGCCTTGGGAATCCATGTATACTTCCGATCTAATCTCCAAGTCCTTTGATCACTACTTCGGCAAATATAAGAGCTGCATTTGTTCCATTGCATATTTGCAAATTGTACCATTCCTTAGCCAGTGGAACTTATTGTTTTCTTTGCAAATATGATTTTCCAAACTAGGTGCTGTTTTCTTTACTTGAGTAGAGGTAGTTTGGTCAGATGGTGAAAGTCTCATATTTGCAAATTCCTTGGCTTGTCCCCCTGCATGACCTGCAGTGGCTGCAATTCTTGAGACTCGCAAAATCAGTTTTCCATCCCTGAAGCTTTGGATTCGACTCAATTCTTACGCAATGGACCAAACTGGTAAACATAGCCATCAAGAGATTTCCATCAGATTTTATCAGGTGAAATAGTATAATGTCGAGCATCTACTGTATCTGTGTATAGAATATAGAGTAAAAGAGAAGATAGCCACTGATACTAATCATACTATAAATAAGCTCTCCTTAATATGAAAGTCGCCTCTAAAAGAGGCTGCTTATATATAAATAGCCATAAAGGATAAATAGTATACAAACATGTATACATAGTGTCTCATTGCAACAAACATTGTCTATCTAAAGACAACTTCTCTCTGTAAATACCCTAATATAGACTGTGACTTCCTAAATTCACGCTCCACTGTGTAGATTCATTGCCTAACGACACATTGATACAGCAGCATCCTTGGTGAATGATGAGATGAGCAATATCCTGCATCTTCCGCTTTAAGTCTCTAGCTCAGAAACAATTCATAGATCTGAGAATATGGTTGATGCAATCAACTGCTGCACAAATGTTGCCCTCTGCCTTCTCTCTGCATTATCCTTTTCACAACCTTCATCTGGCAAAGATGGCTCAGTGCTGCACAGAAAAAATGTATCAGCAACAGGGCATCAACTGGCCTATTTTCATTAAGCGGCTTTATGTTTTTGTGTAACCCTCAAAATGCTGTTTTATTTTACATGTCATCACTACTCTACTCAATAGAGCAAGTGAATGGCAATGCAAGAGTTAAATGAGCTTTGATTAGATAATAACAAACACAGGAGCATATAATAAATAGTCAACCGAGCCAGCTCTTATCAATCTATTGGTGACAAACAACATAAATTTCTTCAGTGACAACACTGATAAGGAAAAACGATAAAATGTGCAGATATTGGCAGTGTTTCCTAATATGATTTCATCCTTCTCATGGAAAACTACCAAACTGGTGTGATGGATTTTGATTGTCCTTGATTTTTAGGGGAAAAGAGGTTGGAAGATGACACAGACAAGTTCACAGACAAACTCAACACCTCTTAAAAGTTTGGGACTCTTGATGAAGGGCAGATTTAGATCTTAGGCTTACATAATAGGTTTAGTTCCTTTCTCCACAAAAGAGTAGATATTATATAAAATAATAAGAATACTATTAAACAGCAATCTGTCTTATTATTGGAGCATAAACTTAGGAGGTAATGTTTCGAAGCTGTTCTTTTCTTTTAAAATAGTTTCCAACTTAAAAAATATGAGGTACCTAGGTTTTTGCAAGATCCATTAACTATTGTAAGATGATTGATGCACAGTGAATGTTAAATAAAGATTCTTAAGTTTGCAATCCCTGTAAAAGCTCACTGCCAACACTAATCTGTCCTAATTTCATTTAGAGCAAAAGGAGTGTACCTTTTCATATCGGAAATAATAGGGGCATTGATATCAGAACAAACATCTTGCGGAATACCATTAGGGTCTGAAAATGATACATTGCAGATAAAAGGTGAGAGGAGAGGATCAGGTGCAGATTCATGTGCATATGCCCTTCCATTCTTCAGCAGCGCTTTCATTGCTGAACTACCAGTCCAGGGACCGGATTTTTGAGATTTTCTCCTGTGCTGAAAAGCATAAACAAATCCTTTAAGGTTTCAACATTGCTCAGCAAAATAATAGACTGACATATAATGAATCCATGATCCAATATCAGTAATAATACCTTGAAGGAGCTTGCGTGCTGCACCATTAAATGTCCGATGACATCCTTCCCTAGATTTGCTGCACATAAAGGACAAACCTGGAATAGCAAGATTAAAGTAGTCATCAAGTCCAATTTCCAATCAAAACATCATAAAATGATGTCAATAACATATTCCAATCGGACACCGATTTATCATTATGGTGAATACATGCTATGAACTATACCAAGTAGATCAATTAATCGTTCTTTATCAAAACATTCAATGGTTTTCATTAGATAGTCTATGAAAGACTCAAGATTCCTTTTTTTTCCTACCATACTAAATCGCCCTTAAAGAAGAAAAATCCCATACAACAATATTTTTGGTAAAGAAAAGAACATACTGCATTTTTGAAGTCAAAGCAGTGTTCTTCCTCCAAGTGGTTGCAGAGCATAGGGACCTCAATGTCCACATAACAAAAAGGGCATAGAAAACAAGACTTTGCATCATCATCTCCTTCAGAATCGTCCAAGGCAAAATGATTATCTGTTTCACAATACAAGATAAGATAGAAGTTCGACATTTAGACAAAATCTGTGGATGGATGTGTGCGACTGTGTCTGTTTGTATATAGGAACCTAGGAGGAGTGCCCACATGTATAGGACTTCAACAATTAAATACTAGAAACAATTTGAGTGACTACCAGTCATACTAAGTGCACCAACATTTTGAACAGAGTAGGAAACCATAATTTCACTGCTACAAAACAATAATAAAAGGAAAGAAATTGCAGTTAGCAACAAGAAAGAAAATGCTTCAAGAAGATTGGTCTCCTTAGATATTCTTAGGGTATGTAACAGGTCTTGGAACTCCTCATTATTAAAAGGACATTGAAATTCCAAACTACAATTCACAGGATCAAACATGTGCAAAGACACAAACATTCTAGAATTAAATTACAGGATCAAATATATGCAAACACGTGCACATTCTGGCGTCAAATTACAGGAAATGTACACATGCAGACACACTAAGTCGCATATTCTTAAGCTATGCACAGGCACATAGAAATTCTAGACTACTCAGCCTTAAAATCTCAAATATTCTGGCATCAAATCACAGGAAATGTATACAAGCAGAGGTATGTACAGGTTCTTGGACATCCTAATTACTATACGCACATAGACGTTATAAACAACTAGGCTATCCCAATTAAAGCAAAACCTCTCAAATATTCATTAAATTACATGTTCAAACACATGTTTACAAACGCACATTCTGGAATTAATCACAGGATCAAACACGTGCAAACACGTGAGCATTTTTGCATTAAATCACAGCATCAAACACAGGCAAACAAGCGCACATTCTGGCATTAAATCACAGGATCAAACACGTGAAAACACGCGCGACATGCACACAGATACGTAGATATATATATATATATATATATATATTAGAAAGAATGATGTACTCGAGCTATCTCTAACCTGCAGCTCATACTCTGGCAACAAGAAACTAATAACTGAACTCTTTTGAATCATATATACTGATTCAGTATGGAAATGCTTAAATCAAACACCACTTTGACTCTTCTAAGGAACAGCAGAGCCTAAACAAATATGCACATGCAACTTCTTATCTATAAACTGTATAAGCTACAAAGGGATCAACCAGTCTCAACATCCATAGCTAAACGGATTTTTAATTTTACTCTATGGTTAAACAATCAAACCTTAAGCTTGTTACCTGCTTTTGATCTAGTTTTGTAAGTTGCTTCCTCATAATCATCTTCACTTTCATAAACAATGACACTAGAAGCATCAACCTCAGACTTTTCCTCAACCTCTTGCCTACTTTCAGATGAACTATTTCCTAATTTTTCCAGCTGCATCCTCCGGAGCTGACGCTGAACCCTTAAGATTTCTACACCCAACTTAAGCTCTGCCAACTCTTGATCCACCACCTCATTTCCACCTTCTTCATGCTGATTGTTTTCTTCATTTTCACAAGTATCTTCCTCACCCCCAATGTAATTGGTCATGTTGATAGGTCCCTCTTATCTATTTCCTTAGGCACCCTAATTCTATCAAAGGGATAGCCCCTATTATATACTCCATTGACAATTTATAAAAGGAAATATCATCTGCCATCTTTACTATGATATTGCACATACAGAATGTTTTTTCATATCTCACGTATATAGAAACTCATTAAGATTCAATAAAATCTTAGATTTTTCTAACCTTTTCATTTTAAGAAAAAAAATTAGTATTTCCTACCAAAAATGCACCCATTTTATCTCATGAAAATGTTCCTTTTGTGAAAATCCAAGCAAGGTAGTTCATTTAAAACACGTTCTAACAGAAACACTTGGTCCGAAACAGAAAACAAAATCCAATCCACAAGTAAATGTAGGCTTTACTTCACCAAGCAATTAAAGAAAAACCAAGGAGCCGCAAGCCAATTACTTCCTTGAACCCAATCAAGCACTGAATCATTGCAGATATAAAAATTAACCAAAAAGTCTTCAACTTTAAGTCCAGATTAACAGTCCAATTCCCAAAATTGTACCCAGATAGAGAAAGAACTTGAACAGTTGAACATCAATACATATCTATTACTAGATTAACTTCCAAAAAACAAAAATAAATGAAAAAAAAGTGAAATGCTGAAGAACATGAAGAAGTGAAACAAAGTGAGCAAAAATTGAAGTTACCATAGTGCATCCGTGCAGCATGAACAGCAGAGAGGCTCTTAGCAGCATGAACTCTGGAGGCCCACGAGTCAACGTCCATGGAGTCAACTCTCCGGCGACCCAAGTCGGCGACTTTCAGGCGAGAAATGTTATGTGGGGAAATGGGTTCGGATCAAAAAGGCCAAAGTTTCAATCTTTTTTGAGAGATTGAGGGTGAATGGTGAGAACTGAGAAGGGTGATGTGTTTTGCTTACTCACTCCCTCATATATTGCTTCTCAACACTGAAAGCTTCCCTGACACACAAAAAAAGTTAGTGATGGATAGCTGACACCTGGAATATATTTTCTCTTTTTTTTTTTCGACAAAGAAATTCTTTTTCTTCTTCTTCCAGTTGAATAATTGGACATGGTAATGGCAGAGTGAGAGGTACTGCTACTTTTGTCAAGTTGTCATATTTTACCATAAAGTACTGAAGAACGCCATTGTTTTATTTTATACTGGTTTGGTCTTATTATATGGTATATTTGTTTTCCATGGTGCACTGACATGTATTGGAATTTGAACCAAGAATTATTGTATGGTTAAATAATTTAGTATAAGATTTTTTAGTGACCGCAAAAAGAAAATGAGGGAAATGGTTTTAGTGTGTATATGACTCGTGTGAAATAGGCAAATAGCCTTTTTTCCTCACATGGGGCCTTTTGGGTCTCTTCAAGGAAGCTAAAGACGTTGATGTCAAACTTGTTAGGGCGGTTTCTTATCAAAACAAACTTGTTAGGGGGGTAAGGGGTTTGCTACTTTATCCCAAAAGATAAGAGAAAAACTCAAAATCGTCTTTGGTTGGATTTGATGTTGATGGTAAAAGATTGAAGGAGAAGAAAATAAGAAGTAGATTCCACATTGTTTATGGCAAATTCAATGCAACATTTGATGAATCTTTTTTTATGCAAACATTTTTGGCGATTTATGTTTCGATCGAAATGATTACATATATTAAAATATTCTTAAGTGTAAATATCATTTGATTACCAATTTATAGAGTTAAGACTTATAACCACTGCAAATGGCCTAGTGGTTCTTGCCTAGTTGGGTGTGCTCCCCAACCTAGGTTCGAACCTCGAAGCTGTAAAAGTGGTCAGGCACTGTGCTGCAATGCATTTCACATGCGCCGAAGGGGGTTTATCTTGGGCCTAGGAAGCCTTTGGGTTCACCTTGACAAAGTAAAAAAAAAAAAGAGTTAAGACTTGTTTAGTAACTTCTTAAACTTACATTTACGAACACTCATGTGTCATCTTTAAAATAATAACTTTATTACATTATCAATTTATTGTATGAAATTTTTGAACTTACAATTATCCATTTGACATCCCCTTCAAAATGGAAAGACCCATTTGATATATATTTTTTTATTATCAACTTAAGCTCTTTTCATAACTTTTTAAATTTACATTTACGAACACCCACGTGTCATATTTTGAAATAGTTATTCCGTTATTAACTTCCCTACATGGGTTTTCTGATCTTGTACTCCAAGATAAGAATGGAAATACTTAATTGTGTGGTTAGGTTTAATAACAAAGTTTTATGCAAAAGGTAGGGAAACAAAAGGGGGTGACAAGAAAAAGAACTGCTTTGAGAAGAGACAACCTAACCAGGACATGGGCATGCTCTAACGAGTTGGACAGAAAGTTGCTTTATTAGTGTGAGATGAGTGAGTAGTGCATTGGATATGAACTAGGGTCGGTGCATTCCACCTATAAAAAAAAGAAAAAAGGGCCGAACAACAAATTCTGAAAAGCTTGTGGTGGGACATTTCGTTTACAAAGAATAGAGCTCACTGTCATCTTGGGTCTAATTTTCTAAAAGGTCAGAAAGTCGATCAAAAGGGTTTAGATAATCAACCATTTAATACTCTTAATTCAGTTTAGTCAAGATTCGTAATTTCAGTTTCGATGAAAATTTTGATACTTGGATCAGTACAGAAAGAGAGCTAGCTAGGTGTCGTCCCGGGTCAATTTTCTAAAAGACTTGGACACTTCATCAAAAGGGTTTGAATAATGAATCCAATAGTGTTAATTCAGTTTAGGGATGAATATCAAGGGTTTGGTTTTGGGCTTTCGGGTCGAAGACGTTAAGAGGTTAACAAAACCAATCCAAAAGAATATATGGGCTTATACTCACATGGGCTGAAGCTTAACAAGCATATTTCATTCATAGATCTTTTCAGACCAAAATACATGTGTAATGTGTTAATTGTCCGCCGCTCTGCCTCCATATTCAAAGCTGAAAACTGAAGAAAAAAAAAAGACTGTTAATCTAACAAAAATCCTAACCATTTAAGCTGCAAATAGGTTTGACGATTAACAACAGCGTTTGGCTTCAATTAAAGTGTTTTGAGTCACACGTCAATATTTTAAGGCGCTCAACATTTTCCTCGACGGTGATGCCATTACTATTTTGGTATCTGACTACAGCATTGCGTATGGAGAATTACCATACATGCTCAAAGTATTGGTAGGTATGCAAATGTCCCTGTACAACGAAAATGAAAACCTTGTGTCAAAAGTATAGCTCAAATTTCATCACATTCGTGTTATCCTTCACTTGTTTGTGTCATGTATTTGTTTTGTGCATTTTGAACCTATGATAAACATAAAAAATAAGAGTTTATATCTAAGCAATGCTTTAGAGAAGGGTTTACTTTGATTGTGACTTTGTTTCTCACTCGGGTTTCCAGAGCTTCAGCCATAGACTAAAGTTACATATACAAACCCAAAATCAGAAAGATAGTACGTAGATAAATACATACACAAGTAAAAGATTAACCATTCAAAGATGGAGGTAATCAGCAACAAAGAGTGCTTCCTACCCTGTCGAACTGGAGAAGAACCTGATAGGCAAGTTCAGCAGAGAGAGTTCTGCTCTCAATCATCTCCTCCAAAGCCTCAGTCAGACACATTCCAATCCTTGAGTTCATGTAAAGCGTAGCCATCTTTGATGTGTCACAGTATTTGCTTACATGCACCGAAACCAAATTCGGCTTGCGTTCTAAATAGGAAATGATTAGTTTCTGGTGGTTACCAATATATATTGGGGGGTTATAAAACAACAATTTATGCTCTCTATTAGACGTTGTTTGCTTCCCAAGACTTATATTGGGGCTTTTATACCTAATAGCGTTTGTAACTCGGGGTATATATAGGAGGCTGGAAACCGACTCTGACAGGATGACGGATATATCCCCGTCTTAGTTTTCCTTTTTCCAAAAAGGAAAATTAGATCTCACAACACTACAAGTCATACATCGATTACCATGTCCTGCCTCCGGGGTATGAACATGTGCCTGCATGTATTATACCAAGCCAATGATGCATCATATATATGATGATCTATATACTTATCAATTCCTTGTACCTAGCTAGGAAGCAAAAGTGTGATTATTCAAATATATATATCACGGAAAAGAGTACCATCATTCAGTTGTTAAAGAAGTGTAGAAAGATGGATAATTACATGGCTTCATTAGGCTGTAATTCAGTAGAGAAGAGCGCATAGCTGGACTATACATATACATATACATACTAGTATAATTTTCATGGTTCGATCCCTATCAAGATTCAACATGTAGTGCCTTGCATTCTACGAAAGATGGTGTCCAGATGGTTTTAAATTTGCCTGCATTCAGTAATTCGGGTGCCAAGGATGAGTTCATATATGATTTCAAGGGAACAAGCAGGAATTACACAAGAAGTAAATCAGGTTTCATTTCAATTAGTATTTATTAATATATTCCACAATGAGAGCCCAAACAAAAGTTATGTACGTCTACATCCGTTCGTAGCTTAATTCTTTTCATCATGCATCCAACGTTACAATTAGCATCAAATTAGTACACGACCATGATTAAAGGTAACAACTCTTCAGGATTCTCTTAAAATTTCAAGTAATTAATCTGCTTCAAGATAATATTGCTGTAGTAGTGTATTATTGGTGGTGCAGGGAACTTGTTCAGCTGCCCTCCAAACAAGTTTCACATAGTAAAATCAAGCATCTCATCATTACTTAACTATTTGTGTAACAAAAGAGGAGCGAAATAAGAGAATGCACTACTTGTAGTATTGATTATACCAAAGGTTTGCTCATGATAAACTATAATGAATTAATGTTAGTATAGTAATTTACATGCATGGTGTGAATGAGGGTTTTAACAATGAAATGCAGTTTTGATTATCAATCATAATCAATTGTCAGGATAGCGAGAGAGGATAAGAACTAGTATGGATGTTTTGATGATTAATTTATATAGTATTAATTTTCTCCAATATCTCTGAAATAAAGTCGGGAAACTTTGATAATTGTAAAAATATAAATAGTAATGATCATTCGATTGTTACCTGTATATCACATAAATGTGATCATATATCAAGCATCACATCCTTTGTATGGTATGAATGAGAACTGATTTTCAATTTCAGATGATAGATGCATGTATCATGAACAAAAAATGGAAATTAGATGACAAATCGAGTTCAGTGGTATCCAAATGATACTCATAGAGTGTCCTAATCAATGTACTAACATCAGAAGTGAATAACAATAGCACTACTCTACTTTGCAATCTCAAGTCCAACAAGACATATATACATGATACTAATATCTCATGCTTAATTACATACTACTAGAACATGCAGTGACTAGTCTAGCTATTACAACATGACATCTTAAAACTGAAAAGATGTCGAATTATGAAAACAGGATCATCATCAACAGCAACATATATGAAATATTTGCTGGATATACTGAAAAGAAGAAAGCGATATCGGACCAGGAGAGCTTGATTCCCATGAATAATGGATGATACCACCCATCTATCTATATCATTCTTGGCTTGGAGTGGGAGGGAGGGACCTCAAAGTTCTTGAAATTGCAGGAATAAACCCTACCTATCTCATGAAAGTAAGAGATCAGAAGCCTGAATTGTTTCCAGTATTGCACTACCAAAGTAACTCTGACAAATTGAAAACCAACAGACATGGTGATAAGTGGGAGAACGAAGAAAACAGAAATGTTTGTGTTCTAAGTTTAGTTCATCAGTGAGGAAGCAAGGTTAAGGTTGCAGAATATAAAAGTGACTCGCAGAACACACAAGAACTTCTATATATACTGGCAAAATATATAGAGCTTTATTGTGACAGGTGAAACAATATTGCAATACACGCATACTGTGAGTGTAGAAAGAGACCTTGCTAATTTATATTCCCGCATGCAGTGTTTTCCTCTTTAATGGAACAGTGATAAAGAGCACGTTTCCACAGGAAAAGGAAAGCGAAGGCCCAAAAAAAAAACAGGAAAGTGGAGGTGTTTATTGGGGGTTTTAGCACTTTAGCTTAGATTGTTGAAATTGTGAAGGCAAAAGCCGAAGCATGGTGTCCCAAAGGTAAAAGCCAACCCTTCTCAAACTCTCAAAGTGGTCTTTTCTTTGTCTCTAAGGTCCATGAAATTTTGGCTCTATTTTTATCTTTTGGTCGGTAAATGTCAAAAAGGATTATCATTTTTCTTTTTGCGGTAGCTAAGCTATAGGCTTTACATGATACGTTTTTGTCTCCCGTTGATTTTGGGGTCACTCTTTTGGTCTTAGTGGACAAAGAGTTAAAAATCAGTATGGAGCGTGGATGAAATGTCTAGCTATGTTTGTTGTGTTGACAGTGTACATACTCCCGATAAGAATCATGAAATCATGGCGATCGACTTATAAAACTTATAACTCTAATAATTGAGAGTATTTAATTTAAAAATCGCCGAACAATCTTCCTTACTTTCAGAAAACATTCATCCAATCTCTACACCCAAACATTTTCAGGTTCAAATTGTCCAACATCAGATCACATCTAAAGTCTAAACCCTAAATTGCGGTTGCGTAAAACCCTAACATTTTTCAGACACGTTTACAAGTGCCTAGCACGCCCGTTCTAGTAAAGGCTGACTTTTGTGTTCACTTTTATAACGGGCACCACAACTTCGCGTGTAAGCCAACCAAGATGGGGCCCACTTTCTATAGGGCCTTCATTTTTGGTATTTCTCCACCACATGGGCTTCAACCCAATTACGTTACATTCGGGTCGACATTTAAAAAGCCCAGACCCGCTCTAAACCCGAAACCCAACGCCTTCATCCCCAACCCTTAAACCCTCGAAATCCCCCAAATCATATCAATGAACCAAAATGGCTTAAACCCTTTGAAATCTCTGAACCTCAGCAGCCATGAATCGAGCAAAGGCGGTCCTCACATCTCTCCGAGTCGCCAACTCGCTCGTACTGAGTCGGGTCCACTCCACAACTCGGCCTCTTTGTTCTCAGGTGACTCACTTCCCTCATTTACTTTCAAATCAATCTCACAGCTCTCATTTCCTCAATACCCATCAAAGACTCCCCTTTTCGTCAACACCCAACTCGGTTCTGCAACTCGTTCTGGCCAATCAGTGGTCAGCTGAGTTAGAGAGCGAGTTGTCCGAGTCACACCCATCACTGACCCACGATGTGGTTATCTATGTTTTGAAGAAACTGGATAAAGACCCACCAAAGGCTTCCAGTTTCTTCAATTGGGTCTGTGAGAAAAATGGGTTTAGGCCAAGCTCTTCGATTTTTAGCTTAATGCTTAGGGTTTTAGTGCACAAGGATACAATGAGACAGTTTTGGGCGACTCTGACGAGAATGAAGGAGGAAGGGTTTTACATTGATGTGCAGACGTATTTGGCGATATCGGAACAGCTTAGAACTGGGAAGATGGATGCCGACGTTGCGGCGTTCAAGCATTTTTATGAGAGGATGATTCAAGATAATGCTGGTGATGAGGTTGTCAAGAAGGTGGTGGATGTTGTTTTGGGGTCAGAGTGGAGTGATAAGGTTGAGAAAGAATTGGGGGAGCTCAACATTGTGTTATCGGATAATTTTGTCATAAGGGTATTGAGGGATCTTAGAGTTTGCCCATCGAAAGCCTTGGGGTTTTTCCATTGGGTGAAACAGTGTCCCGGTTATGAGCACAATAGTGTTACATACAATGGAATTGCAAGGGTTCTTGGACAGGCTAATTCAATTGGGGAGTTTTGGAGTGTGATAGAGGAAATGAAGGCTGCGGGTCAGGAGCTGGATTTAGATACTTACATTAAGGTTTCGAGGCAGTTTCAGAAGAGCAAGATGATAGAGGATGCAGTGAAGCTTTATGAACTCATGATGGATGGCCCTTATAAGCCTTCTGTTCAGGATTGCAGCATGCTTTTAAGGAGCATCGCAGCAAGTGGGAAGCCGGATTTGGATTTGGTGTTTAGAGTTGCAAAGAAATTTGAGTCTGCAGGGGGTACACTATCTAAGGCTGTTTATGATGGGATTCACAGGTCTTTGACGAGTGCAGGTAGATTTGATGAAGCAGATAATATTTTGAAGGTTATGAGAAATGCGGGGTTTGAGCCAGACAACATTACATATAGCCAAGTGGTCTTTGGACTTTGCAAGGCCAAGAAACTCGAAGAAGCCTGTAAAGTGCTGGATAATATGGAAGAAAATGGATGTGTTCCTGATATAAAGACTTGGACGATTTTGATTCAAGGCCATTGTGCTGCTAATGAAATTGAAAAGGCGCTGATTTGTTTTGCAAAGATGATGGAAAAAGAATGTGAAGCGGATGCGGATCTTCTAGATGTCTTGATAAATGGATTCATTAAGCAGACGAAGGTAGATGGTGCATACAAACTGCTTATTGAAATGTTGAATACAGCTCGTGTAAGACCTTGGCAAGCCACATTCAAAAATCTTATCGACAACCTACTGGGAGCTAGAAAACTCGAGGAAGCAATGGAGCTTCTTCACTTAATGAAGAAGCAGAGCTACCCGCCTTATCCGGAGCCTTTTGTCCGATACATATCAAAGTTTGGTTCTGTGGAGGATGCTTCAGAATTTTTCAAGGCATTGTCTGTGAAGGAATATCCATCCTCTGCAGCTTATGTCCATGTTTTCAAATCATTCTTTAAAGAAGGTAGACACTCTGAGGCCAAGGATCTGCTTTATAAATGCCCCCATCATATCCGAAAACTTGGTGAGGTTCGGAAACTTTTTGGTTCTACAGAAAGAAGCAAGACTACTGCTATTGGTTAAAGTTTGCACTAGTAGTTGCATGAGAAACTTTGTGGTTCTTACACATATGACTATTGCTGCTGCTTGAAATTTGTACCAATAGTTGCATGAGATCTGGAATTTATGGAAAACAATCTCTCCCTCTTTTGTTTATTTCGGACTGCTAGTTCATTTAGTTTTTTTTTTTTTTTTTTTTCCAATACCAAGTTTTATTAGCAAGGCATTGATAAGATACCGAGATAATGTAATACTACAAAGATCATTGATGTATGAAAGTAATGAAAATTAGAGTACCAACTACGAAGAGAGATATAGTAAAGTATGTGGTGCTAAAGAAAATTGATTTGAGAATGGAGTTATGAGGATGGTAACTAGAAGAACCTTGATTTAAAAGTTGGTGATATACCAGTAAAGTTCTACCGCTCACTATCTGTTGGCAAAAGTTGTGTACTTTCGGGTAAACAAAGTTACTGACTAGCCATGAACTATGGAAGCTTCGATGCTCCTCAAACCTCAACTGTTGGCTTCATATAATTAAAAAACATTACTGATTAACTATTAGATTTTACACGAGAGAGGAGAGCCCTGTTTCTCTGATTAACTATTGGATTTTACACGAGAGACGAGAGCCGTGTCGCCACTGATGCTCTAGACCAAGCTCTCATGAACGTGAACTACTATATTTACATTCACAGGTGATTGAGCTTATTTCATTGGTCAGTTACCAGGTGAACATCATTGTGAATCAACATTAAATGTGAGACATAGACCCAAAACAAGAATTGGCTTAGCCGACCATTTGACTCAACCCGATCCATTACATAAAACCCAACCGGCCAACTGGTCACTACATCAGCTCCTTTCACTAGAACCAGTCAACCAGCCTCAGCGGCGGTAACCCCTGATTGCCCTTATCGATTTCCGACCTCCTGCACCGGCTGCGCTTCAGGTGCGCAATGAAGGACAGTTTTCGGAGATCAAACCGGGACAGATTGTTCTACTTCTTGCTTTGGAATTGTTTGGTTCGAGATCGGTGAAAGAAATGGAGCGGATTGTTGAATTTAAAAGTACACATGAATGTTGGGATGTCACCGTCGATTTGCTTCCCGGAATCGGTGAAGAAATGGAGAACAAGATCATTGCTATGGCGTCCACGTCAAAAATTCCAGTTAAGGGTCGAACTCGAACTGCCCAAATATTAGTTTCTGTTTTCCTCACTGTTTGTGTTTTGCTTTTGTTTTATAAGTAAACTCATTGAGACTGGTCCTATTGATCGTGCAATTTGCGGACCTAGGATTTTAGATCGGGTGGGCTAAAAAAAAATTATTAAAAAGTTCACTAATTTATTTATTATTATTTTTTTTTTTTAAGTTTTACAAGTAACTTGTTAAACCACATCATAAATTGAACATGTTTGGACCTAAAATGAGCATTTTTGCCTGACAAGGCACGTCTTGGAGAAATTGAGCCAAAGTCAGTGGCTCAAGCTATATATTGTCGACAAGTTCGAAATATATATTTAAAGGCTAAATAAAGCCTACTATGGAAGCATGAAAAGTCAACTTTAGCACATTTTCCTACTTCGACTAGGAGAAACCGAGATAAACAAGAAAGGAGGGGTGGCAGACTGATCAAATGAACTCGAAATGAGCTGAAACTCTGCAAATCCATTCTAGACAGCTCAAGGATCATTTCTTATGAAGAGTTCCAGAGCTAGTTTTGAGTGGAAGGCCTTCAAACAATCAGTCCAATTTTTTGCAGAAGCAAAACTGGAAAACTGGACCTGTAAGAGGTCCAGCAGCGTTTCCGGCCCAACCACATGGAAGAAAGCTCTAAAAATTTGCCACAATGATCTACACTCATTGTGGATCATTTGATGTGAAGAGGTCGAAGGCCCATTTTGAGTTCTTGGTGGAGATATAGCTGCAGCAAAATTGGAGCAGTAAGTGCTTAAACCTAACATTCCATTAGTGTTTAAGTGCTTAAACCTAACATTCCATTAGTGTTTTAAGTGCTTAAACCTAACATTCCATTAATGTTTAAGTGCTAAAACCTAACCCATTATGAGTTGTTTAAGGCCAAATAGTGTTGCTTGGTAGCCTATATATAGAGGCTACAACAAGTATCAAGACACAACAACACAATTCAACAACATCTCTAAGATGATCTAAGTTCTCTCTAGAGCAACTCCTCTCCTTCTCTTTCTCTTATCGGTGATCACACTCCTAGTCCTAGTCTTCTCAGAAGCCGACTTTCAGTGCCACCAAACCCTCTGTCAACGTGCTTCGGTCCTAGTCTCCTCGGGAGCCGACGGTAGTGCCGCGACCACAACGGTTACAGAACCAGCCAAGCAAGGGTAACGCCCTAGCAACCCAGCCAAGCTAAAGTCACGCTTTAGCAAGATCTCAATACTTCCCGGTGATTTCGCTCTGCTCAATCTGCAATATTGAGTATCGACTTGTGAACAAGAAGAAACTTCAGCAAAGTCCTCACCACGAGGCACAAAGAATCCCACGACGAGGTTGGTGCTCTCCTCGTCTATAATCGCTTGATAGAAGTCAGGTCAAGGGACACCCCCGACGACCGCACCCGAACGGTGCTGGCACGCCCGCGCAGAAAAGAGACTGTTGACCAGCTGCAACAAAATTGGAGCCAAACATTTTGGCACGCCCATTTTGAGGTGAAGGCAAACCCTGACAAAGTCTCTTTGGAGCCAAACAGAACACATATCAAATAATCATATAGCTAACAAAAGTCTAAGACAAAGAACATATACTCAAATTGTACACTGCGCTCTTGACTAGAAGCGAAATGTTTAATTACTCTTTTTCAATGTGGACAATCATGTTACCTGCCAAAAAGTCATTCTCCATCTTGTTGCGCAATGTTATTTTGATATGTTTCAATTTTCATAATTGAAAATGCTCTTTCTATAGTTTTTGTGGAAACCAGCAAAGTCAAAACAAAATGGATCAACTAATCAATCATTTGATATCTCTATGATTTTTTTGTTTTAAAAAATTCTCAACATAACTCAGAAAGAGTAGTATTTGCACATCATGATGAGGTACATCAGACTCATAAATAATCAACTCGCTTCTCAAAAGAAATAGCATATATCTGACCCAAAAAATAAAATAAACCACATATGGGCTAATTAAGTTTAAAAAATTTGGGTTGGGCTGATTTTTAATATTTAATTTGTTAAACTAAAATTAAGCTAATGTTTCAAAATTTGGGGTGGGTTGTAGCCCACTGGAGCCTGTATGTAGCTACACATTTGCGTGCAAATATGGCTTGTACACAAGTGACTGGAAATTCTGGTAACAGCTCAAGCTCAAGTCTACGTATTTATGACTTCATCTAGGCGGTTAGTTTAACCGGTTTACGGCATGATTTATAGGTAAACATGTACCTGATCAATTTAGAGACCAATACCACGATATAAAGCATATGCATGCATAGGTCTTCAAAAGCTCATTTAATTGTATGCCAATAATCATACCGATCATTCACATCCTAATGTAAGCCTGTCATTAGTAGAAATCACTGGAAGAACCAGACTTTCAGATGGGATATCTAACACTCGAAAAGCAAAAATATTGCAGCAACCAAAGACCGAAAAAAATACACGCGCTCCTGCAAAGAAGAAACTTCCAATGCTGAGAAAATTTGGCAGCCAATTCAGTAAATGAATAATAATATAATCGCACAGTGAAATCCAGTTATGATAAGGTACATTATCATCAATAACTCATATACTTGTACCAATTTCTTCAAAGCCTCTTGATCACTAAGTTACTGGCTACTAACTACTCTAAAAACACAATACAAGTAACAGAATTATGAATATCAAACAGAGAGGAAAAGTGAAATAAAAACAAAGTTAGAACTTTTACTTTCTCCAAAGATAACCAAATAAAGCAAAATCAAGAAGCTATTGGATCAAACCTGCAAAGACTGAAGCTTTAATATAATCTCGGACCCAAATTAAAGCAATCGAAGCTGTTTCATATCAAATTACACCACCACAATTCTGAACAATAGCCACATGCATGATTCGTGGGTATGGAGGTCAAAGGCTACGGTTATCTGTGTCTATGGAGCAAAGCAACGATGCAGCCACTTTTTTTCATGTCAGTGCTCTGTGGACCAGTTGCTTTAGGCCCATATGTCACATTTAAATCGGTTTGTGGCTCTGTACAGTTTGACTCTTGGAGGGGCCTACCTCTATGTCCGTGACAGCCTTTACTATATTCTATTATTCTTTTATCCACGCCTATATGCAATCCGTGACATCCCATCTCCATTCAAACCTAATTTACCAATTTCTGTTCTATTAATATGATGATTTAACAAATCTCCATTGGATTTTAACCTGCTTTGTGGGGAATTGAATTGACCATGCCCAGAAAAGATGAAAATAAAATTAATAACTTCATTCATTGTACCATAGAGATTACAGTAATGTCACTATGAGTATTATAAATCAAACCCAATACAGCATTACATAACCCACTCCATCCCAATAGTACTGTTATCACATACAAGTTTCTAACTAAAAAGTTCTCAAGGCTAAGATACAGCTCCAGAAGAAGTTCCAAACTTAAAATTCAGTGTGCCCTGTGATTCTGGTGCAAACTTTGCCAGGGCTATGCTGCAAGTTAAAGTTCAGATTAAGCAATCCTTACACAGTCATGTCACAGTTTATGCAATGACAATCTACGTATGAGTAAAGTACCAACAATTTAATACATTTATGAAAAAGTTTAACAGAAGAAGTTAAACTTCCAATCAGATTTTATTGGAAGACAAATAATTGCAGAAGAAATGAGCTAAGAAATACTTGCCCATTCACCTGGGCATGGCGAACGATAATATTTGGAATATCTTTCACATTCACCAGACTCTTCACCCTTTGCTGCCAAGCACCTGCAATTGGTTTTAAATGTTTGAAGGCTCAATCAACTATTTTCTATTGAGCTAACAAGCAAGAAAGTTGGGAAATCTAGTATAGTATGTGCCTGCAATTAATAACAACATACACAAATATTAGTATAGGGTATAAAAACAATTAACAAAAGCCCAAATTGCAAAGGAAATGAGTAAGCAGTAATTATCCAAGTTGCTAAGTAAATCAGCTTGCACAAAAATTAGTCAGTTAACTCAGCAGCAAAATACAAAGAAATACATCACAGTTCTCTTCTTTTTGTTAGACAGGAGTGAATTCCAATCAATGATCAAAGCCAATGGCTTTGCCTCACATATTTGATGGAGAACACTTTCCTTCAATGCCTAAATAATCATCAAAGAAACATTTTTAGCACTATAGCATGAATTACATATTATCTGTAGGAAAACTACGGAACAATTAATCTTGCATAGGAAATTTGGTATACCCTGGCAACTTTGGACTTATCCTCCACCTTCTCTAATGCTTTAGCTTCAGAGGTTTCTGGGCTTATTATTATTTGTTTCATTCCTTGTTGAAGCAAACTGCAGGAGCAAGATAAGAAAGAAGAAGCATATGACTACCTTTAAAGAGATATTCATATACAGTAAAGTACAACAGAAAGTTCCATCATGTAAAATGGGATTCGGATCAAATAAATCTAACAGAAAGCTCCTTTCAAGTGGTACTTCATGCAGCGATTCAATATTGTTAGATGCAGTAGTATTAGTAGATATTAGCAGTACTAAGAAAGATACAAGATTGGTCTCCTCAGGAAAACCCAATTCAAAGTCCATCTCAAATCAATAAAAACTCAAACCCAGAAACTATACCTGAGAGATGAGGTTGGCAGAGGGTTTTAACAGCCAAACAATACAACCTGCAAGCATCAATAAAAAAAATAAAATAAAAAATAAAAAATTCAAGATCAAAACCCAAAACAGAAATAAACCCAAAAACTCAATTCATAATCAACACTAACAAAAAGGAAAAAGAAATTTCTACCATACAAACAAAAGATACACAATTTTTACAAATTTACAGGCAAATCGAATAAATCGCAATATGACAGAAGAAAAGATTACTGTTATAAAATTGATCAGACCCATGTGTGAAGGAAAGTGCAGATAACATGAAAAAGATAGAAGGAGAGGCCATCAGTGATGGTTGGAAACGGAGGGGGTTGTGAGGGTCGCAGATCTGGTTTTTGAAGAGAGAGGGGAGGGGGGGAGACTGGAGAGAGAGAGAGAGAGACATTTAAGTTAAAGAGCGGGACTGAAACAATATTTTATAAAACAGTCACCGAGAGAGAGAGATTTACCAAGACCAATGCAAAAAGAGCGGACTGAAGCAATATTTTAAAGAAAAGTCACGCTTGTAAATAAATGTGGCATGCATCACCCGCAGATTCATTCATAAAGTGATTGAATTGCGTTGACTGAAACTCTTGCGCACAAAACACTGCAACCGTGGCTTGCCTTCCGTAGCCATTGCTCATAATTGTAGTGGTGTTAGAATCTCATTAGAGTAGCCTATTTCAGTACTTATACAATATGAAACAGAAATCCATGTCATAACGACGTCATTTAATTGTAGATCGAATCCATTGTTAATAGCATCACAGCAATAAAAATGATCCATGATGAATCAACAAACCCATTCAAAATACTCATCTATTCTGCTTGATGAGTTACAAAACCCCAAATCATTACCTAGCAAAAACTAAACATCCAGATCAATAAGCAGCATTTCAGCAGAAAAATACATCACATCAAAGCATAAGATCCACAACTGAATCACCAATTTCCTCAGCTATGAACAAATTAGAACACAAATCCACGATAAGAAAGAGAGATATAGTTCCAAAGCGGATTTGTGACGGACAAACCAACGGGCCCTCCATGGCCCACCAGTCAACTGTCAAAACGCTGAAGCTTCACATGATGAATCATTAAGTTTTCATCAAAATGTGATAGACTTTATACGTTACATACTGAAAATGTATAAAATTACTCTAGTGAAACGAAGTCTTCTTCACATGAGTTTTTAACCAGTATCCAATTCCGGCTATACGTTTGCACTATACAATATCATCACTTCTAATTCAGGTTAAAACCATAACAAGCTTATCCGGATTGCAAATCAACAAAAATATGCATCAAAACAATTTCTAGAAAACATGACAGTTCACTATTTTGATGAAGACCTATTCATTTTTGTGGTTCTCAGATCCATTTATATTATTAATGTGTCTGTAAAATCTAACACTCTTTTCAGCTAACTTTTTTTTTATTTTTTATTATTTTAAACCCCACCTCATTCCCACCTTTAATGGGGCTTGAACTCCTCACCTCTTATATATGAGACCAAAGTCTTACCACCCCACCAAACACACACACCCTCTTTTCAGCTAACTTACTTCTTACAAAAAAACAACTCTTCAGTATGATTGACACATGTATATAGACAGATTGTATGAAGATCAAGAAATATCAATTCCTTAATGTAATCGAAGAACTGAAGAAAGATCATTTATGAGGATATGATAAAAGCTGTCATATTGGAGTTATACTAAACAAATTACAAACCTTTTAAAACGGAAACCCGAGTTTTTGCATTCGAAATTGGAAATCTATGACCTAGCCAATGAAATTCTGTTGTGGAGGCAGCCTGTTGAGATCTTGCCTCATCCATAACAGCCTACAACCAAGTTTGGTAAAATCATTACTAAAAAAACCAACAAGAAGTTTAAGACGGATCAAATAATGAAAAAGCATCACATTTATCCTTGGTCTTTTTTCTTTTTTTTTTGTCGCATCCTTCACATGTTCTTGATCGGTTTTCTTCACCTTATTCATCATGAAAATTATGTGGAATTATATTAAATTTGGTCCATTGAAATTTAGATCTAATAATCAAAAAAATTATCTTTTAATTTGAGTTGTTCTTTTTTCGATGTTCATTTTAATTAAAATCAAGGATGATTTTTTGAATCAAAATAGTGCTTCATTCATTAATGTTTCAAGATTGTTTACAATTATAATTCAGAACATCCAGAATATCTTCTGGTGCTTGATTGTACTAATCCTAGCTTCATAGGCCATACTAGCTAGGCGGAGGGCTACTCTATTATAAGCTCTATGAGCATGATGCACTATGACATTAGGTAAAGCACATTGCGCCACTCAAACATCATCAATAAGAGCTGCTTCAACAATATGTGTATCAATATGATCGAACAAAACATTTCAAGTGTTTACTTTGATGAAAAAATATCATTTCTCTTTAGAATCAATTAATAATAAGGCAATAATCAACAATAGCAAATTGTCGTGATACTGAAATAGTATTAAATTGAAATGTACTAATACTTTTGGGTACAAAAATGACAACAATAGTGGGTGAAATTTGACTCACACCATAATCAATCTCAAACACTATATTCTCTTTATTATAAATCGTTCACAATCAAAGTGGACAGGTTGATTCCAACAACCGCCAAAAGGGGGAATGTCTTGCACTGCCGTACGGACGTGTACTTGTGGGACCTCGTCGCTGAATTTATACAGAAAGCAGATTTGCTCCCCATGTATACAATCACTAAATATGAAGCTGCCGCATGTATTAAAATAAGGGTCCTTGACCCAAAGCCCCAAAATGAGTAAAAATTATCCCACTTACCCTAGCAACAGTTTTTTGTTCCCACTTACCCAATCTAACGCAAAATGACCAATTTGCCCTCAACTCAATTAAAGAATTACAACTATAGCCATTGTCCTCTCTCTCTGACTCTCTGTACAACTCGCCGGTTCTCTCTCCTCTCTCTCTAGCACGCCGGCAAAAAATACCTTCGGTTTTTCAACGCCGGCGAGATTCTCCAGAACGATGTCGTCGGAGGCGAGGATGTGAGTGATGGTCGAGATCGACCTCCTCGGCGGTCCATAACGACCTCATCGGCGACGAAGGCTTCTGCCTCCCCTGGGTCCTTGCCCTCCGGTTTCTCTCTCTCTCTCTCTGTGCCGTCGAAGCTCTGGAGCTGGAGGATAAATCCGATTGGAACTCGCCCAACCCGGCCCGTCGTAGCGCAAACTCGTCGTTCTCGATGGTTGAGGTCGACGAACACTGGAGATTGCTTTTGGTTGACTCAGCTTCATCGGCGACGAATTTGATTTCTGTCTCCGTTTCGGAGGAGTAGCATCTCCGGCTGATCTGCTGAGAATAAGCGAAGATGTGGCGGGGGTGGTGGTGGAGCTCCGACGGGGTCGATGGCGACATCAATCTCTCCCTCCCCGGCGAAAGTTCACCAATGAGCCCACCTGAGGCGGTTTTCCGGTGAGATCGAGCACGGCCTCACAGCTTCACAGCTTCACAGAATGGAGAAGGGTGCCCAAATCAATTTCATCACCTTCCCCGGCGACAAGTACCTCTAAACAGCTCAATCAAGCCGGTCCTTTTTTTTTTTTCTTTTTTTTTTCTCTATTCTTCTTTTTGGCCTTTTAATGAGAAATTTTGATGATATAAAACGTAAATTATTGGAGTAACAAGCTACAAAATGGTGTTATGCCAAGGGAAATACAGGTCTATTGGGGGGCAATAGACGTCTATTGGGGGGCAATAGACGTCTATTGGGGGGCAATAGACGTTTTGAATTGACGTAATCTCCTTTTTTTTTTATTTAATCAAAGTTTTATTTGTGTAATTTTAGGAAAATTAGTTCCCATTTCGGTAATCGAAACGTCTATTGGGGGCAATACATGGCTGATAGTCGTCTATTGGGGGGCAATACATGGTTGATAGTCGTCTATTGGGGGGCAATAGACGTCTATTAGGGGGCAATAGACTATCGGGGCAATAGGTGTCTATTGGGGGGCAATAGGGGGCAATAAAGGTCTATTGGGGGGCAAAAAAACTTTCCGGTGAGATTTTCAGCAAATTCCGGTGGGCGGCAGCCGGTGACCGGATTCCTGCGAAAATTGGCCGGATTCCGGCGAAATGTGACCGGATTCCGGCGGCCGGTGACCGGATTCCGGCGGCCGGTGACGGGCTCCGGCGAAGTCTCCTATGGTTTCTCTCTCTTCCTTTTTCTCTATTTCTCTCTCTAAGTAACAAAGGGATGAGGGGTAAAATGGTATTAAAAAAAAATTAAAAACAAAAAAAAAATCTTAATGGGGTATTAGGGAAGACTCCCTTAGAGTGTATTGGGTAAGAGAGAATTAAAAAAACTTAATGGGGTAAGTGGGAAAAAAATCCCTAGAAATGGGGTAAATGGACAAACCATAGTTAACTATGTACAGCGTAATTAATTAAGAATGAGAAAAAAAAGTATTATTTATATTTTATTGCAGAAAAAAGAATGAGAAGGTGAGGGCGCTGAGTTTGCCCTTATCTCGCTTCTCAAAAAAAAAATGAGGAGAGATTTTTTTTTTTGAAAGGTGAGAAGAGAGAATTTAACAAAATTAAGATGCGTGAGTGCAGCCATTTTACACCCGCTTATGCGCTTGCTGGAAGACTAATTCATCATTAATTCATTATCATCATTTTTGTTTTTGGGCTTTATCATCATCTTACTGTTTTCAAGTCATTGTGAATATAAGATCTTACTTTACTCTCATCCAACCAATGGTTTTTTGCAGACTACCACGCTCACTTGCTGTTCTTCTCTCCAATCTTAGTAACAGAGAAATCTCATTCATCAAACAGAACCCTAAAACCCTAATTTGATTTGATTCAATTCAATTCAGATGACAAGCGTTGCCAGAGCAAAAGTGGAGTTAGTGAAATTGTTCAAGAGATTGGGCAGGAGGCACTCATTCATCCGGTATGGACTTCCGATGATCTCCTGCACCGTGTTCGGCTCCGTCGGCCTCGCCCATCTCATCCAAGGCAGCAAAGACATCGCCAAGTTCAAAGACGACCAAGAATAGGAGATCATTGAGATATGAAATCTACTTCTAGAACCGAACCCGAAAATTAGGGACTTAGAGTCGTGTGATGCTGGTTGTAGATGAGAGTTAGAGTCATGATAAATTGACAATTAAAAATAAACAAATAGAACTATAGAGAACTTGAGAGAGGGCTTTGTATTTGATTTTTTAAAAAAATAAAAAAGATACTTAAACATGATTAACTCAAAAAAAAAAAAAACGCGCACACACAAAATTTATGGTGTACAAATTTAAATCCCAAAAAAACAAAAAGGGGTCCGCATTCAGGTTGAAATGACTTGAACGCCCCTAAACTATGTGGTCATAAATATCGTCACTCGCCCCGTCAGATTCTGCCTGAGGCAGTCAGGTTGAATTGACCTAAATGTCCCGATCTTCTCACGTCTCCCGGCCCTAAACCCTAAATCCGAGGCGGTCAGGTCGAAATCCCTTAAATGCCCCTGAACTCTATGGCTATATGGGGATTTTGGTCTGGTTAGGAAGAGAGAGCTAGAAAGGGGAGAGAATTAGGCCGAAGAAATTTCAGCACGGGAAAAAAAGGGTAAAATAGACCGAAAGAATATGGCACATTAGGAGAGAGAAATCTGTTGCTGGGTATATATATCTTTTCTAACATCCCTAATTTGATTTGATTTAATTCAATTCGGATGACAAGCGTTGCAAGAGCAAAATTGGAGTCAATGAAATTGTTCAAGAGATTGGATAGGAGGCACTCATTCATCCGGTATGGACTTCTGATGATCTCCTGCATTGTGTTCGGCGCCGTCAACCTCACTTATCTCATCCAAGGCAGCAAAAACATCGCCAAGTTCATTACGACCAAGAATAGGAGATCATTGAGATCTCAAAGCTATTTCTAGAACCGGACCTGAAAATTAGGGACTTAGAGTCGTGTGATGTTGGTTGTAGGTGAGAGTTAGAGTCATGATAAATTGACAATTAAAAATAAACAGATAGAACTATAGAGAACTTGTGAGAGGGAGAGAGAGGGCTTTGTATTTTTTTTTTTTTTTTTTTTTTGAGTGGAAGACGTCAATAGAACCAACACACACACCCATGCAGTGTATCCCAGCATAGCCAGACTAATCACTGCACCGCAGACGCACGAACCATTGGGTGTTTTAATTAACCCAGGTCCCTCAAATTTGCTGGCCACGGGATGGAGCTGGGATTCGAACTCTAGACCTAGGGGTTCCAGACTAGAGAGGGCTTTGTATTTGATTTAAAAAAATTGAAAAAGATAAACATGATTAACTTCTAGATTTAATTGGGTGGGTGATATTAAAAAAAAAAAAAAAAAAAAGGCGCGCACACACAAAATTAATGGTGAGCAAATTTAAATCTTAAAAAACAAAAGGGGTCCACATTCAGGTTTAGATGACTTAAATATCCCTAAACTATGGGGTCATAAATATCTGCACAGGCGGTCAGGTTGAAATGACCTAAAAGTCCTTCTCACGTCTCCCGAAACCCTAAATCCGAGGCGGTCAGGTTGAAATTACCTAAATGCCCCTAAACTCCGTGGCTATATATATCTTTTGCACCGTCCTCAGCTCCTCACTCTCCCACAGTGCACTCCACTCAGAAAACCCTCGCCCTCCTCCCATGGCAAGGCTTAGCCTTACCACCAAACTGGCTATGGCCAGCACTATCTTTTTTTTGGGGTTGATTTTGCTTCAAAGCAGGCCCATGGCCGGTCTCGCCTACGAGACTCGTTTGGCAAGGCGCTTTGCGTTTTTCGAGGGACTGCCACTTCCATCTCCATCCAGCTCCGGGAGAGTCCCCGCCTGGAAGATCGCCGCTCTCGCGGCCGCTGCCGACGGGAAGATGAAAGTCCCAGCTTCTGGTTTCTCGGCGCCACCGCCTGCCTCTGCTTCGAACAGTAAGTTTCCGATGCTCGTCTCAGTTTGCTTACTGTAATTTCTTTCACCTTTCCGATTACATTTTACTTACTCGATTTTCTTCACTTTTAGGGAAGGCAAGTACTCTTACCACGACTATTTTTGTGGCGGCGTTTGTGATCTTCTGTCTTTTCTGTACCTATATTGTGTGCGCTTACTCTGTTGGATTTTTCGATTCCTCCCACGAGGACAACCCGGTGTACCCAAACCCGGCGGACCCCCTACACGCGCTGACCGCTGACGAGTACGCTGCTTACCAACAGAACCAGGGAAACTAAAACAACCAGTAGAACCGGGAGGAGCCATTTAGCAGGTTGGAGCGGTTGGAAACTATGATGCACGGAAACGCGAAAATGCCCGCGTTTCCCGTATCAAAACGGGAAACGGGTCGGAAACGCGTATCCGGATTTGGAAACGGTTTGGAAACGTCCGTATCCAATGCGGAAACGCCAGAATGTAAATAAATCGGAAATGTGGGGGTAATATTGACTTTTTACTCTACAAAAATTGAAAAAAAAATAAAATAAAATAAAAGACCGGATCGAGATAGAGTCAGCCAAGCATCGTTCTGCAAAAACACACCCTTGTTTCTCTTCTGCAAAAACCCAGATCGAAACACACCCTTGTTTCTCTTCTGCAAAAACCCAGATCGAGATTGTTTCTCACTTTCTCTTATGCAAAAACGAGACCCAGATCCAGATCGAGATCGAGACCCGGATCGAGATCGAGATCGAGAACCAGATCGAGCTTCTCCTCTTCGGGCGTTTCTCTTCGGGCTTCTCCTCTTCGGTTGTTCCTTCGGGCGTTTCTCTTCGGGCTTATCTTCTTCTAGCTGCGCCGCTTCGGGTACGTTTACTGCCCTTTTGCTTTGCAATTTTAATTGGCGATGCATCTTGTATCCATGTTTGTAAAATAGTCTAAGTATAATTGTTGGTTGACAACTTGACATTATTGACATGTGGATTGTGATAGCCGTGTATTGTGAATTTGTGAATTGTAATTTGTGAAATTGTGAATTGTAATTTCAGGAACCATGAGCAGCGGAGGAACACCTCCTATTAGTTCTAGTGTCGGGTCTGTTAACGCCGGTGCTAGTAGTGGATCTGCTGATCCTGAAAATGAGACCATTGATGATAAAACACCATTGTGGAAATTTGTGAAGAAGATGCTATGAATGATAGGTTTATTATGCAGTCTATAACATGGTGGGCTATCCATGGAGCTTCGGCACCATCTCTCCAAGCCATAGCCTTCAAGGTTCTAGGTCAACCTTGTTCTTCTTCATGTTTTGAAAGAAATTGGAGTACTTACAATTTCATTCACTCTGTGAGGAGGAACAAGATAACACCACAAAGAGCGGAAGATTTGGTGTTTGTGCGTACCAATCTTCGCCTTTTAGCTAGAAGAAGCCCAAGTTACAATGAGAGTGCAACTCAAATGTGGGATGTTGGAGGTGATGAGTTTGATTCTTTAGAAGGGACTAATGTTGGAAGGCTTGAGATTGCTAACCTTTCACTTGATGAACCACAATTAGAGGGGGTTTTGTTTAATGTTGATCATGAAGATGAAGACCTTGAGGATGTTGTCCAAGTTGAATGAAGTTGATGGTTGTTGACTTGTTATTAGTTGTGTTAACCTTTTATTTGAACCTTTGGATTGATAATGTTTGATTGTCATAAACTAGTACTTTGTTTATGTTTCATATTTTTTTTTCTAATTATATATATATATATATTTAATTGGCATTTCCTTCACGTTTCCGTTTCCTATTACATTTAAGATTTGTCGTTTCCACGTTTCCGATCGTATCGTATCTGGATACTCGTACCCGTTTCGGTGCTTCTTAGGTTGGAAATCTCTTTGAGAGGACTCAGGGAATCATTTTGGACTTCAAGGAGGAGATGGGTGGTGGTACTGAGGCACCTTTTCGACACCTTTTACTGATGCGGATATCTGGCTCTGGTTCTCATGTTGTCAATGCACTTTTTGTGGCCATTGGTGGCTTTTTTGAAGCAGTCGAAAACATGGTCGCCCACCCTTGAAGAGATCGATTCATTTTTAAAGTTCATGCAAGGACTAAAGATAAAAGGGTAAATTTCACAAACAGTACACCAAGTAAAGGCCACTAATAATTTTTATACATAAAGTTACAAACCAAACATTTTGGTACACGAAATCTGAAACTCGACCCACTATCAGTACACGACGTCAATTTTTGACACCAAAATGTCCATTATGCCCTCAGTTCTTTTTTTTTGAATAATTTTTTTTTTCTGTTTTTTTTTTCCTTCGTTTTTATCTCTCTTTTTTTCAGTTCTTTTATCTCTTTTTTTTTTTTTTCGTTTTTATCTCTTTTTAATAGAGGTCGATCCCAGCAGCAGATCGACCTCTATCCCAGCAGCCGTGATCTTGCGCGCGCCCTCCTATCCGGCCTAACCTTGCGCGCGTCCTCCAGCCCCACCTTCGCTGTTCAGACTCGCCCAGCGCATCACCCATCCCCGTCTGGCCTCCTTCACATCCTTGCAGCAGCACCACAGCAACAGCGCGCACATGCCCAGCCTTCGATCCCGTCACCGATCACCTGCTGCTGCATCGCCCACACCTGTGACCAGACCTCCCTCCACTTGATCTGCCCTGCACGCCGGAGCACGCACGCAGCAGTCTCTGCCCAGAAGGAACAAGAACCAGAAGCACGAAGAGGACGTGAAGAAGAGAAAAAAAAAAAGGGCGGGTTGACCCGGTCCAGAAAAGAGGACTGACTCGGCCCAAAGAAAAGGTCCGGTGAAAAAAAAAAAAGAAAAAAAAAAAGGGAATCCCAGCCCGAAAAAAAAGAGATAAAAACGAAGGAAAAAAAAATAACAGAAAAAAAAATTATTAAAAAAAAAAACTGAGGGCATAATGGACATTTTGGTGTCAAAAATTGACGTCGTGTACTGATAGTGGGTCGAGTTTCAAATTTCGTGTACCGAAATGTTTGGTTTGGAACTTTATGTATAAGAATTATTAATGGCCTTTACTTGGTGTACTGTTTGCGAAATTTTCCCAAGATAAAATAGGGTTTAATATATAGGTTCCAATGAGAAGTGTCAATTTCCTCTGTAGTTGGTTGTTTGGTGAATTTCCTCTGTAGCTTGTTGTTTGGTGAATTTCCTAAGTTTGAGTTTCCTTTAAATTTCCTCATTAATTTCGAAACTGTGTCTATCCCACTTCTGTTTATACACCTTATTTTGCTTATTTGGCATCATAAAATTTATCAAAGGTCAAGGAGGAATTTCTCCTGCATATCAGGTCAACATGACCCAAAAGAAGAAGCATGCATGTATGAATACACTGACCATGTGCTAGTCACGTGACCGTTAAAAGTTGGGCGCCGTTAGGAGCGATGCGGTTAGTTCAACAAACAAACGTAGACCAAAAAACAGTGAAAGCTAGTACATAAGAATTTTTACCTCGACTTAAACCTAATTATCACCATTGAAAAACTCGATCTTTCCTTGGTTGTTTCTACTTTCTAAATAGCACATGAGTCTCTGCTGATCCACAACACATCGCTCAGGTCGGAGCAATTCAGTCTCTCCATTCCCTACAGCCAGAATAAGAATTCCAGTTCGAGGTGCGACGCTGAGATTCCTCCCCAGACCGCGGCCCTGTCTAAAGTGGTATGTAAATTTTCAATTTGTAAATTAAATTTTGAGCTTTCTTATGAACTGGGGCTTAGGGATTTGTAAATTCAATTCGTCAACTCATGATTCATTGATTTGCTTACTTTTGATCATGGAATTTAGTTCATGAATTTATATGTCAATTTTATTTCATTTCAATTCATAGCAGTGCAGCTTTTACTGTCAAAGTGGTAAGTAATTACTTACCATGCAGTTAAGAATTAATGCTTATTAAGTGAGCAGCATAGTATGTAATCTCACACCGTTCTCACTTCGTGCATATATTGGCTTGTCGATATGAATAAAATCATATGTTGAGAGTTCTTCTCACATACAAACGTACACCCTCATCATCAACACAGTGGATTCATGATAAAACTATGACTTTTGCTATTTAAATGAAAGGTAACTACGTATTATTTAGTGTAGAATCGTTAAGATATATAACATACAATCTTGAAACATGATATTTTCGAAGAAACTAACAATTTTATGAAGAAACAGATATATATTTTCTGTGTTAATCAACTAATGTACAAGTATTGTTGTTTCCTATAAAAAAAAAAATGCTACATCGGTAGATTATCATGTTTTGTGACTTTGTCGAACATGTATGTTTAATCAACAAGTTAATTATCAAACCCATAGATGCTATATATAAGGGTTGATGGTTTTTTTTTAGGCAAACAAAGAAATATATTAAAGTATTGAACCAAAATCCCTTGCCGAGTTCAATCCAATAATTTAGTGTTAAAATCAAACTGGAAGTAATTTTATTGTATGGGAAAAGAGAGCGAAATGAAATATATATGAAATTTTGAAGGGTATGGTGGCGAATAGGCCCTTATAACAATTCATCTGCAGGCTCCAGTGTCCCGCACCCAAAGTGAATTAAAATCCCCAGAGATTTAACTATAGAAAACACATAAATTGATAAACAACACAATTGGGACACGTCTAAACGTGCACTTGTCCACTCACAGCTGCGTCCCGAGTCCCAACCCTCTCTCGAATCCTCGAAAACCGACCTTACCTTCGGCCTCATCTTCTTCATTTCACCTATCGATCTACTCGTAAATGCTTGGCCGACCGAGGAACTACTGGGGAAGTAAGTAATGGGGGCGGATTGGGGACCGGTGATCGTAGCGGTGGTGCTGTTCGTTCTGTTGACTCCTGGGCTCATGTTTCAGATTCCGGCCAAGGGGAGGGTGGCGGAGTTTGGGAATATGCAGACAAGTCTTCCCTCCATAGTTGTACACTCCCTCATCTACTTCGGGCTGCTCACCATCCTCCTTATTGCTATAGGTGTTCATATCTATACTGGCTAAAAATCATGCATGCTTGTTAGTTGTACATGTATAATCAGTTTTAAAACTTGGTATCATTTTTCTTGTTTAATTTGTCTATCATATCATTCTTGTTATGTATAACGGTTCAATCACATCATGAAGGTAACAATTAATCATGAATTCATGACCTAAGGAAAAAAAAAAAAAGAGAGAAGCCAGGAAATTAAAATAACAAAATTTCATGTGAAATTTCATTAGTTAAATGATGACTTAATAAATAGTAAAACTATAAATTATGGGCAATCGAAAACTCGAGATTCAAGAACCTACACGGTTCACACTGAAACAAATTTAAATCCTCACATAACAATAACAACACAAAATTTATTGACTAGGGGTATTTATTTCAACTCTATTTTGAAGGCTTTCAATTCTTCACAATTGTTGTCACAAATTTCTTTTAGAACGAAAATAATGTCACACTTTAGAAATTAGTTAATCCAAAATTTTGTGTCCAATCGGTAGTATTAGTTGATCCAAAATCTCATGCCCGATCAGTAGTGAACTTTGGTCGCAAACGATTAGATTCTATGGCTTTCCAGTGTTCGATCTTGAATGTCGGCGTCCGCAAAGAAACAAACTTCGTCTTGGGTTTTGCCATGGAAACAAACCCGATTTTCCTAGAAGAAGGCTCCAGATTTTCCTTAGGCTTACCATAAAACATCGTTTTCACGACTTGCCCTATCTGAGCCAAACCTTTAGCGACTTCTCCTATCTGAGCCAAACCCTCAACAAACATTGTTACAGAAACAAGTTTCACTGCGGGTATATAGAAAGATATAGAGTGACCTGCGAATTGAACAAATAGTAATGTGTGCACAACTCACCAGTTTAATGGTCCTTTATATAGACTATAGAGTAGGCTCCCTGTCGAATTTGGAAAGCTACAGCTATTCCTATTTTAAGCAGGAGCCTGTTCTGCAAAGATTCTTGATATACCCAACAAAATTGGGAACCAGACATACAATTCCTATTCCAATTGGGGAGCAGAGTTCGTGATTAATATTTCCACTTTCCTTTTTATTGAACTTACCTAAAAACCATTTATTCATCTGGGCCGAACCCAACACTTTAAAACTCTAACTATAACCTGGCTTAGCCCAATCACTTGAAAAAAATTTACAAATGGCAGAGAAAAATCCCTAGAAGATCACAGCCGTTGAAAGGCCTGACACCTATAAATCCCTATAACCTGGCTCTTAGCTCTTAAGCTGTAATCATAAAATTAACACAACAAGCTAGTTGTTGATAAACACAAGAGGACCAGTGTGCAATGTGGATGGCAAACTAAGCTAGTAAAGAACAATAATTCTCACCAAGTCATATCCCACTTCAAATCAAACTTTCAAATAATACATTGAAATTGATAGATTATTACAAAGATGGAACGGCTGATACAGTCCAAATGCAGCTAAAGCAATTGACAAAACAAAGAATTTCGTTATTTCAAATTCTCACTAGTTATTTCTGGGAGAAAGAAGCACCTGGTTCCATTGCCAACCTCTTCCATTCCAGAGCTTTCTTCTTCTCAGTTTGAGGGAGCGGGAGAACAAAAATCATGGGGGGAGTTTTTTAATTTTAACTCAAATTTCCGCGGCCTCAACACGAAAAGGATGGCTGCGTGTTATCAAAATATTCATGACTTACTGCTAAAGTGCCTGATCAAAGGAGAAAAGATTTCAGCTCTCAAAGGAAAAAAGATAAAAAATTCCATCTATGTTTATCACGTGGCACTGAAATTTTGCCATAAATAAAATGTTCCTGAAAGCTCTAATTTTCTACTATGTGTAATAAGTATATATATATATATATATATATATATATATATATATATATATATATATATATAATGAAAAATGCCAAAAAGAATCACTGTATTTCTACATTACTCGAGTGTATGGTTGCGATTTTTATTATAAATGAAGAATGAGCTATGTACAGATAATGGCCTTGTGGTTAGTGTTGGAACTTGTTTGGATTAGAGTCTGCGGTGACATGAACTTGTACTAGATTTCGGAAACTAATGTTATGATATGAATATATGAAATGTGTTTGAGCCATTTTGATTGTGTACATTCTCTTGTGGGTGAATTTCATTTCCTGCTTTACTAGTCTGGTTGTTGTCTGAAACTCTGAATTGATGTGGATGTCAAGACAGTGATGAATTGTTCTATTGTTTGTTTATTGCTGCTTAAATTGTTTACATATGAGAACTATAAAGGCGCGCTGTGGAAACAGGGTTATTTAGATAAAGAGAATGGGTGTTAATGGCCACCAATTTCAAGAGCAAAGGGAAACAGATTCTTTAGATCCGATCAGTGCTGATTATGAGACAGAGCAGCTTCTACAAGAATGAAAATGGTTGCTCGCACAAGGTTACATGTAGCCAAGTGGTCTTGGACTTTGCTAGGCCATTAAACTCGAAGAAATGGGAAACTGCTGGATGATATGGAAGGACAAGATTACATATAGCCAAGTGGTCTTGGACTTCGCTAGGCCATTAAACTCGAAGAAATGGGAAACTGCTGGATGATATGGAAGGAAATGGATATGTATCCGATATAAAAACTCGGACAATTTTGATTCAAGGGCATTGCGTTGCCAATGAAATTGACGAGGTGCTGCTTTGTGTTTGCAAACATGACGAAAAACATGCAAGGTGATGTGATGAAAGAAGGTGAGGCCACCAAAGCATGTTGCTCGACTAGTCCCCCCTAATATATAATTCTTGACATCCAATCAATCAACTTAGTTTTGCAGATCAGATTGTCTAAGCTGAAATTGATTAAATGTACGTATTGCACCAGGAACTCAAACCTCGTCGTACATACATCAATCATAGGTTGCAGACTATATTTACTTTACCCGGTTCATGATATGACAATTTAACTACAATCACCACCATCAGGGCGCAGACAAGGAGAAGCTGTTAATGCATTGAAATGAATTAGATTTGGAGGAGTTGGCGTAAAAATTCTTTGTTTACAAAGCTGTGAAAGAAAGCTAGCCAATTCAATCAGGTAGCTCAGAACGCTCCCTCCTTGCTGTATCTGTCATTGCGCACAAGAACTTGCTAGGGTCACAACTGTAAGGATTTGAAAGAGCCGCATGCGCTAAGAATGGAAGCTTTCTTAGAGATCGTCCACTTAATCCCTGTGGAAAGCAGAAAATCAAAATCAACTATCACGAGGAGTACATATTAAAGGTCTACTTTAGAAGGCATTGAAGAATGTGTTCCAACCTCACACGCTTCTGCAGTTTCATGCAACTGCCTACACAAGTGTAGTGGTGTCTGGGCATCATGAATCTGAGGCATATTCAATCTCTCTTTCAAGCTAGCATAGTTAGGAAGCATGAGGCTTTCACAACCCTAAGAATTCAGACTGTACATTAGGCATGATTCCATTTGCAATTTCTCCACATTAGAACTCAGTGGAGAACACAAATTTTTAAAACTGTGGTATCTGAGCAGGTGAAATACACACCTCAAAATTTGATAAAATTCCTGTTCGTATGAGTTCCAGCAAGCAGGACCTTAGGATTTCATAACGCGCTTGCAGAGTTGGGGGACCAACATATGCTTTTATATCAGCTCGATCGACAAATGCGATATCTGCAACCCGAAAATGGTAAATTGACACATAATAGGACCAGTTATAGTATTTCTGTTTGTTTCCTTTCAAATAGCTAATCAAGTATAATCAATGGAGACGGAGCAAAGAGGATAACATTACTCCAGCAAACATGGTGAAGAAACAGATAGAACACCGACAACAATCCAAATGAGGATAAAAATAGGCTGAAAACTTTGATTCCAGCACATAAATTTGGAAACTTGGGAAAGTGGGGTCCAAAATTTCATGTGTCAACTCCTTGTTAACAAATCATGCATATCTGTTGCTACTTAGAACCGTAGTGGACTGCAGACTGATGTGCGATACCAAAAATAGACTAAATTGATCTACACAGGGAGGGAAACAGAAGTGCATCAATTCTTTCCAAACAACAAATTACCGCTCCAGGTAAAGATAAATGGCAACCAATCCAAGGAGGTTTTTCATTTAGCGTGCAAGGGTATAAAGTTAACAATCACGTTATAAGAAAGTGACTGCAGTCTTACCAATAGCAGCAGTTATGTTGGATGTTGTTAAAATTATCACATTTGGTGCTGATTTCAGTTTGTCCAGCTGAGTTAGTAGCGCATTCACCACCTGGCATGTTAATTTAAAGGTGCCATTTAGAAAAGGAGCTGGTGTGAACCAAATCCAAAATGTTAATCTAGATGTTTGATTAAAAAAAGCTTAGAAAATAGGCTGCAAAAGGAGAAGGGAAGAGAGCATGGTACCCGAATAGAATCTGAAGGTTCAGAACCAGATAAAGCGGATTTTCTCGCAGCAGCAAGGCTTTCAACTTCATCTGCAGCATCATCATACATTTATAATCAAGCCAGGTGGAAGAAAAATGAGCATAAAATCAAAAATCACAGTAACAAAAAATCTCACCAATCAAAACAAATACCAGATTGGTTTCCTCCTCTACCATCTCTTGAATTTTTTGGAAAAGCTTTGCAACCTTAGATTGAGAAGAAATATTCAACATTGGTAAAACCGCATGTTCCAAATCCAATTTTAGTTTACAAAGAGCAGAAAAATTCAATAATAGTGTCAACTACATACCAACTTGCCACTTTCAGAGAACCATTTGCTGAATAGAGAATGTGCATTAACTTCAATCAATTGGGACTGCGGGTATCTGTAAAGCATAAAACGATGAGTCTGGCAGTCCACAAATATAGACACATCGCTTAACGGAGAGAAAAGTGATTCATCCAGGAACCTGGAGTTAAATCGGATGGATAGCTTCTGAGCCAATGCTTTACATAAAGAGGTTTTTCCAGTCCCTGGAGGCCCATGTAAAAGAACAATGCTGCAAAGGCATAAAACCAATCACATAGGTATTAATGAGAATTTCTTAGCAATCACAGAATAACAATCATGTCTGGATATAGTTGAAATCACTAAACAATTCCTTACCGATTCCATGACACAAGGAAAGGATTAACACCCTTTTCAGTAAAATGTAATGCACTAGCCGCGTACCGAAGCAACCTTTGCTTCAGCCCAGATTCATATATTAAGCTGCAAAAGTAAATGAAATCAGTTGTTTGAAACCACTATACCACAGCAACCATGTCATGATATTCCTCAATGTCCCGGCTATTCACGGAACATGGGAAGCAGATGTCACAACATCAGTAGATTTATAACTTCTACTAGGGTGAAAATTAAAGAAGTTGCAAAGTAACCTTTCCCACATGCCATCGAATTCCTTTGCTGGAAGAATCCATTCATTGAAGGTAGAAGATTGTCCTTCCCCACTTACATCCTCACATGCTCCCTCTTCGCTAAGCTAAAATAATAGTAACACGGTTGCAGACAGAGGAAATGCAAAGAACTGTCACTCTACCGATATACATAAGCAAACACATGTGCAGTTGGATAGAAAGCAAGAAGTTTGTATCAATCAAAAGATACAAACTAACTACTGACAAATGAAAACGTCCTGTCTAGGCTAGACATGAGCACTGCTTTTCACCTGAAACACATGCACAACAGGTCTCGCTTGCCAGAACAAAAGGATGTCATGATTCTGCACCCACTCATCTACAAAAATAAACAGTTGAAGCATCAAAACCAGTGAAAAAAAGATGGAAACTGATGAAAAGTGTTGCACTATCAATATAAGCGTCAAAAGTCTCAACATCTATTCCCTTTGCCTTTCCTACGAAATTTCATTAACCTCAGGGACTGACCTAAAGTCATAGATAAGATCACAAGAAAAGTTACCGGTGTCACAAATACAGATTCTTTCCACATTTTGAGTCAGGAACAGATCATCAGACGGCACCGGCACAGGTCCATCAGTATAGCTCAAACTCCTCTTCTCAAGCATTCTAAGCATTTAACACAAAACAGTAAAAGCGAAAACACGTTAGTCCTAATCTCTCAATCTTCAAGCATTCCCAAATTCTATTAGTCTAAACAGTCATTTCAACAAGCATACAAGACCCAATTAAGAGAAAACCGAAAAATCAAAGTTCACGAATGAAATTGAAAAGCACACACCTCTCAACAGCTGACCGCACATCGTCAATCCGAGCAGTGCTCGACGGCTTGAGGCAAACCTCAACTGAAACCCACAATCAAAAACGACGTTTCTCCATCAAAGAACATAAATTTACAACTAAAAACCATCGCAAAACCCCCAAATTGGAGCCATTTCAATCTCAAAATTAGAAATTGATGATGAAAAATTGTGGCATACAGACCTGAAACGAGGACTTTGTCCTGGGGAATGATAGGAGAAGGAGTTGAAGCGACGACTTGGACGGCGCCGTTTTGGTCTGGGATATCGGCGTGTTGGGGGTTTTGCACGTAGATCTCCATTGGACTCGGAGCACTCATTTTGGGAGGTTTAAGAGGCGGAGAGCATCAGAGAGAGGGTCGGTAACGGCTTGGAGGAGACGAGCCAAAACCCTAGAAGAAGACCGCACAGGAATCTCTGGGAAATTTCTCTTCAAAATGAGCGGGAAGAAGATTTTAATGAATAACGGGAGTGTTGAGACTTGAGACAAATATCTTCGAGAGGTCAATTCTTGAAGCTAATGATTTGACTAACAGCTATAAAGAGACTTCAATGCAACACTACTGATTTTGTTATTTTAAAAAGCTGATTAAAATGTTAGAAATTTGATTTTTTTTTTTTTGAATAATTGCAAGTTTGTTCTTCATGGGGTTGAAGATGTGAGGATCAAACATGTGATTGAAAAAAGTGTCACGATAGCTAAATCATTAGCTAAGGGCAACTTAACTCATAAGTTTGCCCATAGCTAACGACTCTGGCACTGTCATTTTCGACTCATGCCTTAAGTGCTTTCCTCGATGATTTTTGTGTCAACATTTGTTTCCCTTGTTTAAAAAAGAAAAAAATTGAATGACATAAGTTTATTTATTAATTTTATTTTGTTTGAAACGACAAATACTCAAATACTTTAGAGACAGAAACCTCTACTACACTAGACCCTAATTAGTCGAATAGAATAACTCTAACTTTATTAATTGAGGGAGGAATAAAATTCACTCAAAATTTTTCCATTCGATTTTAAATGTCTCAAATCTGCTAAAGCATTTGTCATAAAAGTTTGATTCTTTTAAATTATGCTTATTAGTGAACATCTCAAAACCATCAAAATCTTAAATGATAGACTTTAATATGCAAAGGAATAAGTTCATTAGGTCTAGATGACATGGAGATTAGGTGAGGTTTCCTTTGTTTTTTCACTTTTTCTTGTTGTAGGTGTTTGGGTCTTTGGGACTCCATGTAAGACACATACAGAAAAGGGCCTTCCCCAATCCTTAGAGCAAGTTCACCCGTTGGGTCACCAGGTCACGGTCACCAGGGCAGGAAACTATTCACTGCCACTGGATCTTTGCTTCCACCCGTTGGGTCAGGGTCACCAGTCAGTTACTGTTCATCGAATATTTTTTTATTTTTTTTTTGGAAAATGAGAAATGTATGATGTAAATAAATAGTATTGATAAACAATTTGAAAATGCAACCAAAGAAAATTTTATTGGTAGACAAATTATATGTCCACCGACATGTTTTTTTTTTTTTTTAACTCCACCGACACTTTTATCACATGTACACCACCGACAAAGTTTTTGAAAATATGATTTTTTTTTTGTGAGAGGTAAATTAGGAAGTGAGGTATTTATAGGAAATTTTGGTTCTTTGTTTTTTCTTAATCTAACGGTTACAAACAATATATATATATTTTTTCTTTTCTCAATTTATCTAACTCCTTAATTGCTGCCCATCAGATCCCATTCATAATTAAAACCAACGGTCGAGATCTGTGGACCGTTGGCTTCAAATTTCCAAGCAAACCAATGGCTAGACGCCACGTCACCCACCCGCATGCCACAACCGGACAAAATCCGGCCTCCCCACGCGCCGCAGCCTTTTCTCCGCTAGAAGACAAGCGACTAGCTTGCACTCCACCTTCCTGGCGCGTCTCCCCTCAGCTCATCTTTTTGGGCCAGCTGGAGGCCTGGGTCACGGGCTCGGGGAGGAAGTTGCCCGAGCTGTTGTCCTGGGTCGCCTACTGTTGGGGAAGCCCAGATCGGTGGAACGGTGAACAGTGGAATTTTGGTGACTTGGGTCACCGTTTGACGTGGTGCCCGGGCGCCTTGAGCCCCGGTGAACTTGCCCTTATAGTAGGTCCATAAGTCCATTTCGTCAGCACAGCCCAACATGTGTTTAACAGAATTAAACTGTGCGAACTTATTTAGAGAGTTTATCAAGATAAAATTCTTGTCACGAGTCACACCAAAAGGATATGGTTTTATTCTCTTTCCAAAATAGCAATGTGAGGCTCTAAGTTGCCCAAGATAAACATGGTATCTTACTATCTTTTGTGCTAGCTAGAGAATGAAGAAAAAGTTACAGAATGACCATGAACAAGAACTTGAAATCCTCAAGGCTGTGGCACAAGCCTGGCAGAGCATCAGCAACTCCGGCAGCTCTAGGCCCATGACGGAGTTTGACGCGCGCCGGAGAAACTACAAGGGCAGGTTACCGTCTCGGTTCAAGCTCGAAGCAATGAGAAAAGCAGCATCATCTAGTGAGAGTGGTACCAATGCAAAATGGGACTTTGGACAATCACTGTGGGATGCTTATGAGATTGTGGCAGTGTCCAAAAGGTTAGAGTCAGGGTTAGTACTTGATGGTGAGCTAGATGGTTCTTCGGGTAGGGTCCATCGGAGGCGTAGAGAGAGTAAGAACAGCCTCAGGAATTTTTTTGATAAAAGGTCTTCAAGGAGATATACTGAGGCTGTTATACCACACACTGATGATGATACTTAATTCTACTTATTTTCTGGGTTTTGGCAGCCTTATTGCTATTGCTAATGTGAGATTCATTTATTGGGTGCATTATGCACATAACTTTTGACACTGGAGTTGCGCAACAAAAGAAGAAAAGTATGAATTTGTATGTGCTTTTTCTTTCTGTTTGAAGCAACTTTCATCTTCATGTGCTATGCTGCAGATAAAATTCTTGTATCACTAATGCTTAAAGAATCATTATGGTTAGTTTCTTATCTATACACGCATCACTCGTAGATCATGATTCTTATGTTTTCGATTATGTGGTAGTAGTCTTGTGTTTTGATGCTGATGCAACTCATGAATACAATTAACACAACAACAACAATAATAGAAACCCGTTTATTTACTAAGTGGAACTGCATGCATTTAATATAACAATAGGATCCTATCTCAAGAGCATAAGAACTTCAGCATGTATCGGAAAGACAGGCATTTTATTTATACAAAGCGGTACTGGTGCAAGTAGCAAGCTTCACCGGTAATATAAGTTACTACGTACTTTTGCCTGTCAATCTTAACCCTAGATCGCCAACATTCTCCTCCAAATTAAACCTTCAACGAGGTTTGAAGGTCTTCCACTTGAACAACTCAAACCCCTTGTGCTTCTGCTGGATGTAGTCATCAGCTTCGACATCAACTTTTTCTTCAATAACCACGCAGTTCCCATTCCTGTCACATTGTGCCACTGTTTCAGTCACTTCAACAACATTCCTACCAGGCTCAGGGTTGTGCTGGTGGTGCTGCCTCTGCTGGTACTGAACATAGTGACCACCGCGATGGGCTTCATTTGAAGGCACTGGATTGTTGCTGAATAGGGTGTGCCCATAGTGAGGGACGTCGGTCAGAACACTAGGTGCTCTAGCCATCCTATTAACATGAGAATAGTAGTCTGAGCCAGTTTGGTGTCTGGCAGGGTTGTCGTAGCTTGATCTCCTCATTGTTCTGCAACCACAAGTAGAAATGTTGGAAACAAGCTTCCAATTTATACTGTGATATGTTTCAAACTTTATTCTAAAAATCTAAAATGATAAGGTTGGATCCGATTCTCTAGCTTTTGTTCATATCAAACAGTACGTTTATTTATTCCTATAAAAAAAAACAGTACGTTTATTCGAAGCATCAGAAAAATAGTTACTGAAAAATGAGGTGTGTGCCAGAGATTGGATTCTTTGGAAGGTTCCATCTCCAAATTACGGCATTAAACATATTGGCTGTCTTACTCACTGTTTCAATCGTGCTGATGAATCCCCAAGCTTTCTAGATGCTCATGTCACAATATGTTGGGTAATGGGTATACTGTATAGCACTTCTAGTCACATTTCGTGATTTGTCTCTGCAACAACGGCTTACAAAGAAAGAGTATCTATGAGCTAAGATACTCAAAAGGTACCCGAGCAATGAAGGTCGTGACAATATCTCCGGCCTCCTGGTATGAGGCCTTTTAATAACATATCAAGAACTTCATCTCTGCAAAACCGGCTTACAAAGAACGCGTATCTATGTGCTGATATCTTATTCCGAAGGTATCAAGCGATGAAAGATTATGTCAACAGTTGCTTCAGCAGCTGAGTTGAACTTATCCTCCAAAAAATCGGCTTACAAAGAGAAGATGCCCATGTACTTGCTAACACAAGCATCTCGTAACAGGAGGAACGAGATTATATATTGAGAAATTCAATATTTATGTTGTCGTTATTCTTTTGAGAAATAAAACGACTGATAAAGAGAGACTCTCTTCGACACATTAATGCATCAATACATTAATGTATATCAATGTCATGTAATAGTAGATAAATCCAATATAATAATAGAATGATGTAACATTTCATAGAACTAGTACATCGGAACTGATTATAGTTATGTTTGATGCAACAAATTAGAGAAAGAAGAAAAAAAAAAGGGGTAAGGAAGAGAGTATTTAAAGGCATTGAAATGGCTTTAACAACCCAACACTAAGCATGGTTTTAACAACCCTTCCTATCTCCATCTCTCCCGCCATAACTGTAATACCCCAATTCCCACAAAACCCTAAAACCCTAATCCTCCACCGATGCAAAACCACCAGAGACCTCAACCAAGTCCACGCCCATCTCATCAAAACCCGCCTCCTCCTCAACCCAGCCATCACCGAAAACCTCCTCGAATCCGCCGCATTGATTCTCCCCAATGCCATGGACTATGCTCTCTCCATTTTCGACGATCTCGAACAACCCGATTCCTTGGCTTATAACATCATCATCAGAAGCCTCACGTTCAAGCAGTCCCCTCTTAATGCCATTGTTCTGTTCAACAAAATGGTCGAAAACTCTGTCCAACCCGATGAGTTCACTTTTTCGAGTGTGCTGAAAGCTTGTTCTAGAGTAAGGGCATTGGGGGAAGGAGAGCAGGTCCATGCCCACATTGTGAAATGTGGGTTCAAGTCAAATGGGTTCGTTGTGAACACTTTGATTCACATGTATGCGACTTGTGGTGAGCTTGAGGTTGCCCGCCAGGTGTTCGATGGATTGCCTGAGAGAAATGTTATGGCTTGGAATTCAATGCTGGCCGGTTACGTGAAGAATGAGCGTTGGGACGAGGTTGTGGAGCTGTTTCGTAAAATGTTGGAGTCGGATATTGGGTTTGATGAGGTTACATTGATCAGTGTTTTGACAGCGTGTGGGAGAGTGGCGAATTTGGAACTGGGAGAGTGGATTGGTGGGTATATAGAGGCAAATGGGTTGAAGGGTAACATTGCTTTGGTTACTTCTCTGGTTGATATGTATGCAAAATGTGGTCAAGTGGATAAAGCAAGACGAATATTTGATGGAATGGACATGAGAGATGTTGTTGCGTGGAGCGCGATGATTTCTGGTTATGGTCAAGCAAATAGATGCAGGGAGGCGCTTGATCTGTTTCACGACATGCAAAAGGCAAATGTAGATCCTAATGAGGTTACAATGGTTAGTGTGCTGTACTCCTGTGGTGTTCTTGGAGCTTTGGATACTGGTAAATGGGTTGACTTTTATGTAAAGAAGAAGAAAATGAAGCTTACTGTTACCCTCGGAACTGCATTGATAGATTTCTATGCAAAATGTGGTTGTGTGGATGATTCAGTTGAAGTGTTTAATAGAATGCCTTCAGTAAACGTCTTCTCGTGGACAGCACTAATTCAAGGACTCGCTAGTAACGGACAGGGGAAAAGGGCTCTTGAGTACTTCAAATTGATGCAGGAGAAGAACATCAAACCAAATTATGTGACTTTTATTGCGGTTCTTTCTGCTTGTAGTCATGCAGGTTTGGTTGACGAGGGTCGAAATCTTTTTGTCAGCATGAACAATGATTTTGGAATTGAACCAAGGATTGAGCACTACGGTTCTATGGTTGATATCTTGGGTCGAGCTGGGTTGATTGAAGAGGCATATCAGTTCATCAGGAACATGCCTATCCAACCCAATGCTGTTGTTTGGAGGACATTATTGGCTTCATGCAGAGCAAAGAAAAATGTTGAAATTGGCGAAGAAGCATTGCAACAGATAATCAGATTGGAGACCCCTCATAGCGGTGACTACATACTTCTGTCCAACATTTATGCATCTGCTGGTAGGCGCGAGGACGCTCTTAGAGTGAGAAATCAAATGAAAGAGGAGAGAATAGAGAAGGTGGCTCCTGGATGTAGCGTGATTCAGTTGGATGGAACGATTTATGAGTTCTTTGCAGAGAACAAGGTATATCCACACTCCGAGGAGGTTCACAATGCTACTCATGACATGATGAAACAGATCGAGGCAGCTGGTTATGTGCCCAACACAGCAGATGGAAGACTAGATGCAGAAGAAGATGATATGCAGCAAGCTTCAGTTTCTCACCACAGTGAGAAGTTGGCCATTGCATTTGGTCTTATCAGAACACGTCCTGGAACGACACTTAGAATATCGAAAAATCTTCGAGTTTGTATGGACTGCCACAATGCAACGAAGATAATATCAAAGGTTTTTAACAGAGAAATTATTGTTAGGGACTGGAACCGCTTCCATCATTTCAAAGAAGGGTCATGTTCCTGCAATGACTATTGGTAACCAAGAGAAGCTCTTGCATTTGAGTAGTCTGTAGCCTTCATCTTGTTGATTGTTATTCCTGACCATGTAATTCTAACACAATTTCAAAATCAATGTACCCAGTTGTTCTCATAGAATTAAAGTTCGATGATTTAGCAATTTATAGCATCCATTAAATTATTCATTAGATATGCTCAAAATAAAACTAAAAGATACAAGAGGACTGACCAGACTAAACTTTCTTGATCCATAGATAATAAACCCCAGATAGAAAGGTCATTTCCTTCTCTCCTTACAAAGAAATGAAGTTGCATTTCATATCCAACAAGTTAAAGGTTAAGCCTCACAAGGAAACCCAACTCCACAGTATTAGATACCATATGTAAGATTTATCTAATTGGAGCTAAGATCCTACATATTTGACTAGATCCAATGGAACAGAGAATATACAAAGCAGGACATTCATCTAAAGTTTAACACGATGAAAATGAATATTGATCAACTTAAACATTTACCATGTTACCAAAATGTACTTCCCCGACTAGATTCTATTGTTTAGGAGCTCCCCTCTGGAGATTATTGACCCGAACAACAGAGGTAGAGATCTTCTCTTCAACTAATGCCTAGCAGTCAATAGCACTGTCTAAAGCAGAAGAAAAATCCTTTTGGCTCATCTTCCGTTTGTGCTTTGGGTGTCTCCCCATCATCACGTACTGCCATCAAAGAGCTTGTACCAGGGGACTCTGGAGGCAAGACAGTGTTCTCGGTGAAAATCCGAGGAGGAATCGCAGGTTCAGGAGGAGCTATGGTGTAAAGATAATCTAGTAGCATTTGAATTATCTGACTGAAATTAGGTCGAGCATTTGCGTCCTCCTGCCAGCACGAGGTTAGGATGAGATTCAACTCCTCTGGGAGGTTGTCAGCACTGGGCCTCACATTCTGAAATGCAGAATATTATCATCAGTAAAATTCTGCACTGGCAGAAAGCTTTGAGAATAGGTAATGCAATCAAAGATGGGAACATTCTTTAGACAGTGAAGATATGCTTACTTTAAAAGCTGCAGCATATGCTGCCTGGAGATTTGACATGCCTTCAAAAGGCAATTTATTGTTTAAGAGTTCCCACAAAACAATTGCAAAGCTATAGGCATCCACTTTATGGTTGTAATGCTTCTTCTCTCCCTGCCTTAAAGTAACAGTACTGTACAACTGCCCACAAATAGAAACTCAAACTCAGTTAAGCAAGTATTTTTAAATGCGATACTTCGAGAGACAGTGGGAGATGGTACCTCTGGAGCCATCCAACGGTATGTTCCAGTTTCGGCAGTCATCATCTCTGTTAATGACTCTTCTCTTGCTAACCCAAAATCTGCTAGTTTAACAGTTTTGTGGTCTGCAGTCAAGAGCAAGTTCTCTGCACCCAAGAATATAAGAGATAAATAAGCAAATGAAGAGTCGCCCATCTTCAATAACTAGCTTAGTTGACTTATTATCATGTACATACTATGCTTGTTGGACACAGACATTTTGCATTTAGCCATTAACTAACGCCAACCAAAGACCAGTCATTACTTATGAGAAACTTATAAAACAAATAAGCAAAAAATTATGGGCTCGCCTTTAATAAGTGACAGACTGGATATATAATCCTAACTTATACAAATATAATATCATCCATAAAGTTGTACACTTGGAAAATGTACAAATAATTGTTCATCCACCCATATCTTTCATGAAGCTAGAAACTGTCTAATAAATGGTTGCTCCTTGAAGGACCGACCATCTTACTAAAGTATCTACTCTTATTATTTGATAGGACATTTAAAGTGTAATTCCCGCTTGAAGATATTGGTAGCGTTAAACTCTGGCACGGTAATGTGAAGAAGGAAATAGTTATTAGTACTAAGAGAATGTTGGGTAATGGATGTCCAAAGATTCCAAAGGGTTTCAACTGGGAAACCAAAACATACCAGGCTTCAAGTCACGGTGTATGATCCCATGAGAGTGTAAGCATTCCATTGCACGAGCAATATCTAGGGCAAAACCAACAGCAACTCGTGTGTCCAAGCACCTTGGCCGCATGTTAAGACAATACTTGCGCAATGTCCCACCCAATAAAAGCTCAGTAACTATTACCATTACTGGCTCCATGCAGGCACCAATAAACTGTTCAAAAGCAAGGAAGCCATATTAATGGTCAGATATTGACACAATAGTATGATCACTATGATTAGATATGGTCACCAGTCACCACAATTTACAAAACTTGAAGTGAAGCAAATGCAGATTGTCACAAAATTAAATCAAACCTTCACTAAATTCTTATGCTGAACTCTAGACAACATTTCAACCTCTCTGGCAAACCGCCCTTGTCTCTTGGTGATCTCTTCAGGAGTTTCTCCTTTATGTAGAACTTTAATTGCAACAGTCTGGTTTTTGTATCTGAATGGAATCCAGAATGCCAAAACCAAAAGGAGTGAGATAATTGCGGAATAACAGGACGCAATAATGAACTATAATTACTTGGAATCTAATAACTTAAGAAACTCAAGTCTCTTTGCCATGCTCAAACCAAATTCATCAGCAACCACTAAACTACAATTTAGTGAAACCTGAACTTCTCCATCATCACCAATCAAATTTGAACCTAATTATAGAAGAAGATTAACATGTAGCTTAGAATGCAAAACAATAATGGAGAAGATACTAGAGGAATGCACAATTTACAAAATAAGAACTTCATGGTTTCCCAAATCTATAGAAAGATGAGAAATTTGCAAATCTAAACAAACAAGGATGGCATTACCCAGAAATCAAGACAACCAAGCTTTTCGCTTTTCACTGAAAACACACCCAATAATTGAAATGCAAAAATCAGAAACTTTAAAGTTTACTTACTTGCCCTCATACACTTTGGCATGAGCTCCCTCTCCAATTCTTGGCCCAACAAACAGATGCTTAGGATCAATCAGCCATTTGGAATCCAATCTGAACTCATCACCAGAGTAAAACCTACTCCCAGATTCCATCTTTCTACAAAATGGAATGAATTCAGCTTCTATACCATAGCAAAATAAGACACATATCAGAACCCAGAAGAGGGAAAGCTTTAAAAAGCTCATTCACCAAGTCAGTGAATTTGGATAAGCTGACAATGAATGACATCTCAAGAACAGAAGCTGAATAAAACTTACATGATGATGTTTTTGGAGGAGGCAAAAGCATGGAACCCCACATGTTCTACTTCTACCAGAGAGAGAGATAGTGACAGCAAAACCCAAAAAACAAAAGCTCAATGCCCAAAGAGATTTTCTTGAAATCTCTTTTATGGGGAAAAGAGAAAGATCCCTCACAAAGGGAACCAACCAACTCTCAATGAGCAAAGCTCTCTCACTGTGTAAAGAGAAAAACTAGAGTGCTTTCATTAAAATTCCATGACCCATGATTGAGATTATTTAAATGGCTCTCTATGAGATTAATTAATCTTTGGGGGTTCAGAAGTTCGGAATCATGGAAGGGATTGAGTGAGTCTATGGTTCAAATATAAGAATTTGGATGGGGAGAGAGATAGAAAGACAAGTTTGGGAATATAGTAATGAGCTCTGTGGGAGCCATAAAACTAATCAAGGGCACATGGAAACTGATCCTGTCAACATGGGGGCAAACTAGTCTGAGAAGAGCCTGGATTCTACCTAGTTCAGTTCCTACCTTTTTTCTTGCTTGGGTTTCACTTCTTTTTAGTCTTCAGGTCACCTCATTAGACTAATTTCTTTAGACTGATTTGTCCCCCTGTCCGTGTAAATTAAGTTCAAAGCAAAAACTCATAACAAGTTAATCAAATTTGGTGACTATAACGATGTTGGTTAACATGTAGTGTTTGTACCATTATTTGCTATGATTTGATGTTACACAGAAGTATTCGAATTAGACAAACCCCAATAATAATTGAAAGTAGTGAATCATCATCTAAGTGTTGTACCTTAACAGATTACTCGAGATATTAGTCATAGTTTAGTGTCACGGGTCTTCCCTATATAATAAGCAAGAGGTCTAGAAAGACTCGGGGATTGACCAATTCTTGTGTTATCAGAAAACAATAAAGCAACCAGAAAAGTTGTGAGGATTTGGATGAGAGGCAACCGAACTGGTGATAAAGAAGGGGCGGCCTGTTGGAAAATGAGCAATATAAGCAGCAGAAAGACTTGTCCTTTGCAACATTAGACAACTAAAGTGGCTTCAACCGCTCAAATTGCCGTGCAACACAGGTGACTCCACCTTATTTATTTCCAATGCCACGAGACTCACCCCTCATGAAAACAATATATGCTTTGCAACATTCATAAATAGTAGTAATCAAAGGAAAGGGGCAGTAGAGACAGAAGATTTACATATTAAAATTCCATAGCTTAGATTAGATATATCCACACCAGTACAAATATAGTAATATAACTTAATTACAAGCCAAAAGCAAAATAAGCATCATATTGCATGGCTAGTGCCAGTCCATTTATTTCTGATAAGTACTATTTATATATAATACTAAGGTTTAGTAATCGCCGTCTTGTCTACAGCTTGTCCCTATTGATAAGATCCATGACCACACGCTTGATGCTTCCATTGTTCTTCGCAAGCAGCTTCTTGTTCATCTCTGTATCACTGAAGCCCTGCAAACACCCAGCACTCCTTTTTAGTTCTAGTGCCCGGCAGTTCTTACAATAACCAACAAAATGCAGAATATCGAAAGTGAATGAACAAGTTATGTTCGGCTTATAGAGCTTACCATTTCCTGCAGCTCTTCAAGAATAGGATCCCATTCAGCAACCTCACAGAGATCATCCACAGACTGCTCCAGGTTGTACTCATTCCTTCGCAGAATTTCCTTGTTCAAATTCACCTGCTTAAATCCCATCTCCTCAAGCTCCTTAAGGAGGGTGTCCTCCACAGGATTTTTTAAGCTGGTCCCTTCAGATGATGTTGGTAGAGTGACAACAGGGGAAGATCTGGGGGAGGGCGGGGCTGGTTCAAATATATCAACAGTGGGGTATGTCACAGTTGAAGAGGCCACTTGCGCAGTAGGGGCTGGAGCACTCTGGTCGACAGTGGGGTATGACACAGTTGAAGAAGCCACTGGGGCGGTAGGGGCAGTAGGGGCAGGAATACTGTGGCCAACCAGCAAGCTATCATTTATAGGGAAGTTGAGATCCTGCTCATTTTCAGGCTGCTTCTCAGGAATGGGAATTGCTGGTTCCTTCACTGAGTTAGAGCTAGAAGGCTGGACAAAGTCACTGCCCACATGTTGCTGAGGAAAGTTCATTTGCTCAGGAAAGTTAACCACGTTTTCAGGGGGCAGGTTCAGGTTCAAACCTTGAAAGCTCTCCAAGAATGAATCCTTGAGGGAAGTATCCACCTGCACAAGAAAATCACAGATGACTTGTCTAATTATGGCACTTCGTTGTAAAGTGTGCTAAAAGGCACGAAAATCAAATCTGCTCTGCAATGAAAGAAGATACCTGAATCAGAACCCAAACACGTTGCCCAAACTTCTGACCAGATGGAGAAGCCATCCTCCAATATGAGATGTACCGTCCAGGTGACTCAGGCGCAGTAAAATCAACAGCAATATCAAGTTCATTTTCAGCCAACACACCATGCGCAGGAATCTGAAAATAACACCAAAAGCCCACAAATAAGAAACAATTAAAAATATTGCCATCTAAAACACAGCAACATAAAGGGAACACATAACAGACTAATAAACGCTGCTTGAACAAATCTAAATAATGTCAAAGTTAAGCTACCTCTATCTCAACTGAATCTGATTTGCTAAACCTGTCTCCACCAATCCACATGAGTTGTGTTCCTTTAGGCCAGATCAAACCCCCATTGTTGCGCATCCGCCAAATCTTGGTAAATGGAGTAGATGGGGCCATTAAGGTACCATCCATTACATTGACATCCAAAACGAAGCGGCTGTCAAGCTTAGGTCGCCCAGGCTTCGCGCTACAATTTCTCAGTATCTTTGGCAATGCTGAAGGACCCATCCATGGAGGCTGACATTTAAGATCAGAAAAAATATGTCAAGTTCACAATGCAAAAGGTGGTATAAAGCAGAAGTTAACATATGAATTGGATTACATACTTGTTCATGCATCCCCTTGAAAGGACGTGGATGGCGATAAGACAAAGGGTGGTCAATTCTAATGTACTCGGCCACATTACCAATACTCGAGAAACAGATACGGCAGAGGTCATAATCTGCTTTCCTGCAGGACCAAAGGAAAGAGACAAAAAGAAAAAAGAAAAAAATCAGCAATGAAAGGTCAATAATGTTTAATTACAATCTTAAGATTGGACACATAATAAGATACTTACACTACGGACTTGAACCGGGGTCCAATTATTGGATGACAACCACATCCATCACAGCGAATACCAGTGTGGAACATACCACCCATTGCTTCAGAATGATTCCTTTTAAAAGGATGAAGACGACGATATGCAACAGGAGCCGAGTCATTCACAATAGGAGTCTCTGAAAATGGACATTGATTGAAATGATTATTGCTCATGTCATTAACAGTCAATGCAGGGATAGCAGAACTTGTAGATCCACCACAACCAAGAGGCTTGCCCTTGACCTGACCACTGGTAACCTTCTCTGACTCCTTCCTCTCCTCAGCAGTATGAAGACTTGCTCCAACTGGTGTAACATTGATGGGTGTGGGTCCGGATGGATTAGAATCAGCAGGAAGAACATTGAGATCAACTGGAGCATTCTGAGGTGGATTCGACATTCCCACATCCTTGGTCACATTTACAGCATCCTTTGCCCGACTGTTTTTAGAGCTAGATTCCTCAGTGGTAGACTTTAAGATGGTTTCTGACTTACCATCGCGCTTCATATCATTGGCAGATGGAGCTAAGGGTTTCTCAGAGGAATCATTCTTGACGCCTGAAACTCCACCAGCCTGAAGTAAATAGGACATTCCCATCTTCGAAAAGCAGTCAACAAGATCCGCAAACCCTGGACCAAGGGCGTTTGGAGTCAAGTCACGAGGAACCCTGGAGATTAGTTCACGGATAGGCTCAGGGGTGATATCTGGCAAGGGATATCTTACAGGGGTAGAACTTCCACTTGATTTGGCATAAGATTTCTCAGATTGGTCAGTTTTCTCATGTACATCAATCCTCAAGAACTTCATATTCTGCCTCATAGCATCACGCAAGTCCTCGTCATCAACCAGAGTCACTATATCACCATCTTCGTCAATATAGGTCATAGTGATGTCAGCATCAAGCTGAAAATTGAAGAGACTATATATTTTGAACCGCAGTCCACCCATGTCAAGATCCAGTTGATCATTCTCATCAACACGAGCATTGAAACGCCTCAGTGTATCCCCATATTTGACCTTCAACACAATCAGTAACATGTTAGAAAAGTTCATAAGGAACCAAATAAATCAACATAGAATGGAAGTACACTGCGCCATCCTTCTCAATGGACTGGATATAAGCAAGAAATGTATTGTTCACACATGGTGACTATCACCTATCCCGACAATCAGCTATAAGGCTACAAAATTATAACACTTTCTAAGATGTTTAAGAATAATGGTCTAATATGATGATATCCAAGAGTGGGATAAAAAACAAGATGTCAAACAAGAGCACACAGAGTAAACCATTCAGAATTGAATGAAGGTTGTTAAACTTCACATCAGGAACAGGAGCAGGGAGGTGTACAGGTAGAAGTTGAATAAACCCTTTCCCATCCAAAAGTCCTCTGAACTTCATCACGCACAGAAAGTCATTGTTTTACCACAAATTTTGTGCAAAAAGAAATCAAAATAGTCTACAAACTGTAAACAAATTACTGATCAGAGCCGATCAGGGCTCAGCTAGATCAATCATTCTCACCACTGAGAGAATCCAAATCATCTAAAATTTCTTTATAACTGCAAACAAAATTCAAGGCGATCACGCTGATCAGAGTCAGCAAGATCGATCATTCTCATCCAAGGCCAGTAAACGATTCAATCAAAACAAAAACAAGCAATCCTTTCGATCAAAAACAGCTAACCTACCGAACACACAAGTATCAAATATCTCTATGTTCATAATAAAACCGATGATCATATAAAACCCCAAAAGCTTCAATCTTTACCCAAAAATTTCACAAATTCTCAACCCTAATCCCAAAATTCGGTCACAATCAAAACAGAGCATAACCAAAACCATCACCCAGAATCAAAAAAAAAAAAAAAAAAAAAAATCGAAGCGTAACAGTTCGAAAAATCGCACCTTGATCACCATAGTAGACGAGGCCATGGCTCCAGAATAAGCGTCCAGTGAGCCGCAAATCCGAACTAAAGATTAAAGAAACCCTAACCCTAACTTGCGTTACGAAACGAGAAAATCGAGATTATGAAGAAAGCTTTGAGCTTTGGAACGTTATCTCTCGGAACCAAAAGCGTACCCGTCAGCCGCTATTACCGCCCTTCTCTCTCTCTCTCTCTCTCTCTCTCTCTCCGTCTATCAGGAATAATAATAAGACTCCCTCTCTCTATCTAATACGCACCGTATTTAAAGCAGCAGGCTATTGGCTTAGCCAATAAGATAATTACTTGACTTTTGGGCCTTTGGGTTTTCTTCTTCCCAAAGATAGCTCTTGATTTGGTTCTGTTCTTCTACTTGCAGGCCCGTTCTATGAAGGAGTGAGCTCGTACGTGGAGCTACGGCATTGGTTTTGGTGTTCATACGATACTATTGTTCGTATTAATGTCACTAATGGCTCTCGCCTACTTTGCCTTATCTTACAGTCTTGATGTGTTTTCCAATGGAATGTTGAATAATGTGAAAGTTTGGATAATTTGTCCTTCCTTTCTAATGATTTATTGACCAATAATTTTTAATCTAAAACGTTCATTACCGGTTCGGATCATAAAAATGAGTTAAACTCGAATAATGTTGGCGGATAATTTTATTTTAGCATGTGATGCCTAACATTGACGGGTAATGTCTACATTTTCTTATAGGTAAATCCATAAATAACGACCATAACACTCAAGGCCGACTCTGAGACCTCATTAAATCATAAAAATGAGTTAAACCGAATAATGTTGGCAGGTAATTTCATTTTAGCATGTAATGCCTAGCTAACATTCACGGATAATGTCTAACATTCTCTTATAGGTAAATAACGACCATAACAACCACGGCCGGCCCTGAGGCCTCAATAAATCATATAACATCATTCTCTTTGGAGATTGAGATGGAGTTGGGCTGGGGTTAGGGCCATATATATGGTGGTGGCAGACTGGCAGCGGTGGATGAGAAAGGTGGAGATAAAAAAAATTGAAATATTTTAAAGTGTAAAAATTTGAGATTTCAATTAAACTGGTTATATATGCAGTGTTTCATTTTACTTCCATATACTAGCGTTGTAGGGAAAAACAGAAAAAGAAAAAGGTATTGCAATGTAATACACTAAAGCACCCTATATTCTATGTGAGAAATTGTCGAAAATTTTACAATCAGTGATCAGCAGTAACGTTATTCCTTCTTTGCTAGCATCATGCAGATCTTTAATTGTTAAAACCCCGACGGGTAAGACAATCTATCAAAACCCTGAGGTGAAGTGATCCTCTTGTCAAGGTCAAGATCCCGGACAAGGAAGACATGCTACCAGACCAGATCTTCGCCGAAAAGCAGCAAGAAGAAGGCTGAACCCTCGCCAACTACAACATCCAGAAGAGTCGATCGACTTTCCACCTTGTGCTTCGCCTCTTGAACGAAGAAGGTCAATCTCGTTCTGCTCCAGTAGTTCTACATGCAGTTGGTGAATACTGCACTCTGGAAAGGTCTAGATTAATCGAACAAGCAGGGGAATTGAAGCTTAAATAACCTCAGCATAATTATATATGAAATGTGTTAGGGCACAATTTCAAACACATTTCTAACTTATCCTAAAAGAAAAACTGCGAAAACAAACTAATTATATCTCAATTTGTTGAATTCATGTCAACATAGCATCAAAATAAAGCTAAAAAAAATCTTCTTCGATCTGAAGCAAAATTTAAAAACGCAGCATCAGCAACAACAATAAACCAATTCCACTGATTCGAATAAGGAATTTCCACCCGGTTCACTTTATCATGCCATTATCTTCAGTAAATTTATATATTTGAAACTTATCAAATCTTTTGACAAATAAATAAATTTTACTTTTAAGGTAGAATATATGAAGCTAGATAAAAACTATGTACTCTAGCTAGTTACCCAATTTCTTTGATAGAATTAATTGAGCTTGTACCCTTTTCTTTTTTTTTAAAACCCCACCCCATTCCCACCCTTGATGGGGCTCGAACTCCTGACCTCTTATATATGAGACCAAAGCCTTACCACCCCACCAAACACATACACCCTTGTACCCATTAATTCATTCGAAAAGTTGTATCATACACTGTTTTAGTAATTTCTCATATAATACGATTCAAGAAAGAAAAAATAAAGACCTTCAAACATTGAACTGTTGATATTTAATTCAAGAAATCAAATTCTGAGGATAGATGGGACAAAAGGGTTACAATTGAAAAACATGATTAATCATCAATGATCGTTTCTTTTATTTTGAGAATAATCATCACTAACTGCTGAGAATATCTCAAAAAAAAGGAACGAGATCAGCGCCAAACAGCCAAATATAAAAAGCCTGAGCATAAAGACAATAGTAGGAGGTGTATATCTTAGAAGTGAGTTCTGCAATTGTTCTCGAGTTACGGGCTCAGGCCGATCCCTGATGGAGGCAACAAAGCCGTCATATAAATTCGGAAGTCCTTTTAGGACGCAAGAAACAAATTCAGAATCATCAACAGGCGACCCTGCTGCTTCTAGGTCATCGGCGATTTGTTTAGCTCTTTCTAGGTATTCCTTCGCCGTCGAGTTACGCTTGTCCAGGTTTTTTAGACGATCCTTGAGCTGAAGTATATGAGTTGTTGCATTTTCAGCGAGCAGCTTTTCCAAGTGTAACCACAGAGCTCGTCCACTCGTGAATTCCACTGTGTATCTGAGTAGGCTCACAGATAAACTTGAATTGATCCAAGTCAGAAATCTTTGGTCCCTCTTGATCCAATTGGTATAAGCTGGGTTTTCGCCTTCTTTTTCTTTCTCTTCAGTCAAAAATTGTGGTGGACACTTCTCTCTTCCTTCGGCGAGATTTAACATGTCAGAGGCCCTCAGAACGTGGATGAACAATGATTTCCACAGTAAATAATTTTCCTTGGTCAATTGGATTGGCATAAGGGAAGAAGTTTGTTGAGCCGCCGCAGCAACTCCGGCAACTCCGGGAGGTTGGAGAAAGGTTGATGATGATGAGTCGGTAGCAGGAGGCGATAGTGACATTTCTGGTTGACGACGAGACTCTTCAATCATTTTGTTTATGTTTAAAAACAAAGGAAACAAAGAAACTTAAAACTGTCTCTCTAAGATTCCACTTCATAACCTAAATATAGTTAAGATTAAGATCCTCTTGGTGTGAAAACAAAAAAAGTTTGTGACACTTAAATAGGCCTCCTGATAGATTGGCTAAAATCGAAAATGCCTTTTTATCTGTACTACTCTTTCGATATGTAGTCTGAGGCTTAAAAAAAAAAAGGGTAAGTTCCTCATATGGAATTCAAGGTGCCATGCTATTATTACTTAATATTCATATATTTATGTAGTGTGAAGGCATAGTTTTCTTTGGTAGAGTACGAATCACATTAGAACTAATCAACTATACAACAATACGAATCACATTAGAACTAATCAACAAAAACACAAAAGAAAAGATAAAAATAGGTTACTGTTCCAAACCCCACTCATATAAAACTTCTAAAGCCCCTTAAATTTTTTTTTTTTTTTTTAATTCTTAAGCAGTGTTTTAATAATTGGATACGACCGACTGTTTTTTTTTTTTTTTTTTTTTTGGAAAATGGATACGCACGACATTAGAATCATTAATCAACTCGACTCTAACTGTATTTATCATTATTGAGGACGTAATTAAGCTACTAGCTTCTTTTATCTTTTGTACCTTAAAACATTTCATGTTGACCTTTTGCAATATTTTCATTTCACATAGATATGCGCTTGCATTGAATGTTAAAATGGTCTGCAAAGATCTAAGTACTATTTGGTCTATGTCAGTTTTGTCATGCCTTTCATTACAATGATGTAATATTGCTATGCCACGAAACACATGAACACATCAAGAATTACAATCGATATAAAATGACATAAAGTACTCAAGCTCAAGTCTAAGGTGAATGAAGCAAACCTTGAGGATCCATTCTCTTGAACTGAGGCAACTAGGATGAAAACTGGTACGTGGGAATGCTCAAGTGAACTCCCAATGAGAAGATTGCTTAACTCACTTACTAAAGCTACTGCAAGGACCTCCCTTATATAGTGATCAGAGTATATCAATCCTCAAAAGTGTTTGAGTTCTACTCTAACTCTATCACATAACCATTACCTATAACTGACCTAATATTAAGGTCATTTCAAGTTATCTTATCTTATTTAGAGACTAGGATATTTTTGAAGAACGTGTGATCTAGCTAAAAAATAATAATATGTATTTGTATATTATAGCATAAATGGTTCTTTTTTGCATGTAATTAATGCTCAAAAATAGCTAATTCATCTGGAATTTTTTTTTGGGGGAGGGGGGGTCCGATTCCTTCCCTAGTACGCACCGTATTGACGTAGCCAATAAAATAATTATTTGACTTTTGGGCTTTTGGGGTTTCTTCTACCAAGAAGCTGAAGTTATTGCTAGATGCCTAGATCTATCGCCGCCTCTGAGGAGCGACGACGCCGTTTCGAATCTCGGCAACGCTGGGAAGAACCACGATTATTCTCCGAGTCGAAGGTGGGAGGAGTTAGACGTGGACTGTTTAGCAAATGTGTTTGCCAAAGTCGGATTAGTTATTGTGCTTTGAAGATGGTTCATGTTATTTTGCAGGTAAGAAGTGTGGATGCAAAAGAAGCTCTTCCACCAAGGGCGTCATCTCAGCAACTGACAGATATGGAGTTGGATGAGTGTGGTGATACGACTCTGCATGATAGGGAGTTGCTGATTTCATCCCCATATGATAATATTGTTCGTATTAATGTCACTAATGGCTCTCGCCTACTTTGGCTTATCTTACAGTCTGATGTGAATAATGTGAAAGTTTGGATAATCTTTCCTGGTACCTTGATCATTAATTTTTACGGTAATCAACGGTTCGGATTATAAAATTGAGTTAAATTTGAATAATATGTAACTAACGTTGACAAGTGGTGTCTAACATTCTTTTATAGGTAATAATGACCGAACACTTAAGGATGGTCTAAGACCTCACCAAATCAAAGTGTAAAATTTTTAATTAAACCGATCGAGTTCAGATCACTGGTCATATATGCTTAGTTTCGTTTTACTACCATACTAGCATGTATTGTAGAAAAAAAAAAAATATATATATATATATATATATAGGATGGTTCTATTCACACACTCATTTTTTCTATTCACACACCCCTTTATTTTTCTATTATTTTAATTCAATTTGTTTTTACAAATTACCCTAACTACCCTTACCCTCCCTTGCAATTCTGATTTTTTTTTTTTTTTTTTCTATTTGGCAAGTCAATCATCCCTAAATCCTAAACCTTTATTTTCCCACATACGAGGACTTCAAAACTCTTTGTGATTCCTTATTTTCCCGCAGGTGAGGACTAACATTGTTGACTATGTTCAGTCGTATTTTTGCTATTATGGCCTTGCATAATACATTTTATTATTTTTTATTGCGAGATTAACAATTACACACTCATCATTGTGTATATACAGCTGTGGATTTTTGGCTAGTTCACTATAAGATGCTTTGATTCCATGCTAATCAGTGTACTATGCTACTTTGCAACATTAGAGATGTTATTACATAGAATCTAATTGTTACATACTGAAAATAATGTTCCAAAGTCCAGGTTTTTTTTTTTTTTTTTTTCCAGCCTAATGTTGAACTTTTATTTATGGGTGAGTGTTCTTTCAATACAGTTATCTAGAATACATTATATTAAGAGTTTCATACCATTGATTATGCGTGTGTCTGCATTTGTGTAGGTTCTTAGGTAAGTCTTGTTCAATCATTTCATTTTGAACTGTACTCCAATTTTTTTTTTTTTTTTTTTTTTTTTTTTTGTACCTAGTCCCAAATTTGCAGACTGCGTTTGAAAATAGCTTATTGCCAATCTTTAAGAGACAAGAAACTCTAATAAGCTAGGTGTAATAAACTCGAGACAACAAAGGAGTAAAGCATGCGTCTTACCCCTCCTACTTGTATAAGGACAAACTTTGCAATTTAGATTCAGTTGGATAAATGTAATTACCTGGGAAGCATATTCCTTGTCTAATAACACAGGTTATTCCACTTAATGAATGTATTATTTTTCCTTCATTTATAGGTAAAAAAAAATTTGATTTATTGTATAATGATTTTTTTATTCATGATTGACTTGTCAAATAGAAAAAAAGAAAAAGAAAAAGAGGGAGGGTAGTTAGGGTAACTTGTAAAAATAAATTGAATTAAAGTAATATAAAAAAAGAAGGGGTGTGTGAATAGAGAAAATGAGTGTGTGAATAGCACCACCCTATATATATATATATATATATATATATATATATATATATATATATATATATATATATATACAAATCCTATCCAGAGCGATGCCTCACTTTGAAATTTCAGAGCGAGGTTAGGGTTTATGGTCACTTTTCGGTCGCATATCCACATCTCAACCGTTCAGTTTCTAGGTAATAATGTATAGATCATCTATGCAAAATTTTAGCCAAATTGATGGTCGTTAAGGCATTGATAACTGCCTTAAAGCTAGTACAGTTCAGTTGGACAGATTCAGTTCGTCCATTGGTTTAAGCGAGTTAGATTCATTAAAGACCATCAATTTCATTGAAATTTTATAGAGATGATCTATACATTAGTACCTAGAAACTGAACGGTTGAGATGTGGATATGCGACCGAAAAGTGACCATAAACCCTAACCTCGCTCTGAAATTTCAAAGTGAGGCATCGCTCTGGATAGAATCTATATATATATAAATATAAATATAAATATATATATATTGCAATGTAACGTACTAATTAAGCACCCTATATTTTCTGTGAGAATGCTATATTTTTTAACCGTAGCTTTTTTATCAAAAATTTTACAGTCAGTCGGCAATTGCGTTATATTCCTTCTTCTTTTGCTAGCATCATGCAAATCTTTGTTAAAACCCCGACGGGTAAGACCATTGATCACCCTTGAGGTGAAGTACGTGATCCTAAATTCCTAATACGTCATCGACAATGTCAAGGTCAAGATCCCAGACAAGGAAGACATGCTACCAGACCAGATCTTCCCCGAAAAGCAGCAAGAGGACGGCTGAACCCTCACCGACTACAACATCAAGAACAGTCCACTTTCCACCTTGTGATTTGCCTCTTGGACGAAGAAGGTCAAGCTCGTTCTGTTTCAGTAGTTCTACATGCAATTGGTGAATCATGGACTCTGGAAAGGTCTAGATGGTTAAGGCAGAGCGAGGGGAATTGAAGCTTATAAGTTATATAGCCTCGACGTAATTATGAAACGTGTAAAAACTACAAAACCCACTACAGGAAAATAGGTCATTTACGACACGCAAAACACGCCCTAAATAACTTTTTACGGCGTGCGAATAAACGCCCTTATAGACCGCGTCGAAAAATTGAACAGAATTTTTCAATTTTACAGCGTTCAAAATGCACGTCGTAAATGTATTCAAAAGCACGTCGTAGATTTTTCATTTACGACGCACATTGCACGCCATAAATGTCTTTTGCAAATTTTTTTTTTTAAAAATCAATTAATTTCCAGTTGCTTCAGGGTCACCCCAATATTGCAGCCATTAGCCATATCATGTTTAGACACTTATTGAATCAAAATAGATGTACAATATACCAAATGTAAAAGAAACTCTTCATCAAAATTATCTCAATCAACTACAATTAGAGATCCTTGGCTATAACAACTCACAAGGAAATGGGGGTCAAATTAGATAGACAGGCAGAAATAATAGGTGTTCTTAACCTTCTAATGACTATAACTACCTGAAGAAAGTAAAACTGTAAAAGACATCATTGGCACATTTGTCATACTCCTTGGTACCAACAAGACTGATAATAGCAGCCGATGCATTATCTACATTATCTGCGCATGGATCTGCTTCCTTCACTCTAAATTCAATCCCATATAGGCATATATCCCTTCTAGAAATAACTAAACTTCTGTTGCCCTGGCTACAGAGAAAAAGCTAGCACCAACTTTTTCATATTGACATACTTTGATTTATCGCATCGGATAATGATCAAGTGCAATAACTCTAAAAACATGAGTACATATCTATATCAAAGTCGTAGGAAAATAAACCAAATGGAATCATAGAGCTTGAAGATTTACCTCTGTAGGAAGGGTAGGGTATGTAGCAGCACTAAGAAGTAAGAAACAATATAGATTTCTATTCCTTTCTTCCTTTTAAAGTCTTTCCCTGAGTTTGTGAGAGAAGATGCTTGTTTTTGTCCTCCAGTGCCTGGTATACTCATCTATAGCTTTAGCTGAAGAGAGGGGCAAACAATAATACATGTCACATATGTACGGTCAGGACATGCACTCTCAAATTCCATATTACCAATTCACTTCTAACAATACTAAACAACTCGAGGGTATATTGCTCCAAAAAACCCGGATCTCTTGGTCTAGGTTTTGAAGAAATTTCAACTCGTCCGGTGGCGGCTTGAGGTCGGTTTGGGTTCGCCTTGCCGCTAACGAGTCGTTGTCGGACGGGTTCTTGAATGCTAGTGCTTGGGAGGTCAGGAGAGAGACTTTGGCTCGAGGTATTGGCAGGTTGGTTGGCGGAAGGTTTCGGGCGGCATCTCTAGGCGTGGATGTTGTTTTCTGTACAGGACGATGCACTCATGGAGGTTTTTTCCAAATCCAGCGGCGACGAGGCTTTTGGAGCTTCTTGGCGGCAATGCGCGGTGCTGAATCGGCGGAGTGGGCTCGTGGGAGGCTCGTGTCAGGGTGCTGCTTCGACGATGGCTCGTGGCGGCGTTGGTTTTGTCTCTTGGCTGAGCTCGGCGGCGGGACTCTGGTTTCCTGGTGGAGGTCGTGCAGAGGAACTGCACCGACATGTACAGGCGGCAAATGGCTGATGGAGATGGTGTCCGGACTCGGGTCAACCTTTTCTGGCTGGGCCTTGAGTTGGGCCTCTTCTCTCAGACCTCTAGGGCTTTCTAATTTGGGCTGGGGTGTTTTGCCCTAGGCCCATCCCTATGTTTTTAGATTATCTATTTACAATAATTTCCTTGTATTAGGAAGCTAGGCATTTCTGTGCAATCTATTACCTCTCTAACGTCTCTGGAGTAGTACCGAATGAGGATATCCGCTGGCTCTACGTATTTGAATGTATAATGAGTAGGACTATTTGTACGTACCACTTGTGGGTACTACCACTAACTTCTTATTTGTCTCAAGGACAGCGGAAGGGTATGTAATGATCTATTTTGGCCTCAGATGAATATATTGACGAATTCAAAAAAAAAAAAAAAATACTATATAAGAGCATCTCCAATGAATGTTTCATTTAGCTTGTGTCAAATTCAAATTTGACATATGACATGGCAACTTTCATTTTTTGCTAATCTTACTCCAATCCATATGTCAAAATTATTTGTTATTTTAATATATTCTATTCTATTTATTTTGTTTTGGCTTGTATAATTAACTTTTTATCAAAATAAAATAGCAGCAATCTGTCATCCTCATCTCTTTCTATCTCTGCTAGCTTCTTCTGTTTCTTTCAGAATCTTCTCTCTTTTCTTTCTCTCTGTAATCAAGTGGCACCCAACTACCCATTGATCAATCTTTGTTTCTATAATCAAATGGTACCCAATTTTGATCTTCTTTCATCAAATGGTACCCAACTACGATCTACTTTACACTTCTCTTTGTTTATGTAATCAAGTGGTACCCGACTATTCTTCCCTAATTATTGATCAATCAAAGCCCAGATCAATTAAAATCTGCTTGATTCTCAGCTTTATGTTCTATGCCTTCGCGATAAGTTCTAAGGGTTGTGAATCTAAGGTTTCTTATGTAGGAATGTAAAATTGGTGTGTATGAAGTGTTTGTGGGGAAATAGGTGACTGATGAGATTGGTGGCGATGGGGATTGAGAAAGATTGGAAAGGCATTAGAGGAAGGTGTCTTGGATTGAATCTGAAGCTGCCGCGAAAGCATGGAGAAGAAGGAAGGAGACAATTGCGAAAGTTGCAGAAGTAGTTTGGGTTTTCATGACTATTTGGGAGCTGGGTTTTGCCACATTGATCATCATGTGCTTTAGCCTTTAGGACAAGCTAAGAAGCAAGTAGGATTCATGAAGGTTTTTCATGTGTTGTTTTGGTCTGGGTAAGATAAGAATGAGAGAGAGAGAGAGAGAGAGAGAGAGATGAGAACGCAGAAGGGAAGAGATAGAGGCGAGAAAGAAAGAGGGAGAGAGAAAGAAACAATAAACAAATAAAAGACAAAGAGAGCTGGGGTTGTCAAATTTGACAGAGAAAGGCACAATGTCAAATACACGTGTGTATGAAAGATGGGTTGGAGAAGTATTTCACCAGTCATTTATTACCGTTACCCACTCCACTCCACGAGAAAGAAATTGTGTTATTAATTAGTAATGACAGAAACCAAATTCTCACTCACACATTAGAGTGATCATACAGTGTGTATGGTATTAATGTTAATAACATGAGAATGTTCTTACCAATAGGAGTATCGAATGTAATCAGAATCCTCGCACACATCAAATAAGGATCCAGCTCCATGGGCATAAAACTATGTTTTGCAATTCGACTTCACTACTGTTTAAATCTCATATGATTTGCCAACTTAAAGCGAAAGACCTTATTTATTTGCAACCAAATAGATATTGACAGACAACAGGCCGGGTAACCTTTTACCTTTGAAACAAGCAATCAGCTAGTTGCTTTTGATGCAGCCTAAACTCTTCACCTTCATACAAACTTTCTTTGAAAAACAAATATGACATATGCATACAATAGATCATAAACTCCAACCAGAATAGAACAGAAATATCATTTTTGTGCATGCATTTACAGTATTAAACAACAATTCAGAGCTTGGACCCAATTATTATGAGGCAAAAACCATTAAACAAATCTATTCGTTCAGAAACATATGACCTATTTTACATCTTAAAATTGATTTTTAACCATGTTTTATCAAATAGTTGAAAAATGACCATACAAACAAATCAAAAGTCTTAATTACCCCTATTAAAATTTTGTGTAACCCTTCTGCCATTCTCCAGCAAGAGTACCGCAATAAGAAAAAGGAGTACTCGCACTTCTGCTGACGATGTACTGAACAAGACGGATTTCCTTCTTTGCAACTTCAAGCATATACCAGATATTGCAAACACTGTTGAGACTACTTGGTACTGATTATTCTAATAATGTTGAAGCTTCCCAAATGCAGAGTCAGTCTACCAGCAAGACATCCAAATGCAGCTCTGAATTTATTTCTTTTGTCTTGAATGTGTCCCTTAGTCATATAAAATCTTCTCTTCCCTGCAAAATGAAGACCCTTTGAGAACTTTAATCTATGAGGAAATCAAGATGTTGGGGTTCCCCTTGTTGAAACTAATTTCTTTGTCCAAATGATCTAGCTATATCTCTAGAGATCGGGCTGTTACAGGTTATTGGATTATAGGGAGATACCCCAGCAGAGGTGTCCGAGATATACCCCCTCATAAACCATCAAACAAGTTCGGCAATAAATTCCTATATGCCGCACATTGTTGAAGCAGTTGTAGTTGACATGGATTGGGCCATGGAAAAATTGAAGACATTCTCTTAAGTCTCCCAAAAAGGTATTTATCTGAATCAAAACAGTGAGCAATCTCTTGAGTTGGCATTTGAGGAAAATCTTTATGCTAGGGCGCAGAAGCAGTGGTCAAAAGGTTGTAAATAGAATTTACAAGCATTTAGCTCAGATGTCTAAGCTTAGGATTGCTCCAAAAGGTTGTAAACAAATTTTTTCAAGCCACAAGTTTCAGAAGCTTGTGGAGGTAACTTGCAAGGAGCTGACAGTTCCTCTGTATATCTTCGTAGAAATTACGCAAAAGGTATATTTCTCTTTGCATTATTTGTCTTACGGTAGATGGGTTACACAAAATGGGGTAATTAGGACTTTTAATCTGTTCATTTGGTCATTCTTTAACTATTTGATAAAACATGGTTAAAAATCAATTTGAATACGTAAAATAGGTCATTTATCAAAATTTCTCGAAAACAATTGTGACAAAGAGGAAGAAGTTAACTTAGGGCATGTCATCTATATATTCTATAATTCAATTTAATGAAACTACGTAAGAAAAACAGGATTTACTTTTAGCATGTCCTATTAGCACTTTAACAATTATCAAAGGCCAATGTCCTGTTGAGGTGTCAAGAGAATCTCTCTCTCTACCATTTCAAATATATCCTTCAGTCTATGAGCAAACTTCCCAGTTATGTTGTGTTTGATCCTTTCCAGAAACATCGTGCTCTTGAGCCAGGTGACCCTGACATAGACATTGCATTTACATGCATTATGAGCAAGGGCAGATTTCTCAATCCGGTACCTTAACTGAACCTGCATAAAGAAATAGAATGTATATTACTCGAGCAGTAGCAAATAGGTGAAAACAAAAGCTGGTGATTCTCATTTTGATGTCACATACCCGAAAATGATCGCCAAATGGAACACCGTACAGGGCCATAACTTCATCGATGATCCATCCCTCACCATTTGCATTTGGAGACTTTCGTTGTCTGCATGCCACCTCTCCCCCAAAGATGGAAACATTGCGGTTGAATCTATAAGACAAACGTCGCTCAAAGATATTTGGCTTTATAGGTTCCCATGCAGTAGTTGCATAGTTAAGACTACCTGATTTCTCCATAATTTTGTGCTCCAGCTTTCCTCCATTGAACATTTCCATCAAAGATTTTGTCTGCACAATTTTCCAGGAGGGTCTAAGTAGTAGAATAAACAATCTATTAGGATTGACGATTTTGATTGACCTAGAGAGTATTCATTATCTCTCTCTCTCTAATGAAAAACTTTCAAAGCTGCATCGCAAGTTTTGCCGTCTTTCATTTATTTAAAGTTCATTTTCACATAAAAAAAGGACAAACTCTGCAGAAGCCTATCTTTAAGGTGTAACAAACGAAGAAAAGAGAAGAAAGGGAACCACAACTCACATTCACAGGTATTTCTGCAGTACAAACTTTAGACATCTTTGTATCTTCAAGATTGAGTATGGATTCAGTATCTTCAAGCATCTTGGACCTTTCTTCATGATCATCCAGATCTTCAGCAATTTGTGCTTTCTGATCTGGACTTAGTGCTCTTGTTCTCCACAAGCCCACTATCATCCTGCCAGGAAATGTAATTGGTCATCAAATACCTTCTATACGTATAAAAGACTTTGGCATAAACAAAATCATCTCTATCTCAAATGTGGAATCCTAATACCACTACCTGCTTGCTGAACTGAACGACAAGAATGATTGGAAATAAAATCTAAGCCGGCCTTCTTCATCTTGGCACTTTGCCCCATGCCTTGCATCAATACCTCGATCCTTTTTCAAAACAATGACCAGCAAAGGGCTTCCCACAGATGATAGGGAGGGAGGATGCTCTTGGATATCTTCAATATCCTCCCAAAGAAAGAAAAATTTTGTTTTGTGTCCAAACAAGTTTGCATAAAACCCGACTATTCTTGCAGATAGAAAAAGTCGGCCCTGCATCAGAAAGTCATCATAGTAAAGACTTTAACTCAATGCCACCTAATACACTATACTTAGCTATGTACAACAATCCTCATCTAATACATATGCTTTGTAAACACTCATTTCAATCTACTTTGTGTGTCAAACACCAGCCGAGTCTAAGAACATTTATTATGATTGCAAATTCCTTTTTTAATCTTCTTCTTTTTCAAGTAATGGAATAATGTCATAAAAACGAAAGCTGTTACCTGCACTGGCATTTTCCTTTTCAGTGCACATGTAAAATCACTGACGAGAAATTCTTCTGGTGGCAACCCAAACAATTTCTGAAATGTAGAATTCCTATGAGGCGACCGGAGATCCAACTGTCAAGAATCAAGCAAGGGGTTTGATCATTATCTATGGTAGAAACTAGGTTCAATTTCGGTTCAAGAAAAGAATTTCAAACACAGCACCACAAAAGGAAATACAATAATATGACCTATGAATGGGCAACTCAAGTACGTGAAAGTTCTAGACTATCATAGATTAACTCAAGAAAACTAAAGAAAGAAGAAAAGGTGTTACAAAGTCCTTACCTTCTTTCCAACCTCCTTTTCCATTTTGGTCATATACTCCTTAATTGTTTCAAGTCCTTTGTTATTGTCCAGAAAGATTCTCAAGTGCAGCTTTGATTGAGAAGACTGAGCAAGCTTTCCCTCAAGGGAGACCCACATGTCTGCGAGTTCAGTAGCTGAGTGTTTCAGAAAATTGATCTCAGCATGCCCTAGAGACATGGCTTGGTCAAAAGGGCCATCAAAATCAAAAACTTCCACGTCCAGAACTGATGGAGGTTCTTCCATAGCATCGAACTCAAGTATGTCTGCATGACTTTCCATGATTGATAAGTGAAAATGGGGATAAAAAGATATTGATAAGAGAAGAAAAAGTCCTTACCGTTCCATTGAGGATCAGTAGTTTGAAGCCTGACAGAGCTTGTTCTTGTTTTACCATTGCTGGTGAAAACCACATAGGGATCAGAGAACCCTGATGAATCCAAGGAGGCTAGGTTTGTCCCTTCAATCAAGGCAACAGTGAGAACCCATCCATCACCTTGGGATTTGACTCCATGATCACTTCCTGTTTAATTATTGGACAATTCAGAGATGTGAGATCAAGTGACTGAATAAAAGACTTAAATAGTTTCGTAAGATTATGGGAAATAATATAATGTGCTTGCCTTGTTGCAACCTAGCTTGCACAAAGTGTTGAACCATATTATAAATGCGCTCCAATTGAAGGACTAGAATTCCACATGTGATAAACTCTCCGATACTATCTGGCAAATCAAGTCCATGAAATTCTAGGCCTTGGAGTTTACTTGGTTCACAAAGTAAAATGTGCACCATGATATATAAAACCATAAAAATAGTGGAAACAACAGTCATATTCCAGAAGTATTCCTTTGCCAATTCCCAATCTGATTGGTGTCCTGCCTGCATATTAGCCAGGATATGATCCTTGTCAGACAAATCTGTAGAATCCAGCACTTTAAACTTCTGAGCCATCAAGATGGAGAACTGCTCGAAACTGTCCTTAAGTCCCTGTCGAACTCCTCCTTCAATCATGCCTTTAATCAATGTGCTATGGAGAAAGTTAACTTCCCAGGATACCACAAGGCGAGAAGATTCTTCCCCTGAAGGTAGCTCTGGTCCAGGCAATATCTTGTAAAGCAATTCAACCTTGAATGAACTTCCATATGGAACTTCGGGTGTACAAACACTTGCCAATACAGCAAATTCCCTTCCGTTTGCTGTGAGATATGCTTGCTCCTCTGTGGCTTTAACAGCTTTAACCAACTTTGTTGCAGCATTTATGTAGGTAACTACCCTTGTTAAACACGACATCTCTCCTGATTTCCATGTCCAAGGCCCCTCATGTACATCTGTTGTCCCCTGCAGTTCTGCTAAATCTCTCCTAAACTGTGAATTTGGGGTAAAAAGAGATGCATTAAGATCACTTGATGAAACAACATAAGCCTGATCAATAAGAATTCCCCCCGGAAGATTCTCTGGCATTTTTTGTTCGCTCTCACTTGACTGCATCATTTCAAGAGACTTTTCAAAGCTACAATTAGAATGCTGTTCCTCCATGCAATCTTCATAGTCAGATACTGAACTAGACAGCTCTGAGGAATCATCAGTTCTTGAAGCTTCATCATTCTTATGAAGAAGCCTGTCCATACGTCTCCTAAGAGCCTTCACCCATTGTTTTCCTCCCGGTATCTTTCCACATGGAGATTTGGAACATAAGACACTATTAGATGATACAAATGGACTGTCAATCTCTTTAGGCTCCTCAGTTATATTTGAGTGCAAACAAGGGAGGTCATTAGCAGCGGCATCATGGCCTTTTTCATGCAACGATAGAGTGAGAAGAATTTTTCCTGTACATACAGGACAAAGATTCAATATCAATAATCTGCTCTGATGCTAAAAATCTGAAATGGACAATAATGCACCACATGAATGGCTGAATCGACAACTTCATTTCACAAACCCAAGTTAAGGCTCAAGAGGAAGACAATGCAGTCATGTTAGCAAACAAAGGTAATTTCTTACAGACTTCCCTATGACTTATCTATGACCTGAAAACTACCAATACACATTTAAGAACCAGAAAATATACTCAGCAATACGGAGTTCTACTAAGATATCAATTATAAGAGGAAGTATAGGGTTTGGTCTACCACTATCAACTTCAGAAAGGTAACGTGAAAGAGTAAAGCATGACTGATTTCGCTAGAAACAGCTTCACTTTTACATTTCCCATCGAAGCTCCCTAGAAACGAACAGAAACATAATTTATTTCCTTAATATGTGAGCCGAAAAATTCAAAACTAAGGAATGAATAGTCATCACAAAAACAAAATTAAGTTACATAAGAAAAGAGATCATCTGTTCTAAAAGCTAGCTATGAGAAATAACAATCCACTAAACAACTCCACCGCATTTTTCATGGAATCTTCAAATGCGGCTCCATGAATGAACTAAATAACCTCATTCTGTAAGCAGTTAAAATATTATTAACTAAAACAATTGAAACTGCAATTGGAAAGGACAAAAAACAAAAGCCCAGCAGTTCTCATCAAGTTCATAGCAGTTCCTTGTTATTGGGGTTGTACGTACGTATAAGAATTGACACATTCATAAGTGGATTAATAAAAGATGGAATGTAGTAGCATCAATGTCAATCCAAGTTCTAATTCACCCACAGTAAAAATATGAGCAACGCCTGTAAAAAAGCATTCTTGAAATCCAAAGCCAACAAGTAAACAGGCAAAGAGGGACTAACCACAATCTGTATTGATGAACTTCCCGGACTTGGGCCTTTCAAAAGAATACCATGCGGGCGGCAAGGTACTATTATTCTCAGCAGCAACAGACCCCACCGGAATCCGAACCCGGCCGACTAACTTCGCCCCATTAAACAGACCATTAGAGTCATCATCCTGGTGAAAAACAGACACAAGTAGCTCCTCATTCATATCATACACCCTGAACACAAACTCTTCATTCCAAGCAGGGTTGTTGGTGTTCCTCAAAATCCTAGTCTTGGACTTGTGCTTCCCAACCTGAAGCTCCACAAAGCAAGAGTCCTTCACAACCAAGTCATGAGCTTCCATCACATACACGTAAAGCCTCATGGTAGTTGCGCCTTGTGAGCATAAAAAGAAGAGACGGGGGGTAATAAATAGAGGTGGGTTTGAGTGCGTTTAAAAAGCTAGAGAGTTGGGTTGTTGTTGTTGGTGGTGGTGGTGGTGTTTAACGAGGGTTTAGCGATATATTTCTATTTGGTGGTGGTGGTGGTGTTTAACGAGGGTTTAGCGATATATTTCTATTTGGTGGTGGCAAAGTGTGACATGGAAGCCATGGGAAAACGTGGAAGCAAGAGAGGGGGAACACGAAGGAAGTGAGAGGCAAATATAATGTGAGTCGGTAAGTGGACAAATTATGTCCTGTTCATTTATAATTAATATTTTTATTAGTAATTTAAGAGTGTATTTAATATATCTAACCATCCATTTATGTCGGTGCACTGAATCCTCCCTCATGTTTGTATTCTTTGTATATCATTCCCCATGATGATGCGGGTTCTTTTACTTCTTGAGGCTTTTGAGAAGGGAATCAAACTGAACTAAAAAATAAATAAAGGGATAGGGGAGGAATCAAATGCCTCTGTTTTAGTTCTGTGTTTGTTCAAGATCACTGTCAACTTGTCTTGAATCATAAGCTGCACATGCCAAAACGCAACCAATCTAATATGGATAAGTACATTTTTATATTCAAATTGCTTTCTTTACTCTGAGCTGACACTAACTCACCAATGAAATCTTTATGATTCATTTGTAAACAAGATAAGCATTAAGGATGATTATAACAAGTAAAGCTAACGATGATTATTATGACAAGTGAGATTGATGGTACACACAATGAATAAGGCTAATGATGTTTATTTCTAGGCTTATGTCAAACAATGTATATGACAAGTGAGGCTAACGATGTTTATTTCTAATTAGGTTATCGATCTCTAGATTCATGTAAGTGGCTGCCTAAGTACACCGATATATAATATATTTTTTCAACTCCATAAAAACCAACCTTAGACCTTCCTTTAAAAAAATATATATGTATATATTATATATATATATATATATATATATATATATATATCGTTCAAAACGACGATTTTATCACTTAAAACTATAGAAGCACACGATTTTAGTTAAAATCATATATTTTTATTTTCTTATCAAAATTTTTAATAAACTCCTAAATCATAGTAGGTGGGTCTGACGAAACTGAAACATCTAGACACATTTTTCTTTTTACATGAGAGCTCAATCTTGTTTAAAAAATATATATATAAAAACAAATAGTCCAAATATAAAGGACTGGTTACAACTTACAACACAGAGCCAGTTGAGCGACGAGCAGGTCTCTCTCCAACTTTATCCGGTCACCGTCCGGCGACAATGTTACAGTTTCCAGGCTTCATGAAACAGTATCCGTGGTCAACCAGGACAATTCCGACGTCGTTTCTGCTGCCGTCTCAATGGCCCCAACCCCACAGCGAAGAGCTCCTCCTCGCTATGGAGGAGGCCGATTACGACGAAAAGGTACTTGTTCAAATCTCAATTTCACCCCTTTTTTTCATTTCCTTATCTAATTTTGATACCATCTATACGAAATCTCACCTAATTTTTGAGCAATTTGAGGTTTTGGAATGAAAGGGGAAATGTGTTAGTGACTGTAAATGTGGAAAAAAGGAACCTAATTTGAAGTGGAATAGTTCCTAATTACTTCATATGGTTTGGTATTTGTTTCAGTCGTGACTAAAGTAGGAGCTTTTGTTCTGTTAATCAATTGAAATGTCTGAAAGTTTTGAGCTTTTTAGTCTTCTCTGTCTGTCCAAGTGTTTGTGGTTGGCAATTCATTTTAGGGTTAGATATGCTTGAGAAGCTTTAAGGTGTTGTGTATTGTTTGCTCACTTGTGTGGTGCACCTTGTTGAAGATCTTTATTGGTTCTCCAAAAGGAGAGGTTTGGATCCATAAGTTTTAATTGTGAGTGTAGAATTCTTAAATTAGAAGGATGGACACTACTCTGTTAATTCTTAACTTGTGAGTGTAGAGATTTGGTCCTTCGACTCTGAATTCTCGATGTATAGACCAATATTGTTGGGAGTTCATGGTTTTTAGGATTTGCACTAGATTGGAGTTGGATTCCTGTCTGACTGACCTCGGAAATTCATAGAAAGCAATTACGTTGAACTTTGGGTAAATTTTGGTCCTTGGGAATAAGTTTGAGTTAGAGCCTCGAAGATAGGGGTTTCAAGAGTGTAACTTGCAAAGGGGAATTTGACAGTTTTGAGTTTGTCGAAACTCAGCATCTGTGGACACCTAGTAAAGCCTCAAGGAAGAGTATAGTTTTCAAATGGTTTGAACCTTATCCCCTGTAAGACAGTAGGATACCATTACTGGCTTAGGCTATTAGTTCCCCAAGGTCAGCTGGGGTTCTCACCCTAGTTGTCAAAAGACAAAAGAAGAAAGAATGAATTTGACGTTCTGGAAGTTAGAATAGCGGATTCACAATAGTAAAGTGCAACTGCATTAAGATGATAAGTATAGTCTGAGACATAGGGGTACCTCAAATCCATATGAACATGATCTTTGTAAATGATAAAAGCATTGCATTCTGAAGGAAGATTTTGTGTTTGAATTGAGTCAAGCCGAAAAGGCACATATCAGATTAGAGGGATAACAATTTGGTAAAAGCACTTTTTTTTTTTTCCTTGCATTTGATGGCATTTGTGCTTGTTTTTAAAGTGTCTTGAAAGTATAGTCTTAGGAAATAGGAATTACAGCATTGTGTTTTGCACTTATTACTGTTCTCCTTTTTAAGTTGGCTTGCTGTTAGCATTCATATGAACAATTTTTGCAGTGTAATGAAATCCGAAAGAGCCACAGCAACCAGATTATGATTGGGAAACCGACTGTTGATGTTGATAAAGAAGACTATGATAATGATGCTGATGATGATGATGTGGACAATGCAGAGGATTCTGAGGGCGAAGAGTTTGAACAGGAAACCGGTTGAAAATGCCGGAACCCCTCTTCTGTTTTTAATTTTAACATTATATACCTGCTCATGATCTGGCGTCAATATATCAATGTGTGCGCTCCATGTTCTCTTAAACAAATCTGTTGACTTGTGCCAATTGAGCCACATTTATATGGGCGTAGCTTCCGCCATAGTTGCTTTTATGCTTTGGTATCCATCATTTACACAGTTGTATACAATGACCCGTAATGAGGCTCAACTTTTCCAGTTATCTACTTTGGATGGTCTTGTTGTCAGACTCAGAATGAGAATGGCAGGTGGGTTAGTATCACATAGGGGTACGGGGTAAGTTCATAATTTAGAGGGATTCTAAGTGATAAAACTGGTGCTAGATTGTGAAGAATTATTTTGCTTGAATTCACAGGACAAGCCAGCTGCCCACATTCACCCTAGCAACAGCGGGGTCTTCTTTTGAGTCTCATGGATTCGAGTCTGGAATTCGAGTTATAGAAGCACAATTTGGTGGTTTTTGAAGAAGCATTTGACATGAGCTTAAAAAAACTTATGTCGGTGTGATATAAATCTCAAGGTAGCTAGCTGTCTGAATCGGGTACAGCAGCTAAACGAACTACCTATTTAGTCATAGGATCAGCACATTGAACGTACCTTGTTCTCGTTTACTACTAGTTCGAGTACTAAAGTACCCCTTACAAAAATAAATGTTCGTGAGAGAGTTGTATATATTTCTAGGATTATGGGTAATCTAGGGTTATTAAAAATACGTAAGGATAGTTTGGGTGAAAAAATGCATTCATGAGACTTTGATTCCTAAACACATGCCCCAAGAGGTATTAAACTTCGGATTATTCAGGAATCGATTCTTGACAATGAGGTAGGTGTTGTACTATTCTAATACTTATATGAGTTAGTAAACACAAGAAAACTCATATATCGGAATCATTTTCCTTATTTCCATTCGTAAGTAAACGTGTCATTAAGTATAATTGAATGTAGAATCAATTGACCACTTGAATAGAACTACTAACACCACAAGTTATTATCAAAGTTTTGAATAAGTGTAAAAAGTATTTAGTTTTGATAGATGTAAGGGTGGTTCTAGTTGGATCTCTAAATTTGCTATTTGGACCTCCTATGGACCTATACTTAATACACCTCTAATTTACTTTTTAGAATACTTGAAAAGCTAAGTAGACCTCCTTATTTTTACTAAAACACCCTTGAACATGAGATACAATAATCTGTTACTCTACTTTTTATCTCTATCTTCAACCACGAGAATAAGAATGAATCAAAATCACATGATATTGCTCTCTTATGTGTATGTCTCTCCTCCACCAAAATTAATCAGATGATTGGTTCTTGATCTTGATACGTTGCTAGAATCCCTTTGAATTTGCTAAAAGAAGGATTTCATGGGTTTTGGGTTGGAAGATTGAGTAATAACTATATCATAATATTCAATTAATTTAGTTTAAGAAAATTCCAAATTAGATTGTTTTGAATTTACTTTGCATTAAATGATGAGCCATGTATAGAAATTATTATTTTTACTTAGTTGTTTTAGGTAAATTATAAAACTATATGGTAATATAATGAAATTACAGAAAAAGAAAAAACCAATTTAATTGAATGTTATATTTGGGGAGGTAAGAAAAGTTTTTTTTTTTTTTTTCATTTTTCTCACTCTGTCCTTATTTGTCTTTTCATATGACTTGACAAAGTCTATTAATAACTGAAAAAAGTTGGAGGTCCAAATATCAAATTTGGAGGTCCAACTAAAACCACCTTAGATGTAATCAAATTAGAAAAAGTATAACCTTAATCACAATTTAAAGCGTGTGCCAATTACAGCACTCTAAAAGGAAGAGTATATTCAATAGTAAGCAGACAAACCAATCATAAGGTCCTTATCATTTAGGAGATTTATATAATTACTAGTAACTTCAATTGAAAAAAAAAAAAAAATAGCAACATAGTACGGGATATCATCGATCAAAACTGCTCAATAAGGAGAAACCAGGTAGTTAACCCAAATTCAAATAGAGCAAAACTAACAATACAATCGTGCGACAAAATCATAGTGAAGACTGAAGAATGAGAATGTATATTATGCGTGTGTGAAGGAATATTTTGCTTGAATCTCGAGGTAAGTAGCTACTGAAGCTAAACGATCTGATCTAGATGTTTTTCATACTATGAGTAAATTTAGTCACAGGATCAGCACAATGAACATAGCTCCTTCTCGTTCACTATCACAAACAACTTCTAATTAAAACAAAATTTAAAAAATAACAAAAGAAAAAACAAAGAACTTACCCTAAACCTTAAAAAAGAATAGAGTGGGTTCAATATAAATTACTGAATAACATGCCATGAAATTCTTCTCATGATATTTATCATTATATTTTAGACACTATCTTTTAGTAGTCATACAATATGTCCACTTTTAGTTTCTGCTTCTGAGATTGCATGTGTGTATTTGTAATTTTTTCCTGTGCTGATGACAAAGACGACACAATCAGAATTTTTTCCATCCAGAGCTGGATCATCAGTTGTATTGGACAGTGACTTCTCTACTCTTTCATCCACCTCCAAATGTAACCGAGGTAGTTCGATAATCTTGTTACCAAAAGGACTACAGAAAAGGAACTCTAGTATAGTAGAAGTAATTGAATAACCAACGCATTTCGAGAGAAGCAACCAACCATGTTTTGAAGCACAAATTGTTTAGTCATATTCATGGATGGCCGCTCTTGATTAATGTTCGCAATTTGGGCAGATTTTGAGTTCACGGGTGAAATTCTTTTTTGATGACCAGAAATCGCAAAACCCAAATCTCCCATATCTATCAAAATCGATTAGCCATGGCGTAATTGGACCGCAAAGCAAAGCGGGTAAGATCAACAATACTATGATTTGCGAATTGTAGTTAGAAATTACTTTTTGTCTTTTCTCTTTTTTCATTTTTCCTATAGCAGAATAATCACTGATGAGAAATTCTTCCAGCGGCAAACCAAATGACTTCTGAAACGTAGAATTTCTATGAGGTGATCGGAGATCCAGCAGTCAAGAATCAAGCAAGGAGTTTGATCAATGTCTACAATATTAGATCCTAGGTTTAATTTCAGGTTCACGAGAAGAATTTCAAACACGCAGCACCACAAAAAGCAATACAACATTAATATCTCCTATCAATATATGGAAACTTCAAAAAATTAAAGGAAGAAGAAAATGTGGTTCAAAGTCCTTACCCTCTTTGCAACCTCCTTTTCCATTTTGGTCATATACAATCCTCGGTGCTTATATTTGAGTGGAAGCAGGGAGGTCATTAGCGGTAGCATCATGGCCTTTTTCATGCAAATAAAGAGTTAATTGAAAAGAATGTTTTCTGCGCGCACATAATAGGGCCACAATTGTAGAGAATCAATATATAGATCTGCACCGATCCTAAATGTGTTAAATTGACAACTATGCAGTTCATCAATGACCAACTTTATTTCAGAAACTCAAGTTAAGGCTCAAGAGGAAAACAAGGCCAGTCAACTTAGCAAACCAAGATCATTTCTTACTTATCTATGACTTCCTGAAAACGTAATTACCTGAAAACTACTGCTGCACATATAAGTGGGGATATAAAAATTTAGGCACCTTATGGTTAATTAGAATTGCATGATTTAGCCAAGTTATGTATTATAGGTAAGCAAAATTCAAAATCTACATAACTTTTCTGCTTCAACTCTAACATATATCCTATTTTACAGTCTTCAAAATTTTTTTCCTAGAATTTAAGAGATTGTTGTAAATTTAGGGAATTTTGTATTCTCTTTCATCATTATCCCTAAATTACAATAAGCACTGAGAGAACCACCTGAGATAATAACAAGCGTCTCAACTAAGCATATGCATTCTAACATGCATCATTTAGTGAAGAGTGCTCTATAAGCTACTCCATTTGCTTTACTATTGTGATGACATACCGGAAAAATAATGCTCACTTGAAGCCATAGATAAGATCAGCTTTCCCACTATGGTGCCACTGGAAATATAACCCGATGACACTAAGTTTCATCCTGCCACTAAGAGGTTGTGGTCATTTGACAAAAGGAACTCGCCGCCTAACTAGAGCAGATATGGCACACAAGGTGCGCAGGTCGGTACAAAGCCCACATCTCCAAACCATAAAGTGGTAAGGACTTATTGAAAACAGAAAATAAGATACAACTAAAATGACAAAAAAAAAAACTGAAAATAACCTAGCAGCCTAGGAGTGGGGCATAACCTCTGTATTCTAACAAGCACTATTAGTAAAGAGTGTAACATTGACTACTCCATTTGCGATTATAATTGTGGTGACATACTGGAAAAATATTGCTCACGTGAAACCATAAACCAAGAATACCAACTTTCCCACTATGTTGCCACCGGAGGATATTACCCGACACTTAGTTTCATCATACCACTAGGAGGCTGCGACCACTTAATGAAGTAAGGAACTTGCCGACTCATTAGGGCAGACAAGGCACACTGAGTGCACAAACCAAGATAACGCCCACCTATCTCTACCAAGAATCGGTAGGAATTTATTAAAGCCCTAAGGCAATGAACAACTAAATAACATAAATAAAAGAAAAAATCAAACTTAAAACTCAAGGTTGTCCAACCATACATACGCAGTAAGGAACCCAATGACGTGGCCCAACCCCACCCACCAACCCACCAACCCAGCAGATACCACAAGCCCAACAACCACTCAACTCCACCAGTTCTGCGTCTGCGCCACTCTCACACCACCGCCACCACGCCGACAACTGATGCAACCAATGTCCCAACCCTTGAAACCCACCCAATAGACTAAGATAGATCTTGGAATAGGCCGCACCAATACCTGATCAATGACCTCAATCACATTCACCGCTACACACGCAGTAAGGAACATTAGTCGTCATTGTTGCCCATCCCACACAACTACCACAAACTGATGCCAAACCACCAAGCAACTCCGCCTATAAATCCGATCACCGTTCCGTAATCCAGATCAGAAGCGATCTGATCTCCACCCCAACGCTCCGCCAACCCGTTTCTAGACACCATCATGCCAAACGATCCCGATGTTCAACCATCGAATAACCAATGAACACCAGTCCCTTGTGACCACACACGTTGCACGCCAACGAGCACAAAGGCCCACACTGGCATAGAGGCGCAGCTGGATGAGTAAGAAAACAAAGGAGAAGAAATGTTGCGGGTGAGGCGCGTTCTATATATGGTCTTTTTAGGGTGTGAATAGTTTCTAGTATGGAATAATGGAGTAGAATATTAGTTGACTTGTTTAGCCTTGGACAAATTATGTCATGTTCATTGTTAATTATATTAGTAGTTCATCCATTGTTATACCTTCTAAAGAATTGTTTTTCATTTATTTTTACAAATAAATATAAAATGACCATATTATCCCTCATATGCAGGACATGTGACTCATATTTGAATAGAAGATGTTAAACTTGACAGAGGGGGTGTAAATCGGCAATTTTCGCCAAGTTCTTGGGGGTTAATTTTCGCATTGTAGGTTTGGAGTGTAAATTGATAATTAAGGTGTATTTTGGCAATCATATATATATATATATTTTTTTTTGGCAATCATATATTCTTTGATTGATATTTAATTACTTCATATCTTATCAAAGATTTAGTTCATATAATTTGGATTATTCATTTTGTTTTTGTCTTCAATAGAGGTCTACTAAGGGTTTCGTATTGAACGATATCCAAGGAAAAAAAGATCCTAGACTCTCTCTCTTCAGCTGCAAAAGTTCTCTCGACCCCTAGGCGTTTCCGACGTTATGCTTATAGACTTATAGATATCGTTTCCCAGAAACGCTATCTAAAGCAACACATCTACCATAACGGGGGCTATTATAGCGTTTTAGATATTAAGCGTTTGTGGTGCAGTGATAGTTGAATCTTCTCTGCTTTTTATTCTTATTGTGTGAACTATTAATTGATGCACTATGTTTCATTCATTGTTTTAATCAGGCAAGCTCATTGGGAAGGTGTATACGTACATTTTGGAGCGATGGGTGTCTACCTTCTTGCTGTTACCTTTTTTGGAACCTTCTGGCCTTATGGACTAAGATTGTGGGAGCACCTTTTGCAAGAACTTCTGGACTGGTACAGAACCTCGGATAATCAGTTTCTAGTGATATTGAGGCACAATATTCATGGAGTGTATGTAGTTGGACTTGCAGCTCTAATATTCATGATCATAGTACATTCCGTATGGCCTCTTTTTGCCTTTTTTGAGAAGAAGCAAACCTATACGCTAGGTCTGGATGACCTTGACAGGTTTGTCAAGACCATTGCAGAGCTACTCGGTCGATGCTAGGATGACATACATTTTAGGTATACACAGATGCAGTAATCCCGAATTCCCTTATCCCCTCTCTGATCACTTGTTTGCTCTTACAATTTTTCGTTCAGAAATATTGTTGTAATCACACACCTTTCCGTTCAGAAATATTGTTGTAATCACACTCCTTTCCATTCAAAAACATTGTTGTAATCTCACACCATGCAGACATGAATGTATTTTTACATATATGAACATCTACTTTTCCTATGGGGATTTCACTCTCTTTTGTTCTTCTTTTTCTCTATTCTTCACTCACACGACCCAAAATTGCATAGAAGAAATTTGATATATTCGTAACAAGTTCACTGTCAATGCCACAATACCTAGGGAAAATCTCACTCGGACAATCTTCAGCCAAGGCCAATGACAACATCGTTTCCATATTGAAAAACTCACTCTACTTCTTCAGTTGGTTTTGGACAATTTCCAGTCTAATATTTGAGATTCTAATTTGTTTGATTTATATAAAGCTACATAGTTTCGTAAGATTATGGGACATAATATAATGTGCTTGCCTTGTTGCAACCTAGCTTGTATGAAGTGTTGAACCATATTATAAATTGAATCAGATATCGTTTACTCATCCAAATTGTAATAAACAAATGCATGGTTGTGACAATTACTACTATTGTAATGAATTAGTGTATGTGTTTTTTTTTTTTTTACGAGAATAGTGTATGTGTTTAATATACATAATTCCAATTTAAGTGACTTTTTACAGAGTTGATCCTTGCACTTAAAATCTGTTTCCTCAAAGAAAATTGTGCACCCAGTGAACCTAAGAATTATCCCTCTATTATAAATTCAATAATATGGTGTACCCAGTCAAAATGGGGATTCAAGCCCAATTAGCCAATCAAGCCCTGACAGCTATTCTCTCCGAACAAACATCTTTGGCAAGAGCACCAATCAACCCAAAAGACAGCACATCAACCAAGTCTCCGCCCAACACGACTAAAACCCGGTCTAATAGCTTAAAGACTGCTATATATGTGTTAATGTTCCAAGTTTCCAACCCGATATCCAGCTTCATGTCGATCACAAAATTGTAATCTAGTCTTCCTCCGACCCAACATAGTCCTCTCTAGGACTACCTTTTTATTTAGGGACTAAAATAAAGTGAGCCAATTGCATAAACTTAGAATTATATTTCTATTGATCATGAGAAAAACACTTGAAATTATATTATTGTGAAAGACCAAGTCACCAACAAGAAGTAAAATATTCTATTTCAACTTCCAAAACTATTATATATCAGGTATTCATAGAAATACTCAAATACTTCAATTTTTCTGGGGGGGGTCATGCATGAAGAAAGCTAGGCTCTTGAGGCACACCTAAGGTTGCTTAATACCTTGGCAAAATGTCGACTAAAGTCTGTGAACTTGTCTTAGAAGCATCCTCTGGACCAGTACTTTGTCTTTTTCAAAAGTCATTCCTTCTTATTAGGATGATAGGATCAACTAGCCACCAACTGGGGCAACCATATATATTCGTTCCCACATACCCTCTTGGTCATATATCTTACAACTAGCCTTATAGTTATAGCGACCCGAGAGAACAAATAAGGTCAAGCACTCAGATTATTGAATTGCTCTGGTCGTCCAATAAAATCATGACACGTGACAAATTCTATTTCTTATTTGATGATTTTGCAATATGCAATTAGGCAGCTTAACCAAAACTGTTTTCCGACTTGGTCCACTTAGAAAGTTCGTGTCACTTATTTTTCATAATTATTTGATGACTTTATTTTAAAGCCATATTATTCCAATCCCATTAAGTATTCTCAAATTTTCAGACCAAGCTGGCATTTCAAGTTCAAAGCACAAGCGCTCCAGAATATTCCCCCAGCAAACAGGCCACCTGCAAAACACAAAAATCATTAACACAAATAATTAAAGACTAATAAATAATAATACGATAAACAAAACAGCTAATTAAAACGGGCGTAACCGAAACGGTAACGCGTCAAACGAGAAACGACTTGTAGTTGCAAAATTTTGTCCGCTAGTGAGCAGTGACACACCAATTACGACGGCACGTGGCAAGCATGGAGAGAACGTTCTGGACAGCAATGACTTAACGGCCGTAACCGGAGACCAAACTGACAAAAGTTATGTACCACAATTCCCGGCGCAACTTAATAAAGCGCCGCCCGTATATTTTTGTCATTATACCACACCTCGAAAATATGAACCAAAAAATGGAAGAAAAATAGAAGTAAAATCCTCTCTCGAATTCACAACAAACACGAAATTCCCATATTTTTGTTTTCCTTAAATTCCGGATTAATTTTCTTTTTTTTTTCGTCATCATCATCTATAATGTGAAAAAGAGCCTCTCCTCAAACAACGCTAGGGTTCCGGTCGCCGAATCGCCGCCGGTCAATTGCAGTGAGGAGCGTGAAATTGATGGGGGTGCTGGTGATAACGGTGATGCTGATACGGAATCTCGCAGGGAGTTCGCTGGACATGGCAAGGATAGTAGCACACTTTGCCCGGCCCTCTCTGAAACCCGACCGCCGTCGGGGAATAGTACCGCTTCGGCGGCGAATCGAAGTCGGAGTAGAGCGATTTCGACGGCGAACAGTCGCCGCTGGTCGATGTTGTGGACTGAGCAGGCGAGACTTGCTTCAGCGATTTCGGAGGAGACAGAATCGCTCTGATCTTATAGGAACGAGACGAAGGAAAAACACGGTCGTACTCTTCTATTAGATTCGCCAAATCCTCGTCGGACTTGATCGAAATCAACGTCTCCAAGTCGCCGTCCGGCAATTGACACCTGAGAGTGACGGAGTGGCCGCAGAACTCAGCGAGCTTCACCATTAATTCTGTAACATAAAACACAAAATCAGTAATGAAATTCCAAAATTGAGTCAAATTTCCAGTCAAAACTAACGAGTGGAGTGGAATTGAACAAACCTGAGAAGGAAATGGAGGGATCGACGGAGAGGACGCGGGTGTGGCCGCCGACGTAGCGGAGCTGGCCGTCGGTGTGGCGGAGGAGGATCTTGCCGCCGTAGCTGCAGAGGAATTTTAGGGTTTCGGTGGCGGTTTTGTTTTGGTTACCAGCTACCATGGTGTAGTGTGTTTTAAAGTTGAAAAAGGATCTAGAATTAGAATTGGAGAAGGGATTTAAACTTTGAAGAGAGGAAGAAGAGAGTTGGGGGCTTCAGGCTTCAAACCTCAGGGAGTGATTTTGGCGATTATTTATAGAAGGGATTTGGATGGGTGACGTCAGCGAAAGACCCACACGCAAAGGAAAAGTAGGAGTGGTGGTTTCCGTTATTATTCGGATATTCGTTTCCTTTTCGTAAACAATGAGGTGCGGAGTGGGCCTGGGCTGGCCCGTTAAGGTTGGCAAGTGTATGGAAGCATCATGAATATTAGAAATAAATTTTTTTCCTTTATTTTGGGAAAAGAAAAGAATTATAGGAAGGTTTTCACATTGGAGGGGAATTTATTCGCTGCAGAGTCAAAATGGAATCGTTTGTTGGTTTACCTTTATTTCACCTGCCTACAGCTGTTAGTTGGATTTGCAGTATTTTCTACTGAAAAAGACTTGCACTGACGGATACGCCAGGAAAGTTTCTTTTGTGGTATTTTTCTTCCGTTTGATAGTTTATTTTTTGGGGTAAATTCTTTTTAGATTTGATGTGGATTTGGATGGGGCGTTTATTCGATTCTTGCGGTTTCTTAATCGTCAATTAGGCTTGCACTTGCGACGAGGTATATTAAGTAATTGTGTGGTACTTATGTGTTATATCTTTATTCATTTTAATTACTCTATTATTAATCAGTGATTACTTTTGATCAAGTGTCGATCACACAAGAATCTAGGAAGTTCAAGATTCTACCAAACGCTCAGTTATCTCGCAGAAAATCTGAAAAACCTCTATCTCTATCACTCTTCCCATCAGTGCAAAAACAATAAAAAATGAGTCAGTGGCAAAACAATGAAAGAGAACTGAGATAAGACGCAAAATCATCCAACCTCTTAGGCTTATTACTATTCATCCAGCGCTAGCGCTTTAGAAGAGAGTATAATTAGTATTGTTGCAAATAAAATTGTGTAAGATCTAAATGTGATAATGGTATTTAATTATACGTGCAATAAATACTATGCCCGCCTATCATTGGACTCTCTAATTAGCTATTTCAGAATGAGAAATACTGAATACAATTCACTATTTAATGCGTGAACACCTTATGGTAACTATATTCCGCATCAACACTTACTTGGAATGAAGAACCAATTTTAATCTTTGTGAATTATTTTTTAACACGAAATAAGCATAACAGAACTCATCGATAATTGTGCTCCTTTTCTATCGTCAAATAATTAGCTGTTGGAGTATGTTGGATGGGTCATGGGTCATTCAGTTTGAGATTGGTGTATACTCCACGAAATGTCATATATGGAAAAAGAAAAATGCATTCTAGAAAATCACCATATTTAGTCTTTGTAATTTAAATGATAACCTAAATAAATTTACAGTTACTTCAATTAGTTCTCTCGTTAGGCTATTTTGTTGAAATTTTTGTTAAAAACATGAGACAATCTTTATAGAATAAGGTGAGAATGAGTCATAAACAATGATATCGAGGAAAGGGGTCTTCAATTTTCAACCTCAAAGACTCATACATATAAAATAGGAAAAAATATAGTTTAGTCACTCAACTTTCGCTTGATTGACACTTTGGTCACTGATGTTTATAAAATTTCACTTTAGTCACTCAATGTTAACTCCGATTATCACTTTAGTCCGCCGGTGAATTTTTCCGATAAAAAAAGTCACATGACGCCTCACATGCCCTTTTTTAAGGGTTATTTTCATCCTTCAATGAAAATTTCAACCTATATTCAAACCAAATCTGAGACCTTCCCATTTCTCTTAAATCTGAAACTTATAATTGACGTATTGATCTCCTTGCTTGCTTTTGATCTCGTGCTGCAATTGGAGAACAACAAAACAGAGGTAATGATATGGGACTTTTTTTATAATTTTTTTTTCCTTTTATTAGAAAAACTTGGTCATTTCTGTTATGTTGGTAACATGTGAAGATATCTCAGTTGTGACATAATATCAGTAAAAGACTAAATACTGTCAACATTGGATCCATGTGGGTCATTGGAACATCTATGGAAGAATGTATAATGAAGACATTGAAAAACAAGCGTGGATATCTTACAAGACAATTCCCATAAAGCTTTTGCTCATGTAAGAATATGTTCTATAAGTGTTCTAGTAATGATATGGGACTGTTAACCAATAGCTCAGACATGAAAACAAATATGAGAAGGTCCTAGAAAAAGAGAAAATGTTTGATGTGTTTAATGAATTTAATAAGAGAGATACAATGGCCATAGAAAAAGAGAGATACAATGGTTGAAGGAAAAGGGGAAGGGAGGAAAATTAGAGGGAAGCCATAGATTTTGGAGGCAATTGTGAAGAGTTTGAGGAAAATGGCGGTAAATGGTGAGGGACAAAAATAACCCTTAAAAAATGACATGTGGGGCATCATGTGACATTTTTTATCAGAAAAATTCACCGGCGGACTAAAGTGATAGTCGGAGTTAAAGTTGAGTGACTAAAGTGAGATTTTATAAACACGAGTGACCAAAGTGTCAATCAAACGAAAATTAAGTGACTAAAACTGTATTTTTTCTTATAAAATATGTTTCAACGTTGCTTAGCTACACCTCAGTCTCATTATATTAACACTTTTGATCAAACAGTAAATTTTGCTTCCTATTTTATTTTTTTATTACAAGTTTTGCTTCCTATTTTGTCAACTAAAGAATTTATTAAAGAACAAAAATTAGGGTTTCGAAAACACCAATAGAGAGAAGAAAGATGAGTCCAAAAAATGGAATAGAGAGTGTTGCCAGATGCCAAGAGGACAAATGGTGCTACCGTTATTTGGTTAACTCCGTGGATATAATTTGGCGGCCAATCTTATCGAGTGGGAAGCGTGTTTACGCAGAGGCTGACACGAGGAAGGTAAAGGCCAGCTGCTAAGCTGACACGAAAGCATGAAATGAATAGCTCCAAGTTAGCTGGGTTTGGCCCGAAGCTCACATCAGCCACCGGAAAATGAGAGGGTTTATTTGTGGTGGCCAATAAAGGGCCAAGGGCAGGCAAGATACTCTATGTATGGTCAAGGGAGATGTGATGCTATAGGTGCTTCAGTGGCTGCTACGTAGCTCATGACTCATTAGATGGGACATGGTGTGCTATCCCTATAATGATAATCCAAGTTCCGAACTCTTGCCCAATTTTCTTAGTTTTGATCTTATAAGTTGAATGCCCTATTAAATCAGACAGTTGTTTTAGCTTTATTGGTTCTTGATGTGTGACAAACGAATAGGGCGAACATGGCAACAATATAGGTCATTGTTTCTAAAAACAAGTGATGAGTGTTGTGGGGAGCGGTGAGCAGCTTGTATATACACGTATCTAACATGTTGATATTTTCTTTACTTTATCTACTCAAGAAGTGAACAGTCAAGTACAAAAATTTAATACAGAAGGTCTTAACATAAATGTGTGTTCCATCCTCTACAACTTAAGGATGACTATCTGTGTGTGGTCGAGGAGATGTAGTGTTATAGGTGCTTCACTAGCTGTATAGGTCGTGACTCATTAGATGGGACATGGTGCTATGCCGATAATGATAATGAAAGTTCCAAACTCTTGCTTAATTTTCAAAAGGATGGAAAAAGTTTTCTTATTTTTGATCTTATAAGTTGATGACCATATTTAATCATACAATTATTTAGGTTTACTGTTTCTTGATGTGGGACAAACGTTTTGAGCCATACTAGTCTATCTACATGTAGAACATAGTAGTAGTATAGAACACTGTGTCGAAAGAATGTTTTTGTTTTGTACATAAAAATTTAAAAATATTCTTACTTCTTTTACATATAACGAGTGTTATGTGCCATGGTAAATGAGTTTATATATATGTATCTAACATGTCAATATTCTCTTCACTTTAACCACCTAAAAAGAGACAAATATTGGTATTATTTCCGGATGTTCTCTTTATGCTTATTGTAATCTGGGGTTCAGGCTCTACGTCCCCCCCATGTATTCTGAAATTTCATTAATCAAGGCTTGAGGGCAGCCGCACCAGCCCCATTTCAAAAAAAGAAAAAAAAAAAGAGACAAATATAAAAATTTCGCATAAATGTGTGTGGTTCGATTTTCTATAATTAGTGAAATTTATAAGATTTCAAAAACTCTAACCTAAACCACTAATTTTGCATCAAAAAAAAGAAGAAGAAAAAACCACCAATTCCAATGGCGAGACCGGATTTTCCTACTGAAAATCCTCTCCTCTTTGTATGAGCAGTACGAAAAGTGGAAGACTCAATGATTAGATTGGCCAAGGAAACCAAAATTTAAGTTTTTGGTAGCAGGCAATTGTTGGGGATCTTCTCATTATGTTCTCTTTGAACTTTGGGCTAGAATTGGTTGGACGCTAATACCCAAACGTACCTCAAGGTTTGTTCTATACGTTGGAACTGCAATCATCAATTTTATTGGGTCAATCATCAAAATCTTGTATGTAAAGTTTACAAACTGAACTGTGCAGCAACATTTTGACTAAAACCCATTATCACTCCAACCATAAGACTTAACACTAGTGGGTTGCCCACTAATCTAACGACTACTAATTTTGAAATTTCAAATCTCCTAAACGATATGCGTTGCAACACGTTGGAATGTATGTGATCACGAATAAGGTCCTCAATGACTTTTAGATCGTACTGTAATGATTCTCCGCAACATTATAGAATATTCGAAATTTGTAGTTAATAATGCATATGAATTTCAGCTCCCGCAAAAGTAGACTGTAGTACTTTTGGGTAAGAAATAGGCACACGGGGGGCCAGGTCGTATCTAGATAAAAATAAAATTTGAATTATTGACTGTGACTTGAGACCTGCAGCCCACATCTCCAGTTCTCCACCCAGACTCTCACATCCATTTTCTTTGACCAGTATCCCACTTGGCCGCCGCCGGCCACCGGAAACCTCTTCCGATGAGGTCCTTACCTCTCCCCCTCCTCCTCCTCCTCTTCCACGTCCTCTCTCCTACTCTCGCCCTCGACTTCCTATTCAACTCCTTCTCCAACGTCTCCAACGCCACCGACTTCACTCTCATCAACGACGCCAGACTCGACGCCTCCACCGTCCGCCTCACAAACGACTCCGTTCAGTACTCACTCGGCCGCCTCTTCCACACCACCAAGCTCACCATGAGACCTAATTCCACCTCCGCTTCCCTCGCTTCCTTTTCAACCTCCTTCGTCTTCTCCGATCTCCCCGAAATCGCTTCCAGCCCAGGCTTCGGCCTCTGCTTCGTCCTCTCCAACTCCACCTCTCCCCCCAACGCCCTCGCCAGCCAGTACTTCGGTCTCTTCTCAAACGCAACCCAGGTCGTAGCTCCCTTACTCGCCGTCGAATTCGACACGGGCCGAAACACCGAGTTCAACGATCCCGACGGAAACCACATCGGAATCGACCTCAACAGGGTCATATCGGAGGTCACTAGGCCCGCCGGCTACTACAATTCCACCGGCGGCTTCGTTCCGGTTCAGATGCGGAGCGGCGAGAACGTCCGGACTTGGATCGAATTCGACGGTGATAATCTCGAAATCAACGTCACCGTGGCTCCGGCTAATCTGCCACGGCCTACTCTGCCTACGCTGAGCTTCAAAGACCCAAGGATTGCGAACTACGTGTCGTCGGAGATGTTCGTTGGGTTTTCGGCGTCGAAAACGGAGTGGATTGAGGCGCAGAGAATTTTGGCTTGGAGTTTCAGTGACACTGGGGTTGCTAAAGAGATCAACGTGACCAATTTGCCTGTCTTCAAGCTCGAGGCTTCTTCGAAATCCTTGCCTAAGGGAGCCATTGCTGGTATTACAATAGGTTGCGTTTTGTTTGTGGTGACTTCAGCTTATGGAGTGTACTTGTATTGGAGGAAGAAGAAGCTGGAGGATGAAGAAGATGATGAGATTGAGGATTGGGAGATGGAGTATTGGCCCCATCGATTTTCGAATGAAGAGCTGAGTGAGGCTACTGGTGGATTTTCGAAAGATCAGCTTTTGGGTTCTGGTGGATTTGGGAAGGTTTACAGAGGAGTTTTATCGAACAAGACGGAGATAGCAGTGAAATGTGTGAACCATGATTCGAAGCAGGGGTTGAGAGAATTTATGGCAGAGATTTCGAGCATGGGGAGACTGCAGCATAAGAATTTGGTCCAAATGCGAGGGTGGTGCAGAAAAGGAAACCAGCTCATGCTTGTGTATGACTACATGCCTAATGGGAGCCTCAACAGGTGGATTTTCGACAGGCCGAAGAAGGTTTTGGGGTGGGGGCAACGGCGGCGTGTGTTGGCAGACGTGGCGGAGGGGCTGAACTATCTGCACCACGGCTGGGACCAAGTGGTGGTTCATAGAGACATTAAGTCGAGCAATATATTGCTGGACTTGGAAATGAGAGGCAGGCTTGGTGATTTTGGATTGGCCAAGCTGTATGGGCACGGTGAAGTGCCTAATACCACTCGTGTGGTCGGCACGATGGGGTACTTGGCGCCGGAGCTGGCTACCATAGCGTCACCAACAGCAGCGACTGATGTGTATAGCTTTGGAGTGGTGTTGTTGGAAGTGGCGTGTGGAAGGAGGCCTATTGAAATGGGGGCAGAGGAGGAGGAGGAGGCAGTGCTGATCGATTGGGTGAAAGAGTTGTATTCGAAAGGGAGGGTGAGAGAGGCGGCGGACCAGAGAATTAAAGGGGAGTATGATGAGGAGGAGATGGAGGTTGTATTGAAGCTTGGGTTGGCTTGTTGTCATCCTGATCCTCAGAGAAGGCCTAGCATGAAGGAAATTGCGGCAATTTTGGTTGGCGAGACAGTGTCCGAGCCAGCACCTGCCGCATTGTTATCAGAACTAGCACGCGGCGAGGGTGGTGATGGTGCCGGCAGAGAGGAAGAATCAGGGGAAGTAGCATTCCAACCCCAGCATTCAGTGTGAATATGTGTTTTGGTTGAACAACAGTAAGTTCTTTGTGTGTATTATACAAAATGATATTTGATTTTTGAATTGAATTGAACTCTGGTTAGTTCGTAGCAACCTCAGCCACAACCTATGATCCTCCCAATATCATAAGATGGGATCCTATAACTGCATTAAACCAAAACTGCAACTAATCAAATGGCATTTAAGAAAACCTACTCTAATCTGACCATAAAAAGGGTCAGTGACTATTAGACCTTTCTCGATTCATGGTGGTGATCTGCATATCTCAATTTCGCCTTGTTCTTCTTCTCTTGATGGTTTCAAGCACTGGCAACCTTCTCGAATCAATTACAAAGCAAAGGCTACCTGTTGCAGCATTTCGAAACATCCATACGGTCACAAAATCTTGCTTCTCAACCAGCTTATGATCATGGCAAAAAGCTTTCCATCCTCCGGTCAAGACATGAATCTTTTCCACCCAAATTTTGAACACCATGGGATACTCTTTACCATCCACATCATAAGTTGTGACTTGGATTCCTCGTCTAAGATCTTCATTCTCATTCAACAATGGCATTAGGCGCTTTTGGACATCCTCTTTGCTCATAGCTAGCCTTGATTGGTCATCCTTCACATCACTAAATGTTAATTGCTTCTCAAACGGCTGACTGCAAATTTCAATAAATTGTCGTAGGCGTGGGACTGGTGGGAGATTAGGAGGGGCATAGTTTCCATAGAACAAACCTTGACATACGTTTGAGTTTGCTAAGCCTTGTCCAGCATAAATGGCTTCTTGTCCTGTGACTTGCAAAGCTTTTCTCTTAGCACCCTGTTGTAGTCGTTGGTTTCTATGCAAGCCTTGGGCAACATTAACAATGCATTCATCTCCTTGTTCTTTGATTAATACTGTTTTTCGTTTGTCTTTGGCACTAATTTGACTAAGACACTTGCGGTTAGTATCCTCCAATATCTGTATGTCTTTTGCAGAATCAACAAGCACATGCTTCATATGACAAAGATTAAAAACGGCCTTCATCATATCATCGTCTTCTTCATTGGTCAGCCTAGCCATAGTAGTTTTGTGCTTGAAGAAATGGTTGGCCTATAGCTCTCACCAAACCTAATGTAGGTAAAAGAAAAGAATATCCGAGTATTTAAAGGAGAAAATCATGAAGATTTGCTCCTCTTAAGATTCTGGCCTATGTAATCGTTCCTTGATGTTCAAGTAATTAAACTAGTGTAGAAAGTCCTGTAATACTATTAAAATATTTAAGTTATTGTACAACAAGATGTTCCTATATATGGGCCTCTAATGTATGGGACTTATGGATTTAGGTTCAAGTGATTTTTATGCATATCCAACTCTAGAGGTCTAAACTAAAGGAAACTCAGCTACGTTTTCTTTGCCCCAAAACCTCAGCTACGTTTTTGATATCAGGATACAAAGATTCAGACGAGATCTGATCTATTGTTAACTTGCTTTTTATAACTCGGCTAGGATTTGTAGTTGTACCTAGTCCTAATTGGACTAGATTTCCTACCGACCCCGAAACCTCTGACTTTACCCTCTTGCCTTCGATCAGCTTTCCTCCCATCTTTTTCGGCTACACACACTCATGCTTGATGTTCAGTTCAACGCACCGGTTAGTCTATGCTATTCCTCTCAGTTGCATTTGGATTCCTCTTTTTTCTGCTGCCCTTTTTCTTCCAATTGTCCTTGTTAGTTTATGTTTTCGCTCTTGTTTTGACTCCTTTTTATTGTCATTCAGTTGCATCTCAGTGCGTTTGCTGGTGCTGTTCCCAAGTTGCCAAACCTCCAGCATTTGGAGTTGGTTATATATTCTAGCTGATGATCCATGGGGCCTTCGTCGATTAGCTGCTTTCCTCCAGGCGTCTCCACACTCGAAGAAACTTGTGCTCCAGGTACGTGTTCCTCCAACTTGGTGGACTAATGACATCACATGTTGCGACATGGTTTTTGTGCTCTCACTTTCGGCTACATTGTTCACCCCCTACATTTACATTCGCATGCTTGTACGACCGCTATTATTACGATCGATATACTCACGATCTCTGTTGGACAATTATACAACTATAACTCCTGTCTTGTAATGGTAGAAAGACTTGAAACTGTGTATTAGACGACTGTCTCCTTTTTTTATCTCCCTCAAGCTGATCTTTCTTGCAGTTTTGTTGGGTTCAAGACTTCTGATGTTTACTTGCATGGTCAAAAAAAAAAAAAAAAACAAAAAGAAGAAGAAGACTTGCGACTTTTGAGGTTAAAAGGATTCATAAACCACAAGGGTGTTTTGTCCTAGTTTAGCCGTTGTTTTGTATGATATGATATAACTTCTTTTTGGTAATGGAGGCAAGACATGAAAGCTTGTGGTTACTTTTACTTGTTTTTCTTTTGCTGAATTTCACAGTCCTTTGTTGCGTGAACGCTAAGAAATTGGTCTCTTAGTGCAGCTGCAATTCTACCCAATCAAGTGCAGCTGCAATTCTACCCAATCAAAGGAGAGTTGTACAATGATGTGCATAAAGGATTTGAATGAAGTGTTGTCAAACACACCAAGTATATTGATGAGTAACTTACAAGTACAATTCTATTAGGAGTGTGAGACTCTACATATAGAAAAGATAAGACTAGTAAACAGAAACCTATCTACTTGTGCGTCTAGGAGGAAGCGAAGATAATTACAAATTAAGGAAGATAATTACAATGGTGAGTATTAGATAACAGAAGATAAGTCCTACAGCTTGATCAATTAATGATTGGTTTATCACTCCCCCGCAAGCTGAGTGGTCTAGGAAGAACAGGAAGCTTGGAGACAAGAAAATGAAACCTGGAGGATGACAGACCTTTACAAAAGGTGTCGGCTACCTGATCTGTAGTAGAAACAAACAAGACTTGAAGTTCCTTATTGACAACTTTTTCCCGAACATAATGGTAATCGACCTCAACATGCTTTGTACGAGCATGAAAGACGGGATTCGAAGCTATAGCAATCGCGGAGAGATTATCAGACCAAATGGTAGGACATTGGAGAAATAAACTAAGATCACAGAACATGGCTTCGTTCCATGAAATCTCAGCTGCAGTAAATGCTAGTTGGCGGTACTCCGCTTCGGCACTCGATCGAGAAACAGTTTTATGAGTCTTTGAACTCCATGAAATCAAATTCGGACCCAAATAAACACAATAACCACCTGTAGATTGTCTATTATCCGGATCACCTGCATAATCCGCATCAGAGTAGGCACTAATGAATAGGGAACCAGGTTGATATTTTAAACCATGATGAATTGAGTACTTCAAATAAAGAAGAATGCGCTTCACAGCCGTCCAATGAACAGTGGTTGGGCAATGCATGAACTTACAAACTTGATTCACTGAGTAAGAAATGTCAGGGCGAGTTAAAGTAAGATACTGGAGAGCACCCACAACACTTCGATATTCACTGGGATCAGAGAGTTTTTCACCATCATAAAGACTCAATTTTTGTCCAGAAGGAGCCCGAGTTGTACAAGGTTTGACTTCATGCATATTTGTGCGATGTAGCAAATCAACAATGTATTTCTTTTGGGTCAAATATAGAACAGGTCCATCATATGAAGCTTCAACACCAAGAAAATAGTGAATAGAACCAAGATCCTTCATAGAGAAAAGATAAATAGATAAAATTAGAATTTGAGCCAACCAGAATTTGAAGGTATGGTGCTATTTTATCTAGAATTTGAGCCAACCAGAGTGCATAGTTGGTACGATCCAATTTGATGGAGAGAAAATTAGTAACAGAGGGAGAGGTCTCAGGTGATGATGTGGTGGACATAGTGGTTGACATGGTGGAGGATTGAGTGGAGGTGGAAATGGTGGAAGATTGAGTGGAGGAAGTGAACCCAGCAGAGATGGAAGAGGTTAATGGAGCAGTAGCCATGGGAAGGGTGGTGGGAGGGAAAAAAAAAAGTGTTGGATGGCTCTGATACCATAAAGGATTTGAATGAAGTGTTGTCAAGCACACCAAGAATTGTGGCTGACGATTATATTGATGAGTAACTTACAAGTACAATTGTATTAGGAGTGTGAGACTCTACATATAGAAAAGATAAGACTAGTAAACAGAAACCTATCTACTTGTACGTCTAGGAGGAAGAGAAGATAATTACAAAGGAAGATAATTACAATGGTGAGTATTAGATAACAGAAGATAAGTCCTGCAGCTTGATCAATTAATGATTGGTTTATCAGTGCAGTGTCCACATGACCATCTCAGGGTAGTGGAAATTGTAGGGTATCGCGCGTGTTTCCAAAAAGGCTATTCAACATCTCATGTTCTTGACCGAGAATGCTGCTGCATTGGAGAAAGTTGGCATTGATCCCGCTTGCTGCTGGCGCAGTGGCGCCATCATCGCACTGGAGCGTACAAGAGTCTTTTAGAGGTCAAGGAGGAAGGAGAGGCAAGAGACTAGGCCTGGTCTCGGGTCGGGCCCGAAATTTGTTGAAACCGAGACCGAGCCCGAAACAATCGGTTCGAGCCGGTTCGGGCTTTTTCAAAAGTGAAACCCGATAGAAACCGATCCCAAACGGGCCGGTTCGGTCTTCGGGCTTTTCGGGCCCAAATTCCCAGTTTTGTCTACAAGTTCAATAATGTGCAAAATATACCCAAAATTCGGTAAGAGGCGAGGTTTGAACCGCCGACCTCTAACACAAAAGTCTTACTCCCAACCACTGGAGCACAAGACGATCTTGACATTGTGCCTGCAAATTTTATATTTATTTCCTCCTAGGCAGCTTTTCTTAGTTGCGGAGACCAAGAAAGTGGAGACAACTTTCTTTTCTTTTCTTTCTTTTCTTTTCTTCTCCTCCCTTCCACCCGTCCTTTCTTTTCTTCTTCTCCTTGGTAGCTGCAGCAAGCCAGCAACTTTTCTTGGTGGTGGGAGACAACTGACAACTTTTCTTTTCTTTTCTTTTCTTCTCCTCCACTTCCACCCGATCCTTTCTTCTCTTAGCTGCAGCAATTCCCATTATGCAGTTTCTATTTACCATATATTCATCAAATCAACACCATAGATCATCCTCACCGAAAACCCATAATCCCAGATTCTTTCTTCAGTTCCTTCCTCTTCCTCGTCTTTCATCAACTGCAAAATACTCTCCTTTTTCTTCCAGTTCATTCTTCATCAATCTACTTCGATCTACTTCAATCTCAAGCTCAGGAGGCCATCAGGAAAAGCCGGGGCGGCATGGGAGAGAAGAGGAGTGAGGATGAGGATGAGGATGAGATTGATGATCCTAAGCTTAAAGAGTTTTTGCAGGTGATCCAACCTAGGATAGCAGAAGAGAGAGCAGAGGAAGAAGGGGAATGAAGAAAGAGCAGAGCAGAAGGATGATTCGGTCCGTATCGGTCTTTCGGTCCCAAAAAATATCAAGCCCGAGACCGACCCGATAAATTGTAATTCGGGTCGGGCTTTGCACCGAACCGGTATTTTCCAATACAAAACCGAACCGAATCGGGCTTTTTTGATCTGTTCGGGTCGGGTTCTCGGGTTTTCGGGTCCAGACGCCCAGCCCTACAAGAGACCATGCTATGCTACAGCTTAAAGAAAAAAAATCCCTCTAACAGTTGAATTTGTATGCTTGTAGTTATCAATTGGGGTGCGTGATATTATATGGAGAGTAAAGATATGTTCCTGTTAATTATTACTCAGTAGTCGTGACATGCATCCCTGCAATAGATTCCTCTTTTGCTGCTATCATGCAATTGCATCTGGGAATGTTCATGATTTATGTTTACGTCTAGTTTGGATTGTAAGTTAAGAAGAAAGTGCCGTCTTGATTAAAGAATTAATGACTGTAAAACTAATGTACGTTCATGATCTATCCATTATGTTTCGTGTAATGTTGCAAACTCTCTTATGACATCTTAGATTTTTTTTTTGTTTTTTTTTTTTTGCCCTATGATATGAGCATCTTAAATGGTTTTTGCTTCATCGTCTAAAAAGAAGAAGAAAAGGAACTTTGGTAAATCCCAAACCAGCGGATGGATACAAATTGTAGAATTTGCCGAGAGTGTATGCCATAGTAGAATATAGAAGCGGGATTAGGGTTCAAGTTGTGTTTACTAGAACTTCATGTTCGTAAACTTTGTACCAAAAGGGAAGAGGCGGAAAGAAGTTGCGGAAATCTACTGTGATGAGTCCTGAATGTACTCCTGAACATTCTTCCGTGATGGGTCCGAATTCGACCCATCACGAGCCATGAATATCCTATGTTGGAACTGCCAAGGGATTGGGAACCCTTGGACAGTTAAGGGGCTTAAACTCCTTAAAGGGTTGATTACCCTAAATTTTCCCAAAGTGGTTTTCTTGAGTGAGACTAAATGTTTGGTGGAGGAGATGGTAGGAGTGAGGACAAAACTTGGTTGGCGTAATGCTTTTTCTGTTAATTGTAAAATTGTTAGTTGTCATAAAGGGAAGAGGCATAGTAGATCAGAGGGCCTATGCTTGTTGTGGGCAGAGGATATAAATGTGAGTCTCCTATCTTTCTCGGATTTTCATATTGATGTGGTTATTAGAGAGGGATCCGGGCCACCTTGGAGGTTCACGGGTGTATATGGACAACCTAAAGCTGAGCACCGCTTTTGGACTTAGGCTCTACTAAGGGATCTTAGGGACAAATGTGATCTCCCATGGGTGGGTGATTTCAATGAAATTTTACCTTTACATGAGAAGGAAAGTGGTCTCATAAGGAGGGATGTTCAGATGCGAGGTTTCAGGGAGGCCTTAGGGTTTAGTTCACTCCATGACTTGCATTTCTCTGGCCCATGCTTTACATGGAAGGGTATTCGACACGGTAGGGATGTGAGAGTCAGACTGGATAGGTTTGTAGCCCAAGACGAGTGGCGTCATCTGTTCCTAAAGTCGAGGGTTATTCATGTCAATCCAAATGAATCCAATCATCTTCCTATTATCTTGGAGGTAAGGAGGAAACGAATGAGGAAAATGAGGAGGAAAAAACCGTTTCTGTTTGAGGAATACTGGTTGCGAGAAAAAGATTGTAGAGAGGTGGTTGAAGCAGGTTGGGAGAGTGCAACTGGGACTTGTCCACTTGAGAGAGTCCAGAATAGAATCTTGAACACACATGAGGCTCTCATCTCTTGGAGTCGTACTTGATTTGGGAGCCTCCAGAAAGACATTGAAGCAGTTAGGGCTCAGCTAAGTATTTTTTATGATAAGTCATTTTCAGCTCAACCGTACCTGATTAGGGGCGGCTTGACCTTGAATCAAAGCTTCAAGAGTTGCTTCAGAGGGAATAGATATTTTGGAAGCAGAAGTCAAGGGTTGTGTGGCTTACTGAGGGCAACATGAATACCAGATTCTTTCATCAAGCTGCAAAACAGGAGGAAAAAGAATCTCATTAAGGGGCTACACAATGATGGGGGAGTATGGAGGTCTGAGGAGGAGAAGATTGAATCGGTGGTTTTGGGGTACTATAGGGATTTATTTCAGAGTTCCAATCCACAGCAGATCCATGAGGTTACTGAGCTCCTTCCGAAACTTATCACTGATGAGATGGACTAGTCCCTTACGGCTGACTTTACCAAGGATGAGGTTTGGGCAGCCCTTAAACAGATGGGGCCTTCTAAAGCGCCAGGGCCGGACGGTCTAGCCCCGTGTTTTTATCAACAGTTCTGGTCGATTGTTGGGGACGACGTTGTGGAGGCTGTTTGGGCTTTCTTGAAGTCCAGAACACTTGTGAAGCAAATCAACCACACATATGTAACCCTAATACCTAAGGTGAAGGACCCCAAGCTGGTTAGTCATCTCCGGCCAATTAGCCTCTGTAATGTATTGTACAAAATTGGGTCGAAGTGCTTGCCAATTGATTAAAGCCTCTACTTGTAACTCTGATCTCCCCAACCCAAAGCGCTTTCATCTCGGGTCGTTTAATATCTGATAACTCGCTGATTGCCTTTGAAGTGTCACATTACCTGAAGAGATTGCGAGGAAATGGGAGTGGGTTTTATGCATTGAAACTGGACATGAGCAAGGCGTATGATAGGGTTAAATGGCGGCTTTTTGGAAGGTGCTTTGCTTCAGTTTGGTTTTGATCTGAAATGGGTGCACTGGATTATGAACTGTGTTTCCACTGTGTCCTATTCTTTCATATTGAACGGAAAACCTAAAGGACATCTGACCCCTTCTCGTAGATTACTACAAGGAGATTCTACATCCCCATACCTGTTCTTAATTTGTGTTGAGGCTCTTTCTCGTTTAATTATGGCGGCTGAATGCCAGGGCAGGGTGCATGGGGTGAGTATATGCCAATGTGCTCCAGTCATAAGTCACCTGTTTTTGGCAGATGACTCGTTCATTTTTTTCAAGGCTGAGAAAGCGGAGTGTGAGGCCATAAAGAAGATCCTACTGAGATACTCCGGTGTTTTGGGGCAGCATATAAACTTTCAGAAGAGCAGTATTTCCTTAAGTAAGAACTTGTAGCTCCATGAGCAGTTCAGGTTAGCAGAGATTTTGGGGGTTGAGAGAGTGGCCGAGCACGACAAGTACCTTTGGCTTCCAACTGAATTGAGTTATTCCAAAGCAGAAGCTTTTTGTTTCTTGACTGAAAGGATAGAGAAGAGAACGCAGGGGTGGAGGCATAAAAACCCTAAGTGTGGCTGGGAAAGAAATATTCATCAAGGCAGTTTTACAATCGATACCTAACTATGTGATGAACTGTTTTGAGCTGCCTAAGCACTTGTGCTTTACCATGCACAAGCACATGGCTCAATTTTGGTGGTGAGACAAGGGGGAGGTTAAGAAAATTCACTGTATGGCATGAGAGAAACTTTGTGTTCCTAAAGAGGAGGGTGGAATGGGGTTTAGAGATACGGTGCACTTCAATCGTGCTTTGTTGGCCAAACAGGGCTGGAGGTTGATTCAGCGCCTAAACTCCTTGGCATCAAGATTACTCAAAGCAAGGTACTACCTGTCTACTTCTTTCTTTCATGCTTCATTAGGTCATGACGCCTCATATGCCTGGAGAAATATTCTAGTGGGTAAGGAAGTTCTATTGAAGGGTTTACATTTTCAAATGGGTGAGGGGAGCAGTGTTTCGGTATGGATGATCCTTGGCTTCCTTTACCCTATAGTTTTGAACCTTTCTCCTTGGCAATGATGGGAACAGAGGACTTCTTGGTGATTGACCTCATCGATTCAGAGACCCGAGAATGGAATTTACAAGTTGTGCAAGAGCTCTTTATGAAGGAGGAGGCTGACCTAATAGTTCGTATTCCTCTCAGTTTGCATCAGTCTCGGGACAAGCTTGTGTGTCACTTCGATAAGCATGGTGTGTATAGTGTTAAAAGTGGTTATCATATTTCAAGAGTGACTGAAAATTTAACTGAGCGGTCCTCTACTTCGTCGGGGGTAAAATCTGGAGGGCCAAGGTTCCTCCTAAAGTACGAAACTTTGTGTGGAGATTGTGCAAAGAGATTTTGCCTACGAGAGCGGCCCTAGTTAAGAGAGTAACTCTCCCATCCCTAGAATGTGCTTTCTGCAATAATGAGGTTGAAACTAGTATGCATATCTTTCGTGATTGTCCTATGATTCAATGCTTGGGCTCATGGTTCGATCAGACTGAAAGCGAATGCTTTTCCGGCGACTAGGGTGTAGGACTGGGTGATGATGATCTTAGAAAGCCTCATAGCACAGCAGGTAGAGATCTTCCTTGTGTTACTCTGGGCGGTGTGGTATGAAAGGAACTCGGTGGTATGGAATGGTGGAGGTATCAACCCTTTTCAATATGGGTGCCTGGGCTCTGAGACTATTGGAGGACTATCACATGTGTCATCCACTTGTTGCAAGCAAGCCTAAGTGTACCAGAGTTAAGTGGACCTGCCCCCCTAGCGGTAGGCTTAAGGTGAATGTGGATGGGGCTTTGATAGCTGCTGATGGTTCTGGAGGTATATGGGTTATTGCTAAGGACGACCGGGGTAGGTGTGCAGCTGCTTTTGTAAGGTACATACCTCATGCCCAATCTGCTATGCATGTAGAGGCAGAAGCAATGCGAGCTAGTTTATTGATAGCCATCGACCAACAATGGGCTGAAGTGGAGTTTAAGAGTGATAGTGCTATCGTACTGAATGCCCTAGCTAGTGATGTGGAGGACATGTTTGATGTTGGAGAGATATTGAATGACTGTAAGTACTATATGCAGTCGTTTAATTTCATTTTACTTAGGCATGTTTATAGGGAAGCAAATGATGTTACTCATCGACTTGCTCACCTTGCTAGTAGTTGTAGGTTGGATGAGTTATGGGTTAATGAAACCCTTGATTCTATTAGTGATGTACTTTTAGAAGATGGGTATGAACTATCATGAGGTATAGGCTCTATGTCCCCCTCGTTGTACTCTCTAACTATTGATTATAATAATATTGGAAGGAGGTCTCCTCCATCCTGACAGGTTTTCCTCCTGTTTATTCCAAAAAAAAAAAAAAAAAAAAAAAAACTTTGTACCCCTACTCAGGGTTGTGATGAACGAAGATGAAGCAGGCCTTTGTTTTTTTTTTCTTCTTCTTTTTGGATGTGTATTATTGCACTTCTTGTTAGAAACGTGTTCATACATCTTATATTCAGGTAAGCATAGCCAACAACAAACCTAAGAAAACAACTGTAGTCTAGGAAAACTACACTGGGGAAGAAATTAAGCTCAGGCATTCAACAGGACTCGAAGCTTTGGGACTTAGGCACTCCTCCTTGCTCTTTGGTAGCCCCTTCTACTTGAAGTTGTTTGCATAAGTATTTTGGCCCTGAGAAGTTTTGTGTGACTCTTCCTGACTGTATAATCCCAACCATGTTTATTTCTCAGAAAAGAAGAGAGAAGAACAAATGTAAAACCAAAAGGAATCAAAGTAAATCAAACAGAACATAAAAGATGAGAACCACGAGATTCAAAGGAACGGCGTCGTCTCACCAGTTCCGGGTTGGGAGGACACGTGTCGGTAACATTTGACCAATTGACCAGCCGGTTGAAAAATAAAGACCGGGTTGGTGCAAGGTCCAAAATATCGAGTATCGAGGATATATCGATGGTTCAAAAAACGGAAATTTCGATGGAAATATCAAGAAAATTTTGATATCGGTAAATATTTGGAAAAAACAACAGAAATCTTGATAAAAGTATGAAAATTTTGAATGAAGCTATACGAGATGCTTATTTGATCAATAATATTTTTTATTCTTATGAAAAGAATGTTGAACAAACTTCACAGCTATGCGATATTATCGCGATTTAGTCGATATTGGCGAACGAGAAAATCTCATGATATCAAAGCGGTATGTGAATTAAATATAGCTACATGAGAAAAACGAAATTTTCGGCAGTATTTCGCAGATATTTTTGATTTTTCAGTCATTAGGTTGGTGAGAGAGAAAATATTGTAAAAAGGTAAAAAAGGCGTCTCACTTCTTAGAGTTGGAGCTTGGAGGTTTAGGGTTCTAGGCTTCTAGCAACCAAGAGGAGGCGGTACTGCTGTGGGTGAGCATTCTCTCTCTCCCCCTTCATAATCTTCCTCTTTCACCCGCATTACTCTCATTTCTTGTTATTATCTTCTCTAATAAAGCTCTGATTTTTTGCATTGTGTTCCGGATTTTGAAGGCAAACGAAGGTAGAGTTACTCCTAGCTCAGTCACTTGCCAAGTTTCTGACTTTCTGTACGTATCTTCTCCCATTTACTTTACTTTTGCATAATTCCTCTTCCTTTTCTTTCCAAAATTACAAAGAACCCTTTTTTTTGTTTGATTTTGAGTAAGAGAGTAATTGCATTAATAAGTCATTGGGATAATTATGTGTCTCTTTTTTCGGAACATGTTTGCGATTTTTGAAAGCAACAACCCAAAAAAACGCCCCAATTTTCTTCCTTCCTCTACTCTTCTATTTTTCTCAATTTCATAATCTTCCTCTTTCACCCGCATTACTCTCATTTCTTGTTATTATCTTCTCTAATAAAGATCTGATTTTTTGCATTGTGTTCCGGATTTTGAAGGCAAACGAAGGAAGAGTTACTCCTAGCTCAGTCACTTGCCAAGTTTCTGACTTTCTGTACGTATCTTCTCCCATTTACTTTACTTTTGCATAATTCCTCTTCCTTTTCTTTCCAAAATTACAAAGAACCCTTTTTTTTGTTTGATTTTGAGTAAGAGAGTAATTGCATTAATAAGTCATTGGGATAATTATGTGTCTCTTTTTTCGGAACATGTTTGCGATTTTTGAAAGCAACGACCCAAAAAAACGCCCCAATTTTCTTCCTTCCTCTACTCTTCTATTTTTCTCAATTTCATAATCTTCCTCTTTCACCCGCATTACTCTCATTTCTTGTTATTATCTTCTCTAATAAAGATCTGATTTTTTGCATTGTGTTCCGGATTTTGAAGGCAAACGAAGGAAGAGTTACTCCTAGCTCAGTCACTTGCCAAGTTTCTGACTTTCTGTACGTATCTTCTCCCATTTACTTTACTTTTGCATAATTCCTCTTCCTTTTCTTTCCAAAATTACAAAGAACCCTTTTTTTTGTTTGATTTTGAGTAAGAGAGTAATTGCATTAATAAGTCATTGGGATAATTATGTGTCTCTTTTTTCGGAACATGTTTGCGATTTTTGAAAGCAACGACCCAAAAAAACGCCCCAATTTTCTTCCTTCCTCTACTCTTAATTTTCTATTTTTCTCAATTTCAAATAAAATGCCCCCCATCTACTTGAAGTTGTTTGCATAAGTATTTTGGCCCTGAGAAGTTTTGTGGGACTCTTCCTGACTGTATAATCCCAACCATGTTTATTTCTCAGAAAAGAAGAGAGAAGAACAAATGTAAAACCAAAAGGAATCAAAGTAAATCAAATAGAACATAAAAGATGAGAGCCACGGGATTCAAAGGAACGGCGTCGTCTCACCAGTTCCGGGTTGGGAGGACACGTGTCGGTAACATTTGACCAGTTGACCAGCCGGTTGAAAAATAAAGACCGGGTTGGTGCAAGGTCAAAAATATCGAGTATCGAGGATATATCGATGGTTCAAAAAACGGAAATTTCGATGGAAATATCAAGAAAATTATGATATCGGTAAATATTTGGAAAAAACAACGGAAATCTTGATAAAAGTATGGAAATTTTGAATGAAGCTATACGAGATGCTTATTTGATCAATAATATTTTTTATTCTTATGAAAAGAATGTTGAACAAACTTCACAGCTGTGCGATATTATCGCGATTTAGTCGATATTGGCGAACGAGAAAATCTCATGATATCAAAGCGGTATGTGAATTAAATATCGCTACGTGAGAAAAACGAAATTTTCGGCAGTATTTCGTAGATATTTTTGATTTTTCAGTCATTAGGTTGGTGAGAGAGAAAATATTGTAAAAAGGTAAAAACAGCGTCTCACTTCTTAGAGTTAGAGCTTGGAGGTTTAGGGTTCTAGGCTTCTAGCAACCAAGAGGAAGCGGTACTGCTGTGGGTGAGCGTTCTCTCTCTCCCCCCTTCATAATCTTCCTCTTTCACCCGCATTACTCTCATTTCTTGTTATTATCTTCTCTAATAAAGCTCTGATTTTTTGCATTGTGTTCCGGATTTTGAAGGCAAACGAAGGTAGAGTTACTCCTAGCTCAGTCACTTGCCAAGTTTCTGACTTTCTGTACGTATCTTCTCCCATTTACTTTACTTTTGCATAATTCCTCTTCCTTTTCTTTCCAAAATTACAAAGAACCCTTTTTTTTGTTTGATTTTGAGTAAGAGAGTAATTGCATTAATAAGTCATTGGGATAATTATGTGTCTCTTTTTTCGGAACATGTTTGCGATTTTTGAAAGCAACGACCCAAAAAAACGCCCCAATTTTCTTCCTTCCTCTACTCTTCTATTTTTCTCAATTTCATAATCTTCCTCTTTCACCCGCATTACTCTCATTTCTTGTTATTATCTTCTCTAATAAAGCTCTGATTTTTTGCATTGTGTTCCGGATTTTGAAGGCAAACGAAGGAAGAGTTACTCCTAGCTCAGTCACTTGCCAAGTTTCTGACTTTCTGTACGTATCTTCTCCCATTTACTTTACTTTTGCATAATTCATCTTCCTTTTCTTTCCAAAATTACAAAGAACCCTTTTTTTTGTTTGATTTTGAGTAAGAGAGTAATTGCATTAATAAGTCATTGGGATAATTATGTGTCTCTTTTTTCGGAACATGTTTGCGATTTTTGAAAGCAACGACCCAAAAAAACGCCCCAATTTTCTTCCTTCCTCTACTCTTAATTTTCTATTTTTCTCAATTTCAAATAAAATGCCCCCCCCCCCCCCCCCCAATCTCTGTGCCCAATCTCTATTTCATAAAACTTTTCAATCAAACCTAGCTACCAACATAGAGAATATACTTGCAGAGAATAAACTTTGTCTCACTGAAAAATGAATGTTGCAAAGAGATGGCTGAAAACTTGCTGCAGAGGTACATGGAAACACAAGCAGAGATGAATGCCTTTAATGAAGCACTTGATGCGTTTTCTTCGAACAACGGTTCATGGTTAAGCCAGTGGTCTGTATCAGCAATATGATTGAGATGAATGCCATCCGCGGACTCCGCTACAGAGGATGGAATAATAAGTTATTATCAACGCTACTACTGAAGGTGAAGAAGATGCGATGACTATGAGAGCTGAAGGGTTTCGTATTCGCATTGCATTTCATGTGCCTGTTCCGGACGTGGATGTTATTCCTCATCCACCTGGAGTGGTTGATCCACTTGTTACCATATTTGCTCCTCCGGGCGGTGTTGTTCAAGCGAGGCTAACCGAAAATAAAGTGAGGTTAATTGGAAATCAAGCGAGGCTAATGGCAGCCCGGAAGAGTGCAGGGGCGTTCGTGGAGGCAGGCGAGGCTAACCCGACTAGTTCGTTTTTTCTGATGGCCAGTTTGGGTGTTTTCCGGTGATTTCGCCGCCGGTTCTGGACTCCTGGGATCAAGGGCTTGAGGGAAGCAGCGGAGGTAGCTAGGGTTTGAAGATTACGATTTTAACGTTTCAAGGTTAGGGCTTCGTGCTGATAATGTGCTTTAAGAAAACTGAAATTGGGAGAGAATTGAGTTGTGCTTTGATTGATAATAGGGCCCCCTTTATATAGAGGATTTTACAAGCAAAGAATATGCATGCGTCTTACAAGGTAACTGAGTCATACAAAATGATTGAAATATCTCCGTAGATATCGGTAAGACTAATCCTATTACAACTTAGACAAATAATCAAAGTTTGGGCCAGACACACAAACTAGATGTCTTTAAATATTTCCGTTTTTTTCCTCTCTTTTTGTTTTTGTTTTTTCTTTTCTTCTTTCCACCTCGTAAATTTATCTTTTGTAAATCAATAATCTAAGATTGTTATTTTCGTGTTCCATGAGTACATTAATTTAATCGTCTATTTGGCTACGTGCAATTCCTCCGGTCGATAATACCGTTTCTTTACATATTCTTCACCAATGTACTATATATGTAGTCAATTATTTGCAAATATATGCTTAAACTCATATTCCCTTAAAAATCTAATCATTCTCCCTCAAATTTAAATTCCAAAATTACTAGTCGCTACTCATTAGATTAGTAGGTTGATCGATGTGCTTGTTACTCTAAAACACGAGTCTTAGTCTTATGCTTGCAGTCATACGATGGCCTCTAGTCTTATGGTTGCAGTTATATGATATTTTAATGTCAAAGGTTTCACCAATTATCAAACAATACCATCAAATAAACATAAAATAAAAAATAAATAAAAAAACACACACACACAGAGAAACTGCTATGCATTAAAAAATGAGACATGAAGTGTGTATTATAAAATGGTATGTGAATTTCACTTCCATTTCACATCTCTCCGTTTTTCTAATTAAGACAAAATGAAAAGAATTACATAATATATATATGTATATATGCATACATTGTATTTTTTTCTTATGCACAAAGTGCGGGAATGAGGCTAGTTTCTTTAAACTCAACTACGTTTTCTGTGCCCAAAAAAAAGAAAAAAGAATTCAGCTAGATTTTACAATATCAAGAAACGAAGATTCAAACAAGATCTTCCAGGCTATATATACTCATAGCAAAAATTTGCATAAGTGATATACTCAGAGCGATATAAGAAACTGAACGGTGGAGATGCCGATGTGTGACTGAAAAGTTAGTCTAAAAGATGGTTAACTTCTTAATACAAAGCTAACCGGTTAATTCTAGAGTAGATCTAGAGTGCTCCTCTTAGTTATAACGTATAAGATAGCCAGATTGGTATATACATTTTTATTTATTTTAATGCATTTAACTCAAAATTAAAGACAAAATTTCTTCGACAATGACATTTTCTAGTTGTGTCCTAAATGAGTGTGTCATTATTTATAGTTTCTCCAAATACACTTGATGTCCTACATATTGATTTTTTTTTTCAAGTCACAGCCATCTCCCTCTCTATCTAAAAACTAGGGTTAGGGTTTTTGACACTTGCGAAGATCCTTTCCAGCGGTAATGGCCTCTATTGATGCAATGGCTGCACGGCTTGCTTCCCCGCTTGCTATAGCTGATGGGAAGAAACCTATTGACCTGCGTCTTTCCAAGGGATTATGACAACAAGAGGCTTTCATGATTGGAAAGCTTCACACTGCAAGAGACTATACACACAGGTCTTTCATGGGCATGTTTCGCTTTGCATGGAGAATCAATGGAACACTGAGGGTTGAGGAGGCTGGAGAAGATGACCAGGTACTGTTTTCTTTCTCAGATCCAATTGATAGGGCTAGGATTTGGAAGGAAGGTCCTGGGGTTTTAGTCGAGCCTCAATAGCGTTGGCGGATTATGATGGAGTCAACTAAATCCGGGAAGTGAAACTGAAATCATTCTCATATTGGATGACGCTGTTGGGTGTGCCTCCGGCCTTTCATTCTGAACGGATCATGAGGCTTATTGGGAGCACCTTGGGTGAGTTCAAGGAGTATGACATGACTGCTTTTCGAACTACGATTTTGTGCATCAGAGTGGAAATAGAATATGCAAAACCGCTACTATTCAAGAGGTGGTTTTGGGTTGAGGATGAGATTCAATTCCTGGTGAAATTTAAGTATGACAAGTTGTTTGGGAGGTGTGGACGGTGGGGCTTTGTCACTCATGTTGATTTGCTATGCTCGGGCCCCGAGTTGGAGGAGGATGCAGATGAGATGGTTGGAACGGTGGCGCAACCTTCAGCTTTAGCCATACTGTGTGATGAGGCCGGACCGAGTTCTTCAGTAGTTAGGATTTTGGCAATTGGCCAAACCCTACTATTTCAGGCGCAGATTCCTAGAGGTATTCCAGATATTTGTCTTCCTCAGTCTGTGTTGGCAAGCGTTGTGCAAGGAAGCCGGTGCATATCAGAGAGATTGAGGAATCGCTGCACAATGCTGCACCCATCACTGGACAACGTTGACAGAGGGAGGGATATGAGGTAATGACTTCTCCAAAAAAATTAAGTCTGAGTTTAGCAGTTGGAAAAAAGAACTTGGATGCAGTAACTATGAGTTTGTTGGGAGGGGCCATTTGGCAATGCTGAACAACCATAGAGGAAGAGAGGACGTCCGGTGGGCAATGTCAATAAACTGCCGTATGGTATGGCAAGGAAAAGTAATAATGTAAAAAGTAATACGGAGTCAGGAAAGAAGAAAGGAAGCAAGAGCCGGAAGACTAACCTAATGCAGAGGTTGTTGGTTGCTGAAGAATCTGGGAATTAATGGTGATGGTTCTAACCCTAAGGGGAAGGAACTAGTGCTTTCTTAAATCCCTATGCTTTTAGACATTCTTGTTACAGGCCTTTTAAAGTTGGTGTAATTTCTATGAGCTTTTCTAAAATGTTTCTAGTTGTTATTTGTACCATAATTAAGTGCTGGCAGATTATACTAGATGAGTGATTTTTTCTTAGGAAGCGAGGTTGTTCCTACTTGAGTTAGGCTTGCTTTCCAGCGAGCGACCCTTTAGAATTTAATGAGTATTAGCTTTGGCTTAGATAGGTTTTCTGAGTTTATTTACTGGATTTCTTATGTAAGTGCATGTTAGACTCTGACCTATTTTATGGCTTGATTATCTAATGAAATCAATTCCTATTAAAAAAAAAAAAAATTGACGGCCTACATAAAAAAGGTGGAGCCATGTAAATACAATTTTTCTCAATCATACAAGTATGATCTGTTATCATTTTTGAAAGAATTTGATTTTATTGTATCAAAAAAAAGAAAAAGAGATAATTGTTTAAGGAAAACTGAATTGGGAGAGAATTGAGTCGTGCTTTCATTGATAATAAGGGCCTCTTTATATAGAGGATTACAAGCATAAAGATAGAGTTGTACATGGAAACATAATCGTACATTGATTGGATATCTCCTAAGATTCTCCGAGAATATCTCTAATATAAACCCTATTTCAACTAGAGCAAGTAACCTCGAGTTTGGGCCAGACACATATTCTGGATTTACTTGAACACTCACCTTTGTGTCGCCCAAATGTGGTGCTTCTCTCGTTGCCTCGTTAAAAACCTTGCCGAGTAACAAAAACCCAGTGGGACAAAAATAACCTCGGTCGAAGGGGAAAAAGAGCACAACACACCATTCACGTTTCGAGACCATACATGTAGACACCTCCCCCTGATGTCTGCATCTCCCCGTGATGACAACGGTCATGGGAGTTCGGATAACTTCCGCAAACGATGCTACCAACTTGTTTCCCAAAAGTGGAATTTAGGCAATGACTTAGTGAGCAAGCCTGCCGCACTGTCCTTAGATTGAACCTAGTTCACTTTGATCTTTAGGAGAGTTTGTTGTTGCTGATTATACTTGGTGTGGTCGCTTTTGATGTAGCCTTGCTTCAAAACAAGCAGCATTATCCTATATGCTCTTAGGCTCATTTGTGGTAGACTTCAAACCACAATTGTTTCGAACATGCGTAATTACGGATCCAATCCATATACATTCACGAACCACTTTGTGAAGAGCAATAATTTCTGCATTATTCGAAGATATAGCGACTAGGGTCTATTTCTGTAGACCTCCAAGATATCACGGTCTTTACCCATGGTGAACACTTAACCATTTTGGGAATGACCTTTGTGTGGGTAAGAGAGATACCCAACATCAGCAAAACCTTCCAAAACACATATCATTTTGGGATGGGGATAGTGGACGCAGGCCAGTGTTGGCGGTGTTCCTGGTGTGTGATGGGTCCGAATCCATCATCTCTTTGTAGGGATAGAACAAGCTCATATCAATCATGCATCTCAAGTATCGAAAGATATCTTTTACGCCAATCCAATGGCGTCGTGTTGGCGCTATATCTAGCTAACAAGTTCATGGCAAATGAGATGTCCGGTCTTGTGCATTGAGCTAAGTACAATAATGTGCCTATTGTACTCAAGTAAGGCACTTCTGCCTCTAGCACATCTTCATTATCATCCTTTCAACGAAGAGGATCATTTTCAGGATCAAGACTACGGACGATCATGGAGGTGCTTGAAGGTTTGACCATGTCAAAATGCCTAAGCATCTATCAACACGATGCTCAAGTTCCAAACCGAGACATAATCGTGTTCTCCCATAATCCTTCATCTCAAAATCGGATTTCAAGTGTTCAGCGGTTTCCCTTAACTCTTTAAAGACTTCTAATGAAGATCATGTCCAACATGAACTGCGATAGAATCCGAAACTTGTTATGAAAACGCGTGGGCATATCCCTTCCCAATCAAGTAGTCACTTTAGTGAGCGTTCCAAGCTTATTGGAAACGCGCTCTGTGGTCTACAACCACTTGATTTGGGTAAATGAAGTTCACCATGAACCTTCATGTATATTCCGTATCTAGATCCCCGTATAGATACGTAGTGACCACATTTGTAAGCCGCATGTTCAGTTATTCGGAAACTACCAAACTGACAAGGTAGTGGAGTGCAATGACATCCATTACGAGAGAATATGTCTCATCGTAGTCAATTCCACGGCGTTTTGTGAGAAGCCTTGCGCCATAAGACGAGGTGGCCATCTCTTTTTCTCATCACGCTTTCTAACGAAGACCCATTAGTCAATAGGTTTTATGTTAGGAGGTGTTGGCATCACTGGCTCAAAAACCTTCCTCTTCGTTAGAGAATCCAACTTAACATGGATCGCATCTTTCCATTTAGGCCAAATCTCTCTACGTTGGCATTCATTCATCAACGGAGCGTGGTTCGATATCATCTGACTCAACAAACTCGTGCGCAACGAAATGCGCAACTACATCATCAATTATGATGGAGTTTCTATCCCACATCTCATGTACACTAGTGTAATTTTCGAAGAGCTCTATATTCTCAGGAATAGGTTCTGACGTTGAGGCGTCCCCTAACGATAACCATAATCCGGAAGATTCTCATGAGATGGATTTTGAGTCTTGATGATCAAAGGATTGGAATGTGCCAAAGTATCCTTCGAACCCACGGGCCTCCCACGTATCCTAGCTGGGGTCATGGCCTATAACGCCAGAGTACCACTCTCTTTGGCATTGGCGCCATGCCTACCTCCGTGTATGGTGGCGCTACGTCCTCTTGTAGGGACGTACTTCCTTGCAGGCATATTTCCAGCAGATGTGTGATCTCGTCACTTTAGTAGGGATCGAGATGAGACATAGTGGGGACAGGCCACGACAATTCCTGTCGTTCCTGCTGAACATCTGTGTTCTTATCTCCCCCTAACGATGGGAAGACTGTCTCATCAAAGTGACATCCGCAAATCTAGCGGTAAAGAGATCGCCTTGCAAGGGCATTAAGTGGCGGACGATTGTTGGAGTCTCAAATCCAACGTAGTTGCCCATTCGTCTGTACGGACCCATCATAGAGCGCTGTGGCGGCGTAATTGGCACATAAATGGCACACTTAAATATGCGTAAGTACGATACTTGTACCCAGTCACTAGCTGTAACGCAGAGGCAGATTGAGTAGCGGTGGGTCGTAGACGAATTAGTATAGCTGCATGCGATATTGCATCACCCCAAGCGGATATTAGGAGATTGGTGCGCATTACCAATGTCCGGACGACTATCGTAGTCGTTTCGACGAGACCATTTGGGTGTGTTCATGGGAATGTGATGTCCAACATCAGTCCCAATGCAATAACCGTCGAAAGTCTTCGATGTAAACTCTCTAGCATCGTCAAGTCCAATTGACGGAATCGGATGATCCGGGGAGTGAGCCCGTTATCATATGATATTTGCTAGGAGTGTAGCATAAGCAGCATTACAAGTGGACAATGGCAAAACACGTGACCAGCGTGTTTGCGTATCAACCAATATCATGAGATATTTAAACGTCCGCAAGTTAATTGAATCAGTCCATAGAATCCCCACGGATTCTATGTAAGAACATAATGAGTATTTTCATATCCTTTGCATAGGACGGTCTCAGTCCTAATTTCCTTAAGGAATGGACTTTGTAAAACGAGCGAGAGGCTTTAGAAGCAACCAATGAGGATTTTGGTTGGGCCTGAGCGTCTGAAACGCTATTTGAAGCAAGTTGGTAATTGCAACATCACCTGGGGCGCCATCACCATGATGGACGCCATCCATGGTGTCATGGATAGGGACTGTGCCAGCCCTAGGCTGGTGGTGGACGACAGAGGTGCCAGAGGCAGCGGCGGCAGTCACACTTAGTCCAAGAATCAACCTTTGATTCATGCTTCATTTCGCTCGGGAGAATGGATGTCCGTGTGAAGTCTTTTGTAGATGGATCATCATATCATGACTAGGATGATCTATCCTGTCGTGACAAACCAATATGTGTCTAAATCCAAGAGATCTTCTCTCATAACTTTTATTGGATTAATAGCTCGAATAGTGACATAGAGTCCACTAGAGAGACACATAAACTTCTCTAAGATGCGCCTTTATTCGCAATCATTAGAGGTATTGCAAAAGAACTCATTTCAGTTCTCTACATGCGTTTTCGCATGGAATCTGTTGGCTATTCATAGGGGCGATTTACCATAGGAGTGTAGAGAGTTTCTGTGACAGTAATCAAGGTGCCATTTGGCAAGTGGAACTTGGGCTATTCCATGTCCTTGAATTAATACCGATGGCCCAGCCATCGTAGTCACAAAGTAATATACTCAGAATCAAAATGGAGTCATAATGAAAAGAACTTGAAATTTTATTCATAAGCCAACGGAGTTACATCATTGTCTCTTGGACCAAAGAAAATCTAATCCAAAATGCTAGCTAATGCAAAACAATGGTAGTCGTCTAACTTATTTCGATAATTCCAAAATAAATGTAACCAGTTGAGTAGAGAGATGTCGGTAGAGAAATGATCGCTTAAGTACCACTAATCTCAGAACCTTCCTAGACATCACACTTACTTTGGGTGAGCCTACTTTGAAGAAAGACTAAACCATTGGCATTTACTACAAAAATATATGGCAATTGCCTATTACATCTCTTGGAAAAATAAAGACTTAAACAGAATTGACGATCTATTTATCCCAGCCAGATTTGTAGTCTTCAACCCTTCACTCTAGATCATCTTCTTGATCTTCTTGTTCCACATAATGAGCATCTCTTGCTTCACAATATGCTTTGTAGGCGGTGACAAGTTCTTCATGAGCTCTACAAATGTGTGCCCAATGATCAGACACTCCACATCGAGAACATACATCTCTTTGCTCGAACTCCATAGATTATGGCGCTTTGAAAGCGTCATTTAGATGGCTCTTAGTGTTGGTGGCGCCACCAACTTGACCAGAGGCGTTGCCTCCCTCTCTCTTTCCACGTTTACCTCTTTGGTTCCGTGTTCGCCTATTTTGGCGGTTACCTTCCCAAGTAGAGCGATGATATGAACCAGAACGTCCAAAAGTATCCCTAAGATTAGGGTTTCGCTCTTGGCGCCCTCTTTTCGAGGCGCGACTATAATTGGATTCCGGAATGTGCTATATTTTCACAGATCTCGAATTATAGTTATTCACAAGGATGTTGTCATGATTTTCAGCGACATTCATAGCTCCAATGAGCTCATGAAACCTTGTGATCCGTCCTGCAACAACATCGATTCGATAGTTCTTAGCAACCATCAATGCAGAGACGGGGAAGGTAGAGAGAGTTTTCTCAATCAACATCGCATCTGTGATCTCTTTACCACAGAATTCCATTAAGGATTTAATGCGAAGTGCTTCCTAGTTATAATCAAGAACTGACTTGAAATCACAGAAGCGGAGGCTATGCCATCTCACTTCTAGGTCAGGAAGCAGGGGGTCACAGACGTTGCCAAATCTTTCTTCGAGTGAGACCCACAGCCTTCTAGGGTCTTCTTCATTCATACACTCGTACTGGAGCGAATCATTCATATGACGAGTCATTAGGATGATGGCTTTCGCCTTATTTGCCTCTAAGACTGCTCTATTTGCTTCCAAAGCTTAAGCTTGCTCAACAGTTAGCACGTCCTGGCTAGGCTTGAGAATCATATCCAGGATTCCATCGGCCTTGAGATGCTGGCGGACATCACGAACCCACCTGTGATATTCAGAGCCAGTTGTTCCCAATGGAGCAAAGTCCAATTTGTTCAGGTTACTCATCCTGAAAGAGAATAAGAAATTAGGGTTAGTTTCGGAGCGAAAAAGGCTACCACGAAAACAAATAAAATTTCTGAGCGTAGTCGCTTCCAAGAAATTCGATTCCAAGAGGGGTTGGATTAGATCGAAACAATGATGTTTGCGGTCGATCGTTTTATCTCAACAAACTCTAAGTTTGGAGGACTCTACAAGCTCCAAGCTTGGAGTGAGCACGAACCCCCACAGTTCGGCATAATTTGGTCTCCCCTATGATAAAGAAAGGAGGGTAGAAGAAGGGAGGTTTCAAGTCCCCGAAAAGAAGAGAAATTAAATTTAAAAACTCTAAAAAAAGCGGGAACCTTTAGAAAAAAATACCTCAAAATATGTCGCCGGAAAATTTGTCCGGAAAAAGTCGCCGGAAAAGTGGTTGACTGGTGTTGACCTGAGGGTTGACCGGATGAAGGAGATGACCTGATCAGAGACCTCGGAGAGCACCTCCGTTTCAAGGAATTGAGCCAAACTCTCGTCCTCGTCCTCTGATATCGTCATGCCGGTGGCCGGAGATTGAAAAACCAAAGCAAATTTCAATAGGAGAATGGGTGGTGAATCCGATTCTGTGCAGATTATCAAATCTATCTTCGCACGTGTAATTACTGTTGTTGATCATGTGCACGTGTGGATGTGACGGAATCCCTGTGCTGACGTGGCAGTGATCCAGTGATGACGTGGCAGCGGGTCCTAGGGCTGAAGTCAGCAGGCTTCTGGGCTTGGGTCAGTGGGCTTCTGGTCCTGTTCCTTTTTTCTTCTGGGCTGGGCCTTCCTTTCTTCTCTCTTTCTTCTTCTTTTCTTTCTTTTCTGCCGGTTCAAGATGCAGCTGCTCAGGTGGTCGGTTCATGTCTTTTTAGGACGGTTTTTGGACTTTTTCTTCCGGTTCCTGAAACTTCAGATCAACGGGTTTCTGCTACCAAAATTTGGTGGAAATTGGAGGTCCGGAAGATGGTGAACCGGTGGAATATTTGCTGCGAGTTGTATGAAGCTTCCGATGGCCGGTTCGATAGATTTCCGGCCCGTTCTTGGAGTGCCGCCGGCGGTTCTGGACTCCTGGAATCGAGTTCTTCAAGGTGTGAGGTGGAGGCAGAAAAGGCTTCAAGGTTTTGTATTCGGATTCAAGGTTTTTAGCTTCTTTAATCAGGGTTTGACTATTTGTTTCAGGGTTGGGGCTTCGTGCTGATAACGTGTTTAATGAAAACTGAATTGGGAGAGAATTGAGTCGTGCTTTCATTGATAATAGGGGCCTCTTTATATAGAGGATTACAAGCATAGAGATAAAATTGTACATGGAAACATAATCGTACATTGATTGGATATCTCCTAAGATTCTCCGAGAATATCTCTAATATAAACCCTATTTCAACTAGAGCAAGTAACCTCGAGTTTGGGCCAGACACATATTCTGGATTTATTTGAACAATAATCATTTTTTTTTTTGGTAAGAACCAAAAATGCAGCTATTACTATGTTGAAGCTGTTGCTAATTGCTATTGTTGTGCCAGAAGCAGAGATATAGAACGATTGAGGTCATACGTGTCAATGCTTTTAATACAGTTTGCTTAGATTTAGTGTGGTATTTTTTTTTTTGGTTAATTTCTCCACTTCCTTTTTGGATTTTAGTTTTTACATTTTCTGTTTTGAATTGTAATATCTTATCTTATATAATTAAGCTAATTCTTGAGAGAATGGTTAAATTTTTAAATTACCATGTATGCCCTCACATAATATAGATATTAATAAATAAATTATTTCTATACGAGGATAAGATAATTAATTAACTATATCATATTTAAAAAAAATTACAATACCTCATGAGAAAAAGAGAAATTTCTCCAACATGAACCCAAATTGTTTAAAAAAAAAAAAAAACCCAATAGACGTGTCGGATCGGCACATATTAAGCGGCTAGCAGAGAACCATAAAACCCAATAGAAGTCTGACACTATTGTAAAGAAAATTTCTTCAGTTCCGTTTGCTAAGAACTCCAGAAAGAAAGTTTAGCAGAGACAGATGAGGATGAAGATAGAAGTCGAAGTAATCTTCCAAGAAACCATAAAACCTTCATCTCCCACCCGTCCCCATCTCCGCCGTCACCAGCTCTCCTTTCTCGACCAGTTAGCTCCCCACACCTACATCTCTTTCCTCTACTTCTACTCCCTCCCCAATACCCACAACCACACCCAAATCTCCACCCACCTCAAGACGTCTCTCTCCAAAACCCTGACCCAGTACTACCCACTAGCCGGCCGAGTCAAGTTCAACCTCTTTGTGGATTGCAACGACCATGGAATCCCCTTCTACCAGGCTCGAGTCAAATCCCACTCCCTCTCTGATGCCATCACCAATCCCTCCCTCTCCGAATTGACCAACTTGTTGCCTTTCAAGCCCGACGAGGTCACAGATATAGCTCTCGGAGTTCAACTCAATCTGTTTCCGTGTGGAGGAATTGCTATTGGGTTGTGCATTTCGCATCGAGTTGCAGATGCCTTGTCTTATTTCACGTTTGTTAGGAACTGGGCATCAACTACTGCTTGTGGAAATGCCTTTGTGGATGTGGACTTCTCGGCAGCTTCGATCTTCCCACCAAAGAATATGGATGGGTATAACGGCGTTCCTATTCCGAAAAAGAATGACATTGTGAGCAAGAGGTTTGTGTTTGATGGGTCGAAGATCGAAGCTTTACGAGCAAAGTATGCGGAGAGCATCAGACTGAAGACCAAGAAACCGCCGTCTCGCGTTGAGGCATTGTCTGCATTCTTGTGGAACAGGTTTTTGGCCGCGGCTAGAAAAGAAGAAAAATCAAGAAGTTTGAGAAGGTTGTACACGGTTGTTTATATTATGGATCTTCGTTCGAGGTTTGACCCACCTCTGCCGCAGAATAGATTTGGGAACTATTACCGGGCAGCCACTGCAACTCCAATATTGGTTGATGGGGAGGAGAGTGGTGGTCTTGTGAGGCAGGTGATTGAGGAAATAGAGAACATTGACAATAAGTATATCGGGAAATTTCAAGATGGCTATAAGGAACATTTTGATTTCCTGAGGAGAATGATGGAAAGGGCTGCAAAAGGAGAGCTGGTTACACTAACGTTTTCGAGTGTGTGCAGGTTTCCAATTTATGAGGCTGATTTTGGTTGGGGGAAGCCTGCATCGGTGAACATGGCTTCCATGAGAATCAGCAACCAGATAATTTTCATGGACACCAAAATGGGTGATGGAATAGAGTCATATTTTAACTTCAAGGAGGAAGACATAGCCAAGTTCGAGCTTGATTCAGAGTTCCTCGAGTTGATTTCTCCAATTGGTAATGTCAAGCAAAATCCATTTGCACGCCTTTAAATCTGAGTTGAATCATCAATGATATTTCTTGTATAGCAATTTGATCACATATGCATTACTCTTGCCATATAATTCAGATGTATAAAATGTTACAATATCTGTGGCTTAATAAGATGAGATGCTATGGATCATTGAAATAGCGCCGAATACAATTCAATCCCATACATTTTGAAGTTCAGATTTATACTACAAGAGTACAAGACCCCAAATTGTTGTTTGGGGTTAAAAAGATATGGATGACAGAAGCACACTTCACAATTTGAAGATCAAATTTGTACTACAAAGAGACATGATCGATTTACATGCCTAACAAGCAATCGTAAGCGACCAATCAGTAGAAACAAACTACTATTTCAATATATACTTATGGATGCAAATCTAACTATCTTCTGAACTTTGTTTATTGGTATTGAATAATTTATGGTGAGAAGTCTGTGACTAGAGTGCAAAATTGAGAGAGTGAAAACTGAAATTGGCTTTCTGCTTGTTATTAGCACCCACTTTTAAACCTCCACACTTGTGCTGGCATATTCATGCCACTGATTCTTTCATAGCTTCAGGTCCACAGACCAGGACACCAACATCAGATCCACCAGTCTCATTTGGAAATTTTGCAAAGATATCTGCTCAAATTTACCACATCTTAGAACATATCCTGGACAACAAATTTGAGATAAAATGGAAAAAACGAATATAATAAGTACCTTCAAAATTAGGCCTTCCTCCAAAATGGATTTCATGTTCCTCAAGAGCATCCCTTGCTTCTGTTGGACTTATTTCCAATGCTTTTCCTTGTTTTTGGAAAACTGGATGGCTCTGTTGCTTTAGTCTTCTCTGTCTTATAATAAATGCTACAAAGATGATGCACATTGACACTGTGATGAAAGAACATATGATAAGCAGATCTGCAACTGAATATGGAGTCTTTTCTTTGGTAGCATTTTTCTGGGAATGAAAATGTGGTTGAAAATGATGAGGAAGATAAGAAACAGGATAGAGGAAATTCCAGCTATGGCAGCCATCCAGAGTGGACTTTCAAGTCCAGTTACAGGATAAATTGAAGGTTTGATGCCAAAGTTTATTATCTGCATTCGAGAAGACTCATTTAGTAGTACTTCTCTTACTGTGACACCAGACTGCTCTTCTTGAGTCACATATACCTTCACTTTCAGATGGCACTTTTCAGCTGGCTGGTTGAAAATTAGAGGTGAAATTGAGTTCAGTAGACATATATCTTGGGTCTTCTTGACAGCAAATATAAGTTGCATCCTAGGTAGGAATTCGTATCGGCCGCTGTTTTGGGCTGCAACAAGTTCCTGTAAGATGCTCAGAAACGGGGTTACACCAATTCCTCCAGCAACAAGAAGTAGACTGTCATACCTGCACAAGATTTCAAATTTATAACTGTGAACTATAGCCTATATATTATGCCTATCCATAGTGTGTCATGAAAAGAGTGAAATATATTGGTGCACCTTAGGAATTCCATTGTGGCAGGTCCGTAAGGACCTCTTCTACTGCAACAGGTATGCATTTCATATGATCAGCATCTGACTTCTGCTCAGTTTGTATCAAATTCGAGAGAAAACTTGTCCAGGATCCTTCGGATTTAATCAGGATAGACATTAAGTTGGCATCAACACTAGAACTGGAAATAATGCTGAATGAGTGCCACTGATATTTAGATATACTTGGTACCAGTATAAAGGCCAATCTTATCAAATTTCATCTTCAAAATTTCAATCATGTGCATAAATCTATTCATAAATTATTGTGATATCTTTGGTTTAAGGTTCTCAGTACAAGATTTCAATCTTCCACCATTCTTGCTCCTTTCTCACAATACTTTTACTACTCATTGACCAAAAATAACAAGTTCTCCAGAGTGCTTCAAATTCATGGTTCTGTTTCTTTAAATTCAAGGTTCCACCCTTCATTAATAATTCGTTGTGTAAGAGGGAGCAATTCCAAACTTGACTGAACACATGACTGAACAATCCAAGGTAGACGTAAACATAAATCAAAAACATTCCCAGATGCACAATTGCATGATAGCAAAAGAGGAATCTGTTGCTGGGATGCATGTCGCGACTACGAAGTAATAAGTAACAGGAACATATCTTTACTCTCCAGATAATTTCAAGCACCCAGATAACTACAAGCATACAAATTCAACAGTTGGAGGGATTATTTCTTTAAGCTGTAGCATAGCATGGTCTCTTGCCTCTCCTTCCTCCTTGACGTCTATAAAACTCCTGTATGCTCCAGTGCGATGATGGAGCCAGCGGCAAGCAGGATCAATGACAACTTTCTCCAATGCAGCAGCATTCTCGATCAAGAACATGAGATGTTGAATAGCCTTTTTGGAAACACGATACCCTACAATTTCCACTACCCTGAGATGGTCATGTGGACACTGCACATCATTATACAACTCTCCTTTGATTGGGTAGAAGAATTCCAGCTGCACCAAGAGACCAATTTCTTAGAGTTCACGCAACAAAGGACAATTTCACACAGTAAAAGAAAAACAAATAAAAGTAACCACAAGCTTTCATGTCTTGCCCCCATTACCAAAGAGAAGTCATATCATATCATACAAAACAACGGCTAAACTAGGATAAAACACCCGTGTGGTCTCAAAAGTCGCAAGTCTTCTTCTTCTTTTTGTTATTATTTATTTTTATTTATTTTTTACCATGCAAGTAAACATCAGAAGTCTTGAACCCAACAAAGCTGCAAACCAGATCAGATTGAGGGAGGGGGATAAAAAAAGGAGACAGCCGTCTAATACACAGTTTCAAGTCTTTCTACCATTACAAGACAGGAGAACTATTAATTGTCCAATAGAGATCGATCGTGACAAAACAAAATGTATATGTATTATGTAATAATAGCGGTCGTACAAGCACGCGAATGTGAATGTAGTGCGTGCGTAGTAGGTGAACAATGTAGCCGAAAGTGAGAGCACAAAAACCATGTCACAACATGTGATGTCATTAGTCTACCAAGTTGGAGGAACACGTACCTGGAGCACAAGTTGCTTCAAGTGTGGATGACAGGACCCGCCCCGTGAAATCCGAAGTGGCCCTGGGGGGCCCACTTTAGAAGAAATTCTACCAAAAATTTGGAGGAACTTCTCCTAAAAGTAGGCTACCCAAAACCTGTAGGAAAACATTTACACTTCTAAATCATCCATCCTTAATCTCCTGGAGCCATCTGCTCCCCCAAATCACAACTCCAATTTCACAAATATCAGTCTCAACCCAAAAACAATATTAATCCCATAGGTTATCAGAGCAATACTAATCCACTAGGTAACAAAGAAAACATAAATAGAATGAGTACGCGGAAGCAATACAGTTGGTTATGTCTCGACTCCATGTACGCCCGACCTCAACTAATCTAGCCTGCAAACTGGGCATTTTGTTAGTATAGTTTTGATGTATGTTGGCATTCCTAATACAAAAGCTAGAATGATAGGTATGCTAGAGTTATCAAGTGTAAACTGGAAATGATATATGGTCATACAATGCTCCAGCTGACTCTTCGATGCACTCCAGGTAAGAGCATTTGCATTTCATAAAGGTCAATCTACATGCATACTGGGATTGTAATCTGTTCTGCAATCCCTGTCAGGTCAGTTCGTTGGATATTTGCATTTCATAAAGGTCAATTAATCTACATGCATACTGGGATTGCAATTTGTTCTTCAATCCCTGTCAGGTCAAGTCGTGGGATATTGTTTCTTCTTTTTCACGTTTTGTGCACTTTCATTTGTTGCGTCTTAAAAGGATATTTCACTACATAATTTGTGCTGTTAAGACGTATCGTCTTCATTAAGGATAGAATCGGGTTTACATGTTGAATATCTTTTTATGATTAGTTCCTTCCATATTAGGAGTCAATTAGGTTTTGGAGTCTTGATTGTCCAAGGTTTTAGGGGGAGTCTGATATACATATACAACGTGTTCAACCATTCATCTGTGACCTTGAGCCGAATAAGAATTGGTGCATCTATTGAGTCAAGATTTTTCATTTGTTTTTGTGAGAAACCGCGTGCTTCAGATTCGAGTCTATGAACTACTTGTTCCATGCTTAAGTAGATCATTGAGTCAAACACATCCATCATTCATTACATTCCTCACATCAAAGTGCTCTCGAGGTCAGTTAGAGTTGTTGATGTGCAAAGAAGATTGAAGGTCGAGGTCAGTACCTGTCAATTCTACCAGTGAGAGCAGTTCATCAGTGGAGAAGATTTACGAAGACGTGATCATACAACCTTCTAGAATGTGTCTAGTAAGTATAGCCGAGGTCAGTGCTATTGGTTGTTTGTAAGAGAACTTGTATCTTTCCATTAAGTGAATTGGTTTTCACTAGGGCTTTAGAGAGTTAAGGCCCCGCAGTTGTTTTCCTCATTTTGAGGTTTTTACTGCGCAAACAATTCTGGTCTCTTGGATGTTGTGTGTTTGTGATTATATTTGTTTACCTAATTATCTCACTGCTGCTTTGGGATCCATATCTATACTTCAATCCTTAGTATTGTTTGTTACTTTTTGAATTGAAAGAAAGTGTGATTTCTGTGATAGTAGCCTATTCACCTCCCCTCTAGGCTTTTTAGTTTCATCCCAATATTTTCACATTTGAAACCGAAGGGCCCAGGGGAAAAGTATATGAAAACGTTAGTGTGAGTGGACAAAAATAAATAATTGTAAAAACATAAGAGTGTATACTTTCCCACATTTATCTTTTTAAAAACCCGATGCATGCAACAATTTAAAGAAACACAACTTTAGTTCATCTCAAGAAAACCGACTAGCCCCGCTAGCCACAACCAAGCAAAGAGGAAAGAACTCTGATACTCAAGAAAATAAGACCAGCCCCGCTGGTTAAGGGAATCGGACTAGACCCCGCTAGCCCAGCAATAATATAATGAGTAGGGGAAGATGATAGCCATACGAGTGAGCCTCCCAGGCTCGGGTGATAGCCTCCCAGGCTAAAGTACTCTCATTACTCCCGTAATATACCCTTACGCCACTAAGTGTAGCGATAGGATACTGGGCTTCAGAATTATTGTCACAGAGACAGTAACCAGCACCACAAAGGCGGAGGGCTTCGGTGATCCCATCACCTCGCCACAAAGGCGGAAGATCAATGCTAGCAATGATAATAGTCACCCAAAATATGGCAAAAGAAATCCGAAAACCAAGTAAATCCATAAATACATAAGGCTTCCCCAACTCTCACAAATGAATTTCCAACGACGTGTCCCACACGCCAAGAGTATCACCATAATTCGAAACAAAACCAAATCAAGAATCATCAATAGGGCATTCCCAATGCCAAAACCGAAAGTCGATAAATAAATAAGAAAGAATTTCATCGAAATCCCATTTCGAAAATCTTTTCAAAAATCTCTAATCGAAATAGAATATAATTAAAAGTATAATTCCGGAAATCACCTCGGAAATAAAAATAATTCAACACTTAAAATTATAAATCATAAGCAACTTCGGAAACGAATCATTATCGAAAGTAATTATGTGAGATAAAGCGAAAACAATCTCCGAGATTAAATCACATGCTCGAAATGTCAATTGATAAATAAATAGAGCATATTCAAGGAAATAAATGCATGCATCATTTACTTAAAAATAAAAGTCCACTCACAGTACTATTGGGCGACCACGCAAACGAGTTCCTTCATTTAACCGTAGCTCGCGGCATTGCCCTGTACACAATTATTTTTCCGTAAACGGCAATCCGATAAAATAAATACGATCTTAAACGAAACCCGAAAATCCATATCTCCATTACTTCTCAAATTCCACCCAAATCTCTCCCACAACACCAATTCCTCAATTAACATATTCTACAATGAAAACGAGGGAAATCCGACGGTCGGAATCTCAAAACCCCGAACTTCGGAAAATCACAAACAATTCCAAACTCCTCCAAAATTCACCAAACTTCACATATAAGCTCTACAACAATTCTACAATTTAATGGGCTAAAAACTGAAATTAAAACACTGCCCTACACGCCTCCATGCGCCACTAACAGTGGCAGCGCGTGGGCTCCACGCGCCACCGGCAACCACCTCCGATGGCCACCAAAATTTGGAAGCACCATCTACTCAACAAACCCAACCTCTTTCTCAACTACAACAAGTTCCAATTTTACCTGGAAGAGCTCCAATTTGGCCGTTGAACACAAGCCCAGAAAACCCAAGAACCCTAGAATCGGGTTCTCCTTGATTCTCCTTCTACACTGCAAATCGTGGCTCAAGGCTAGGGGCAAAACGATCCTTGGCAAAAACCGCGCCTTCGACAATGGTTTGGTGGCCGGAAGTGGCCGGAATCGCTGGAAATCGACGAAACCTCCGTTTGGCTACAGTGAACTTCACAGCTAAATTCCGAGCTCCTCCGGTCGAGCCACCGCAAAACACCACCCCAGGCGTGACAAGGGAGAGAAGGCGAGCCTGCCGGTGTCCGGGTTCAGTCGTGGGTCGGCCGGAAACGGAAGAATTCGAAGGAGGACGTAATCGAACCGAAGAGGAAGGAGTCGGGGGAGAGGAGAGAGAAAAGCCGGGTAAGTTTTCCAAAAATGGAAACTTACCACAGTAACTTGGCTATTTATAGAAACTTACCACATAAACAGTAACTTTAGTATTTCGCTTATAACTTTTACATACGAACTCCGATTTTTACGTACCACATATGCACGCGCTCGGTTTAACGTCCTCTACAACTTTCATGAAGAACATTTTCTCAAATTTTGACCCGAACAAAAAGTCAATTTTTAGGGCCACTAAAGTTACCGAAAAAGAGTAAAAGTAAATCAAATTGTCGTTTACTGTCCAAATGACTAGTAAACCGGTGAATTAAGATACGGGACGTTACAGTGGAGACGCCTGGAGGAAAGCAGCTAATCGACGAAGGCCCCTAGATCATCAGCTAGAATAACCAACTCCAAATGCTGGAGGTTTGGTAACTTGGGAACAGCACCAGCAAACGCACTGGGATACAACTGAATGCCAAAAAAAAAGGAGTCAAAACAAGAGCTAAAACATAAACTAACAAGGACAATTGGAAGAAAAAGGGCAGCAGAAAAAAGAGGAATCCAAATGCAACCGAGAGGAATAGCATAGACTAACCGGCGCGTTGAACATAACATCAAGCATGAGTGTGTGTAGCTGAAAAAGATGGGAGGAAAGCTGATCGAAGGCAAGAGAGGCAAAGTCAGAGGTTTCAGGGTCGGCCTGATGAAGGCAGACCTCAACAAGAGAGGGCACATTGTCAAGTTGCAAGTGTATTGACATGCCTTCATAAATGAAGGAACAAAGGTGGGAGTTGCAGATGGTAATGCTTGTGACCCGAATACAGTGCTTGACCACTAGATACCTTAAAGAAGGTGCAGAGGGAGCTGCGACTGTTAAGGTGAGCAAATGAGTTGCACCAGTCACGGACAGCCTTTCAAGGGCACGACAGTTGGACAGAAAATACTTGACAACTTGTCCATCCACATCTACGTTTTCCAGGTGAAGAACTTTGAGGCACTTAAATCCTCCTCCAGTTGGGAGATCAAGGTGAGGCCTGCCAAAAGAAGAAGCACTAGTGATGCAATCCTCACATGCTTCCCAACGGGGTGGATATGTATTATGGCAGCCTGGACCAGAAAGGTGAGAGATTCCCAATAGTTGATGAGGAAATATGTAGGAATCTTGGAATTTATGACCTTGGGTAACCAGAAACTCCAGCTCGAGCTCTTCGACCTCTTTTTCCATTGCAAATTGGATCCATCTATCAATGGAGCTGGTAAAACGACAATCCAGGTCAAAGCAGACACTAAACTGTTTGATTTTTCCACCATCATGCTTCTCCAGCACATTATTAACCCAATCCACGTACTTGTGGCTCTCCCTGTGTCTTGATTTCAGAGGCTTGTTACAGAAGTGGAGCAAAGCTTCATTCCGTTTGAAATTGAGAACGCTAATTCTAGAGAAATAGATATAAAAGGCACGGGCCCATTGGGGAGAAACAAGCCTAGCTGCTGCTGCTTCCTTGATCGTTAACCGAGACAGTATAAAAGCAAGCTCATTGGCATCCAACTTATTGATTCCTTCCTTCTAAAACGAACGAATTGGCCCCAGAAGAAGCAACCAAAAAACCATTAATTAATTTATATGAATACGATTCTCGAAACTAAAACAATAATATTAGAACAATAGCAACAGAATTGGTCTGCGGAATAACGAAAGATAGAAATTGGCGTGAAAAGCAGTCAAGTCTTAGTCTTACCCCGCATCGACAGGGGCGGAACCAGGATTTGACATCGGGGAGGGGGTCCAGACATATATAGTATATAATATTAAAATTTTGCAAAAAATTATTGTTTTGTATATTTCCCTTATAGAAGATTTTCATCTTCAAATCAAGCAAGATTCTATTTTATACATCTCCTAAACTCATATAAAGATTACAAATGTTCATGTGAAGAAAGTAATAACTTATTCATCAATTACTTTACATTTTCTTGGTAAATTAATTACTTTCTATTTTTCAAATAAAACAAATCAATTACTTTACTTATTCAGACATAAAGACCAATCAATTTAATAATTATGTTTCTTAATATAATTGATTAATTATTCAAATTGATTGGTTATAGAAGTTTTTGGGGGGGTGTAATACTTAAATTAAGCCTATTTTTAATATTAGTAAGGTAAATACGTAACTAAAATTGAAGTATACCAAAAATTCTTTGGGGGGGGGGGGGGGTCCGGACCCCTTCGGGCCTATGAATAGGTACGCCCCTGCGCATCGAGAAAAGTCTGAAGATCGAAAATAGTATGAATCTCGGAGCGGTCGTTGCGCTTCCATCTCTTGCAGCTCTTTAGGTTTCTTCTCTCTCTCTCAGTCCCTCCTTCACCTTTTGCTCTTCCAACTTTCGTATTTAATAACCTCTTGCTCGGGCCGTCACAACCCAATTGTCTACTTTTTTTTTTTTTTTTTTTTTGAAGATATTAATTTCCGATTTTTCCCTCCCTTTTTCTTTTCTTCTTTCCACCCCACAAATTTATCTTTTGTAAATCAATAATCTGAGATTTGTTTAAGGAAAACTGAATTGGGAGAGAATTGAGTTGTGCTTTCATTGATAATAAGAGCCTCTTTATATAGAGGATTACAAGCATAGAGTAGAGTTATACATGGAAACATAATCGTACATTGATTGAATATCTCCTAAGATTCTCCGATAATATCTCTAATATAAACCCTATTTCAACTAGAGCAAGTAACCTCGAGTTTGGGCTAGACACATATTCTGGATTTACTTGAACACTCCCCCTTGTGTCGCCCAAACGTGGTGCTCCTCTCGTTGCCTTATTAAAAACCTTGCCGAGTAACAAAAACCTAATGGGACAAAAATACCCTTGGTCGAAGGGGAAAAAGAGCACAACACACCCTTCACGTTTTGAGACCATACATGTAGACATCTCCCCCTGATGACTACAGTCATGGGAGTTCAGATAACTTCCGCAAATGATGCTACCAGCATGTTTCCCAAAAGTGGAATTTAGGCAATGACTTAGTGAGCAAGCCTGTTGCACTGTCCTCAAATTGAACCTCGTTCACTTTAATCTTGAGGAGAGTCTGTTAGTTGCTGATTATACTTGGTGTGGTCGCTTTTGATGTAGCCTTGCTTCAAAACAAGCAGCATTATCCTATATGCTCGTAGGCTCATCTGTGGTAGACTTCAAACCACAATTGTTCGAACATGCGTAATTATAGATCCAATCCATATACATACACGAACCACTTTGTGAAGAGCAATAATCTCTGCATTGTTCGAAGATATAGCGACTATGGTCTATTTCTGTAGACCTCCAAGATATCACAGTCTTTACCCATGGTGAACACTTAACCAGTTTGGGAATGACCTTTGTGTGGGTCAGAGAGATACCCAATATCAGCGAAACCTTCCAAAACACATGTCATTTTGGGATGGGGATAATGGACACATACTAGTGTTGGCAGTGTTCCTGGTGTCTGATGGGTCCGAATTCATCATCTCTCTGTAGGGATAGAACAAGCCCATATCAATCGTACATCTCAAGTACCGAAAGATATCTTTTACACAAATCTAATGGCGTCGCGTTGGCGCAAAGCTATACCTTAGCTAACAAGTTCATGGCAAATGAGATGTCCGGTCTTTTGCATCGAGCTAAGTACAATAATGCGCTTATTGTACTCAAGTAAGGCACTTCTGCCTCTAGCACATCTTCGTCATCATCCTTCAGACGAAGAGGATCCTTTTCAGGATTAAGACTACGGACGATCATGGGGGTGCTTGAAGGTTTGGCCTTGTCAAAATACCTAAGCATCTATCAACACGATGCTCAAGTTCCAAACCGAGACATAATCATGTTCACCCAAAATCCTTCATCTCAAACTCGGATTTCAAGTGTTCAGCGGTTTCCCTTAACTCTTTAAGGGCTTCTAATGAAGATCATGTCCAACATGAACCGCAATAGAATCCGAAACTTGTTATGAAAACGCGCGGGCATATCTCTTCCCAATCAAGTAGTCATTTTAGTGAGCGTTTCAATCTTATTGCAAACGCGCTCCGTGATCTAGAGCCACTTGACTTGGGTAAATAAAGTTCACCATGAACCTTCATGTATATTCCGTATCTAGATCCCTATAGAGATACGTAGTGACCACATTCGTAAGCTGCATGATCAGTTATTCGGAAACTACCAAACTGACAGGGTAGTGGAGTGCAATGACATCCATTACGAGAGAATATAACTCATCGTAGTCGATTTCAGGGCGTTTTGTGAGAAGCCTTGCGCCATAAGGCGAGATTGCCATCTCTTTTTCTCATCACGCTTTCTAACGAAGACCCCTTAGTCAATAGGTTTTATGTTAGGAGGTGTTGGCATCACTGGCTCAAAAAACATTCATCTTCGTTAGAGAATTCAACTTAACATGGATCACATCTTTCCATTTAGGCCAAATTTCTCTACGTTGGCATTTATTCATCAACGGAGCGTGGTTCGATATCATCAGACTCAACAAACTCATGCGCAACTACATCATCAATTATGATGGAGTTTCTATCCCACGTCTCATGTACACTAGTGTAATTTTCATAGAGCTCTATATAATCAGGAATAGGTTCTGACGTTGAGGCGTCCCCCAACGATAACCATAATCCGGAAGATTCTCATGAGATGGATTTTGAGTCTTGATGATCAAAGGATTGGAATGTGCCAAAGTATCCTTCGAACCCACGGGCGTCCCACGCATCCTAGCTGGGGCCATGGTCTATAACGCCAGAGTGCCACTCTCTTTGGCGCACTCTGGCGTTGGCGCCATGCCTACCTCCGTGTAGGGTGGCGCTACATCCTCTCGTAGGGATATCCATCCTTGCAGACATGTTTGCAGCATGTTTGTGTGATCTCGTCACTTTAACGGGGATCGAGATGAGACATAGTGGGGACAGGCTACGACAATTCATGTCGTTCCTGCTGAACATCCGTGTTCTTATCTCCCCCTAATGACGGGAAGACTGTCTCATCAAAGTGACAACCCGCAAATCTAGCGGTAAGGAGATCGCCTTGCAAGGGCATTAAGTGGAGAACGATTGTTGGAGTCTCAAATCCAACGTAGTTGCCCATTCGTCTGTAAAGACCCATCATAGAGCGTTGTGGCGGCGCAATTGGCACATAAATGGCACACTCAAATATGCGTAAGTACGATACTTGTACCCAGTCACTAGCTGTAACGCAGAGGTAGATTGAGTCGCGGTGGGTCGTAGACGAATTAGCATAACTACATGCGATATTGCATCACTCCAAGCGGATATAAAGAGATTGGTGCACATTACCAATGTCCTGACTACCATCGTAGTCGTTTCCGCGAGACCATTTGGGTGTGTTCATGAGAATATGATGTCTATCATCAGTCCCATTGCAATATCCATCGAAAATCTTCGATGTAAACTCTCTAGCATAGTCAAATCCAATTGACTGAATAGGATGCTTCGGGGAGTGAGCCCGTTGTCATATGATATGTGCTAGGAGTGTAGCATAAGCAGCATTACAAGTGGACAATGGCACAACACGTGACCATCGTGTTTGCGTGTCAACCAACATCATGAGATATTTAAACGTCCGCAAGTTGGTTGAATCAGTTCATAGAATCCCCATGGATTCTATGCAAGAACAGGATGAGTATTTTCATATCCTTTGCATAGGACGGTCTCAGCCCTAATTTCCCCAAGGAACAGGCTTTGTAAAACAAGCGAGAGGCTTCAAAAGCAACCAATGAGGATTGTGGTTGGGCCTGAGCGTCTGAAACGCTATTTGAAGCAAAGTTGGTGATTGCAGCATCACTTAGGGTGCCATCACCATGATGGATGCCATCCATGGCGTCATGGATAGGGACTGTACCTGCCCTAGGCTGGTGGTGGACGGCGGCGGTGCCAGAGGCAGTGACGGCGGTCACACTTAGTTCAAGATGCACTTTTGATTCATGCTTCATTTCGCTCAAGAGAATGGATGTTCGTGTGAAATGTTTAGTAGATGGATCATCATATCAGGACCAGGATGACCTATCATGTCGTGACAAAGCCAATATGTGTCTAAATCCAAGAGATCTTTTCTCATGACTTGATTGGATTTAATAGCTCGAATAATGACATAGAGTACACTAGAGAGACACATAAACTTCTCTAAGATGCACATTTGTTCGCAATCATTAGAGGTATTTCAAAGAACTCATTTTCGTTCTTTACATGCGTTTTCGCATGTAATCCGTTGGCTATTCATATGTGCGATTTACCCTAGGAGCGTAGAGAGTTTCTGTGACAATAATCAAGGTGCCATTTGGCAGGGGGAACTTGGGCTATTCCATGTCCTTGAATTAACATTGATGGCCCAACCATCATAGTCACAAAATAATATGCTCAGAATCAAAATAGAGTCATAATGAAAAGAACTCAAAATTTTATTCATAAACCAACAGAGTACATCATTGTCTCTTAACCATTAGGAGAATCTAATCCAAATGTTAGCTAATGCAAAACAAAGGTAGTCGTTTGACTTCTTTCGGTAACTCCAAAATAAATATGACCAGGTGAGTAGAGAGATGTCGGTGGAGCAAAGCTCGCTTAAGTACCATTTATCTCAAAACCTTCCTAGACATCATACTCATTTTGGATGAGTTTATGTGAAGAAAAACTAAACCAATGGCATTTACTACAAAGTATATGGCAATTGCCTATTACATCTCTTGGAAAAATAAAGACTTAAACAAAATTGGCGATCTATTGATCCCAGCCAGATTTGTAGTCTTCAACCCTTCACTCTAGATCATCTTCTTGATCTTCTTGTTCCACATCGTGAGCTTCTCTTGCTTCACAATATGCTTTGTAGGCGGTGACAATTTCTTCACGAGCTCTACAAATGTGTGCCCAATGACTGGATACTCCACATCGAGAACATACATCTCTTTGCTCAGACTCCATTGATTGAGGCGCTTTGAAAGCGTCATTTAGATGGCTCTTAGTGTTTGTGGGGCCACCAACATGGCCAGAGGCGTTGCCTCCCTCTCTCTTTCCACGTTTACCTCTTCGGTTCCGTCTTCGACTATTTTGGCGGTTACCTTCCCAAGTAGAGCGATTATATGGACCAGAACGTCCGGAAGTATCACTAAGATTAGGGTTTCACTCTTGGCGCCCTTTCTTAGGGGCACGACTATAATTGGATTTCGGAATATGCTCTGTTTCCACGGATCTTGAATTATAGTTCTTCACAAAGATGTTGTCATGCTTTTCAGCAAAATTCATAGCTCCAATGAGCTCATGAAACCTTGTGATCCGTCCTACAGTAACATCGATTCGATAGTTCTTAGCAACCATCAATGCAGAGACGGGGAAGGTAGAGAGAGTCTTCTCAATCAACATCGCATTTGTGATCTCTTTACCACATAATTTCATTAAGGATTTAATGCGAAGTGCTTCCGAATTGTAGTCAAGAACTGACTTGAAATCACAGAAGTGGAGGCTATGCCATCTCACTTCTAGGTCAGGAAGCAGGGAGTCACGGACGTTGCCAAATCTTTCTTCGAGTGAGACCCACAGCCTTCTGGTGTCTTCTTCATTCATACACTCGTACTGGAGCGAATCATCCATATGACGAGTCATTAGGATGATGGCTTTCGCCTTATTTGCCTCTAAGGATGCTCTATTTGCTTCCAAAGCTTGAGCTTGCTCAACAGTTAGCACGTCCTGGCTAGGCTCGAGAATCGTATCCAGGATTCCATCGGCCTTAAGATGCTGGCGGACATCACGAACCCACCTGTGATATCCAGAGCCAGTTGTTCCCAATGGAGCAAAGTCCAATTTGTTCCTAGAGGTAGTCCAGATATTTGTCCTCCTCAGTCTGTGTTGGCAGGGCGTCGTGCAAGGAAGCTGGTGCATATTAGAGAGATTGAGGAACCACTGCACAATGTTGCACCCATCACTGGACAGATTCAACAGAGTGAGGGAGATGAAGTAATGATTTCTCCAAAAAAATTACGTCTGAGTTTAGCAGTTGGAAAAAAGAACTTGGATGCAGACATGCAGTAACTATGGGTTTGTTGGAGGGGCCATCTGACAATGCTGAACAACCAAAGAGGAAGAGAGGTTGTCCGGTGGGCAGTGTCAATAAACTGCCGTATGGTATGGCAGGGAAAAGTAATAATGTGAAAAGTGATACAGAGTCAAGAAAGAAGAATGGAAGCAAGAGCCGGCAGACCAACCTAATGCCGAGGTTGTTGGCTGCTAAAGAATCTGGGAATGGTGATGGTTCCAACCCTAAGGGGAAGGAACTAGTGCTTTCTTAAATCCTTATGCTTTTAGACATTCTTGTTACAGGTCTTTTAAAGTTGGAGTAATCTTTATGAGCTTTTCTAAGATGTTTCTAGTTGTTATTTGTACCACAATTGGGTATTGGCAGATTAGACTAGATGAGTGATTTTTCCTTAGGAGAAAGACATAAAAATGGACACCAAAATGGGTGATGGAATAGAGTCATATTTTAACTTCAAGGAGGAAGACATAGCCAAGTTCGAGCTTGATTCAGAGTTCCTCGAGTTGATTTCTCCAATTGGTAATGTCAAGCAAAATCCATTTGCACGCCTTTAAATCTGAGTTGAATCATCAATGATATTTCTTGTATAGCAATTTGATCACATATGCATTACTCTTGCCATGTAATTCAGATGTATAAAATGTTACAATATCTGTGGCTTAATAAGATGAGATGCTATGGATCATTGAAATAGCGCCGAATACAATTCAATCCCATACATTTTGAAGTTCAGATTTATACTACAAGAGTACAAGACCCCAAATTGTTGTTTGGGGTTAAAAAGATATGGATGACAGAAGCACACTTCACAATTTGAAGATCAAATTTATACTACAAAGAGACATGATCGATTTACATGCCTAACAAGCAATCATAAGTGACTAATCAGTAGAAACAAACTACTATTTCAATATATGCTTATGGATGCAAATCTAACTATCATCGGAACTTTGTTTATTGGTATTTAATAATTTATGGTGGGAAGTCTGTGACTAAAGTGCAAAATTGAGAGAGTGAAAACTGAAATTGGCTTTCTGCTTGTTATTAGCACCCACTTTTAAACCTCCACACTTGTGCTGGCATATTGATGCCACTGATTCTTTTATAGCTTCAGGTCCACAGACCAGGACACCAACATCAGATCCACCAGTCTCATTTGGAAATTTTGCAAAGATATCTGCTCAAATTTACCACATCTTAGAACATATCCTGGACAACAAATTTGGGATGAAATGGAAAAAAACGAATATAATAAGTACCTTCAAAATTAGGCCTTCCTCCAAAATGGATTTCATGTTCCTCAAGAGCATCCCTTGCTTCTGTTGGACTTATTTCCAATGCTTTGCCTTGTTTTTGGAAAACTGGAGGGCTCTGTTGCTTTAGTCTTCTCCGTTTTATAATAAATGCTACAAAGAAGATGCACATTAACACTGTGATGAAAGAACATATGATAAGCAGATCTGCAACCGAAGATGGAGTCTTTTCTTTGGTAGCATTTTTCTGGGAGGGAATGAAAATGTGGTTGAAAATGATGAGGAAGATGAGAAACAGGATAAAGGAAATTCCAGCTATGGCAGCCAACCAGAGTGGACTTTCAAGTCCAGTTACAGGATAAACTGAAGATTTGATGCCAAAGTTTATTGTCTGCACTCGAGAAGACTCATTTAGTAGTACTTCTCTTACTGTGACACCAGACTGCTCTTCTTGAGTCACATATACCTTCACTTTCAGATGGCACTTTTCAGCTGGCTGGTTGAAAATTAGAGGTGAAATTGAGTTCAGTAGACATATATCTTGGGCCTTCTTGACAGCAAATATAAGTTGCATCCTAGGTAGGAATTTGTATCGGCCGCTGTTTTGGGCTGCAACAAGTTCCTGTAAGATGCTCAGAAATGGGGTTATACCAATTCCTCCAGCAACAAGAAGTAGACTGTCATACCTGCACAAGATTTCAAATTTATAACTGTGAACTATAGCCTATATATTATGCCTATCATAGTGTGTCATGAAAAGAGTGAAATATATTGGTGCACCTTAGGAATTCCATTGTGGCAGGTCCGTAAGGACCTTCTACTGCAACAGGTATGCATTTCATATGATCAGCATCTGACTTCTGCTCAGTTTGTATCAAATTCGAGAGAGAACTTGTCCAGGATCCTTCGGATTTAATCAGGATAGACATTGAGTTGGCATCAACACTAGAACTGGAAATAATGCTGAATGAGTGCCACTGATATTTAGATATACTTGGTACCTTCAGAAATAGGACACTTGTTGGGGTATACTTGAGTCCTGAAAAATCAGAGCCAAATTGTTTCAGATGAAAAATTAGAGCCAAATATGTTATTACAGAATATAACTATGAAAACTTACCTGGATCTTTTGGTAGTATAAGCTCTATAGCTTTAGAAGGGAAGACTCTTGCTGATAGAATGCACGTTTGTGGTCTAGATTGTATGATCCTAAGTAGCTTGTCTAGTCCAAACAGAAAAATTCCAGGGAAGACGGTATAGAAGTGCCGGTCTCCGGCATGAAACAAGAACAACACTAGGAAAACCATGTATAGATGGTGTGTGTAGTAAAATATCTCAAATTTTTTTCTCCTTATTTGAGGCAGTGCTGTGATCCAAATTACTAACCCGGTAACTAGACTGATTTCCCCAGCAAGGTATATTCGCCCGGTATTCTGCCATTTCCACACCTGTTATTGAATGAATTACACCAAGAGATCAGTAATGTGCACAAAGTTCTATATTGAATAAAACCAATTGAAAAAGGACTAGTATTCTACCTCATCTTGAATATAGTGGCTGACACCCCAAATGAACAAGGTGCTTACACCATGGAAAGTAGCACAAAATAGCATTGTAGTCCCAAGCCAGATATGATATCTTACCGAAGCTTCAAACTGAATGCCAAGTAACCGAAATACGGATAACCCTCTTAGTACAGGGAGAAGAAGAAAAGCCAGGCAGGCTTCTGCTAACAAACCGAACCGAGTTGCCACCCTTAGGTATTTGAGTTGCCATCTGAGATACACAATTGAAGCATGGTATTAGCACTTGAACTAGAATTTTGTTTTATAATCACTACACACTAAACCACTCACAGATTCAGTTTTAGTGCTTTGTCAGGCTTTAATTTCTTGAAATCATTTGCAATTCGGACATAGAACGTCCAAGCTAAGAAGAGCATGAAGAGGAAGACGGCAACAATTTCAATACTTGATAAAATTCCCAGAAGACTGTTCACCACCAATGGATTTGAGAAACCAGCAATTACTCTCCTCCCTTCTCTGTCATATCCAAATAAAGCACACTAGTAAAATTTCAATTGGCATATCTTAAAGTAAATCATTATTTAATTGCTTAAACATAAAGTGATGTACTACCTCCTAATTGGCTCTCTGGGCGTCAAATTCAAGTAGATAGACCCTACAGTAGCCAGAGCAATAAGCGGGAATGTATACACAGCAAAATTAAGACCTGCAGAAAAAGCAAGATTCAATAACATTATTACATTTCTAAGTGCTTACCTTTCCCAAAATTAAACTCAAATGAAATCTCAATTGTGTACCATAATATCCAAACAAAGTAGGCCTTGCTAAATCTTCAGCTGCTTTCCATTTTCTTGTCCAAAGCTGAGTTGGCTTGAGAATCCAAAGAGAAATCCAAGCAGCAAATATCAAAGCCATGAGAACTTTAAGAACAGCCAAATGAGTTGTTCTTGCCATGTCAATTTTGAGTTCACCAAGTACTAAAAAGATTTCAATATAAAGAGCTAGAGATTCTGAAAAAGCTTGAATCCACTAAGATTTCATTGTTAGCCCACCACTACCTTCCAGGAGTGCCTGTCAATTATGTAGCATATTTCCAGGTACTTATAGTCTGCAATTTCAGCTGCAACCTTTGAATGAGACATGCATATATTATGGTAATATATCTTCAATGATATACATATAGAGTATAGACACACACATAATTAGCTATTACATCCTTTCAACCAGTAATAAGCTGACACAGTGGCTTTTGTGGACTGACGATGCATGGGACACTTATATGTCATGCATATGCCATTAAAGAGTCGTATTTTATTTTTAGTTGTTTGGCAGCTTTTTTGGGATTTCTGTTATTCCCATCTTTGAATTGCTGGGGAAAAAGTCCCTTTAGTTCTGCTTAGAAAATTCCTTTTTATTATATAGTGGAGTTTTGGTCCATCCTAGTGTAACCTTCTCATCTAATATTCTGTTTGTCTTACTTTTGGAAAATGAGATTTAGCACATTATTCTGAGACCATATTGTGAATCTAATACAACAAGTAATGTGAAGAGTCATTAATTCTGGTAATGTGAAAAGGTAGTGTTCTTCCATACTGAAACCCCAAAGGCTAGCTAGTGTATATTCTTTCTTAAAGTTGAATTTTATATCAAACTACCATCTCATCTGATCTCATGTTTAGAAAATAGAAACGTGCACGGTATATATAATATATAACTTACTTTTAGTTGGGGAATGGTCACTTTTGAGGGAGATTCAAAGTTGGTTACTGCTGTCGGTTGAAGTTAGGATCCAACATGTTTACCGTGGTGGAAACTTTTGGTTGAGAGTCTCAAGTTGATAAACAAATAAATGTATGGAGAGGATTATAATTGAAAACTTTTGGTTGAGAGTCTCAAGTCTCAACATGTTTACCGTGATGATCAAAGCGTCTCAACTTGAGTGATGATCAAAGAGTCTCAACTTGAGACGCTTTGATCATCACTTTGTGCAATTGTGTGTAAGCGTCTAGAGGTCAATGATGGATGGATGTTTGTCTTCATGACATTATAGATATTGGTGTCCTGTGATCTTTTTGTGCTACTAAATGAGAAATAGAAAATACCGGAGTAGGGGTTTCGATTTCGTGACCTATTTAATAATATGTTAGATAATCATTAGATCCTAAGAAATTAAAATGTCACCATAAGTTAAGGATATGCATTAAGCCAACACAACTGATTCTATTCGATCAATGCATTGACCCTCAGCATCATTACAAATCCACTCATCTGTGCAAATCTTTATATATTATCTCCTTTGAAGTGAGAAGTGCATTATAGCCAATTTATGTGCCGCTGTAATAGCTCCACTTTCCATACAATACCATCATTACATGCCAAGATAATAGCCAATTTATGTGCCGCTGTAATAGCCAATTTATGTACCATCATTATTGTTTTCTTTCTGGTTATCATCTAAGGGGGTGTGTTGTATTTGGATTTGTGCAGACTTTTTTTAAATGACAGACTTTTTGAAAAGTCCACAGACTCTTTAAAAATTTGATAGACTGTTATGGATTTCTTAAAACCATTGATTTTAGCAATAGACTTTTATTGATTCATGAAAAACTATATATTTTATTATGAATGACTTCTACAGATTTCCTAAGATGTACAAAATATTAAAAAAAAAACAAACAAACAAACAAAAACAAAAAACAAAAACAAAAAACAAAAAAAATTAAAACAAATGCAGCTCAAACACAAAACAAAATAATAACTTGTTGTCTCTTCAATGCTCCAGTATCTTCTAATAGAAATTGGCTCAAATAAATGATTGTTAGTCTGTCTAGCGAGTTTGTTCTTATTCCTAATCTCCCAACAACATAAATATACAATATAGATCACTTGATGTTTATGGTTAATTATTCTCATCAATTTTGTTTTCGCCGATTAACATATATTGTAGCAATATTGGTCAATGTCTTGATCTATAATCAATCAATTGAAATTCAATTGTTCAACCTTTTTTTGAACCATAATATAAATTCAAATTAATGAGAATAATTAATTAATAAGATAAAATTTAGTATGGTTCAAGGTCTTAGGGTTAGACCACAATATTTGAGTTTTAGGGTTTCATAAATCATTTTTATTGCTATTAGGGTTCAAAGTACCACAATTGAACAAAAAAAAAAACAAAAATCACATTCAACAATTACAATGAACATGTTGGGTATCAAAAAAGGTTGATATCATAAAAGGGGAAATTCTACAATATGTTAACGTATGACATGCATACAATTGCCTTAAAGTGGTAAAATGAGTCCTCAAAATAGTAATATTAGTCCTCAAAGTAGTAACATGAGTCCTTAAAGTTGTAAATTTTCTTAGTTACCACATAAGTTCTCAAGTGATAAAATGAGTCCTTAAAGTGGTAAAATGAGTTCTCAAAGTAATAAAAAAAGTTAATGTATGAGAAACATTAACATACCATAGCCTTACCCTCATAAAAGATTAGAGAAAAGACAAAAAATTAAGAAAGAGAGATGATGAAGGACAAACTTCTTCGTGCGTGGAGAGAAAAACTTTGATAGACCTTTTTTTTTTTTTTTTTTGAAGAGGAAACTTTGATAGACTTTTTGAAATCTTTGGTCTGGAGGCTGGAAAATTATTGGAGTTTGGTATGTATAGTTAACACTACAAAGTCCATGATTATCCATGATTTTCTAATTCCATAAGTATGAATGATATTTTGAATACCTCTGTACTTTTATTCATTTTTAAAAGTCCTAATTGAATACCCCTAGATTTTGGTGGAATTTATGAAGTCTTTAAAAATCCTAATTGAATACCTCAAGGCTTTCATGGACTGTTAAAAGTCTATATTGAATACACCCAGACTTTTAAATTCCATAGATTTCTTTAAAAGTTTCACTAATTCCATATACAATACACATAGTCCACTACATAGTACATGTTGCCTCTACTTTATAATCACAATGAACACAAAACAATCACCAAATATGTCAAGCCAATATTCAGTTAAACATATGTATACATATATGTTCTAGGAATGAACTAGAGGTTAGAGTACCAACCCTGATTGTTCATCTGGAATGTCAAAGGTGATCTTCTACAGCTAGCACTCACAAGGTTATCATATGGGACTGATTTCTGGAAAACGTTGTAGTGAGAGTGTTTAGGGACCAACCTATCATAGCACATCAGGATTACTCTAGTCTCCATCCCATAACAGATTTAGAGTAACAATCCATTTCTTCTGCTTATGTGTATCTTCAGTGTCTTGATAATCAAGATATTCATGAGTTCCCTAATATTTGTCTAATCAGATTATTTACATAAATATCACAATGATACATCTCATATTATTTAATACATAATAGTTGTTATGCTTTAGGAAACTAATGTCAATTCCCTTCTTACAATACTAGCTATGATACATCTGATTACAATTCAATCTTCATTTGGAAGTGTTACTATTTCATTTCTAAATATAAGGTCAACCTGTTTGTTAAGATATTTTTGTACCTATGATTAGCGCATGCTTAGCAAAGAGAGCAAAAAAATAAAATCATGGTGTTTGTCTAGAAGAAAATGATGATACAGCAAAGCATGTATTTTGCTAGGCTAGGAATAAATGAGTCCACTTGAGGTTAAAAGAAATCGATCAAGCCGAGCTCAAGCTTGATAAATCTAATTCGTGCATAAGCAGAAATATTGATCAAGAGCAAAGACGTTGATCAAATCTTGATACTCGACTTGGCTCGACTCATTTAACCCCTCACTGGGGGACCTTGGAGTTGGATATATCTGGGCATTGAACAATAGACCGGCTGGATGTGACAAGTATGTGAGCTCAAGGCAAAACTGCAAATTTCCTGTTGTCTCCTGCCCCATTTATTTCTTGGGCTGTCAAGTGGGTCACAAAAATACCCAACATCATGATTGGTTATTTGATATACAATATTTTAAAGAATATCAATTGCTTGATTGCTTCCATCCGATATAGTTAGGAAAACCCTATGTAAACTTATTGATAGCAAGTTGTACAAGAACCAAGTCCATATGTCGATTTTTAGAACAGAATCTATCCCTTGTATTCACTAGCCGACGAGGTGGAGATGACTGGTGCGCATTCTTCCTTTTTAGGTCTGAGCCACGACTCAGTTGGTATGCCGGCGTTGGTTCGAACCAAGCTGTGGCCCGTTGCCAGATTATGGTCATCTGTTGCCTTATTGGTCCTCTTTTTTTGTCTTTAGAGTTTAGAAGGTATGTTCAGATCAGATTATCGGACTTTGAGTTAGAAGTAGGTCTTTTGGCTGTTGTACTACATTGCATCCCTGCTTGTAACTTTCCTTATGCTGGAATGAAGTATGGATGATGATTTGATCCAAAAAAAAAAAAAGTCCATATGTTGCTGCAGCTGTTCTATGTCATCTATCTAAATTCCAAAATTCAATTTTTTTTCTAACGTACGTAATCAAACAATTTGTAGCCTTCCACCTTCTGATTGATCAAGGACCAAATATAGCTAAACTAATGTGCCAACCCATTACTGCCATCTCTGTGATCATGAAAGGTGCAAAACATCTCTTTGACAGTTGCACACACTTTGGCTGCTCTTAGTATTCAATTTTACTCATGTTAATGTTTCTTGTACACATAAGTTGTAATTGTAGAATGTATCATGCTTGTTTGCAGAAAATCTGACAAGGATTCTCACCAAATCTGTTTTTATGTTGCTATTGTTATTGAAAAAAATATGTTTTTATGTATATCAGATATGTTAAAAGTCCTGTGTGGCGACAAAGCTTCGGAAAAACATAGGCATTGAATTATATGCAGCAATTTCCTACGACTTTGGCTCTTTGAGTGGAATGGAATATAGGACCTGCTCTTTTTGCTTTGCTTTTGTGCTTTGTTCTAGTAAACATCACATTCTAGCTACAAGTCCCACATGCCCAACTCTATAGAAGGTCGTCGTTCCCCTGCTCTTATTGTATTGTATGATGAATGTATGCACCCTTTTCCGGAAATGTGAGGTCATTCACAAAGGATTGAGAAACTTGAAAATCTATGGCGGAGAAAAATACCAAAAGAGATAGTTTTCTTTAATACGGAAAGGCACCTAGCTAGGAGAAAATGGAGGAGGAGCTACATTGACATATCCAAACAGCCTGTTAACCTTGACAAAAGAGAATCTTACCTTTTCTTTAGTGGCTTTGAAGGCAACGCCTCTTACGCCTCTTTCACTATAAAACAGCCAAGTGATTAACATCCAATCCCTTGTTGTTTTCACTCCCTAATCCTATCATCTCTCTTTTCTTCTCATTGTGTACTACTTCTGATTCTCCACGCCTCTATGGAAGGCGAGGATGGTTATGTTCCGGTGGAAGCTAAGGATTTTTATAAGGACTATAGTCCTCGAAAGACTTTCTCGCCTGAGATTGTGGAGCTCGGAGAGGATATCACGAGTACTAGTGATATCACTCCAGGCAGCACTAGCAGAGATATTGTAGGTGTCAATGATGTTTATGTGGCTGTTGGTAAAGATGACACTGATGTTCTGAAATGGGTGCTTGATAATGCTGTTTCGCCTGGTTCTCGGGTCTTTCTTGTCCATGTCTTCCCTCCAATCACCCACATCCCTACACCAGGTAATGCCAGTGTCAGTCTCTTGTAGTTTCTAGTCTGCTTTTTCTATGAAATGTATTGTATTATTGGAAATTTGGAATCTAATCAAACAGCGTCACGCCAACATCAAATTATAAGTCCTTCGATTGTACCAAGTTTTGTCACATGTGTGAAACTTGTGAACACTGCCTTGACAAGCTTAAAATGAAGCCTAGCAATTTGAATTTTCTCTGTAACAAGACTGAATGGTCCGGATACCAGAAAGATATGTATGGAGGGGCTTTGTCTTACATGTTTGCAGTTTTGTCACTGATGTTCGAGTGTTCTTTCCAAATAGAGATGATTCAGTTCCTCGATGAATGCTAAGAAGTGTTTGTTTTTTCTTCAATAAAATGTCAATAGTTGGACGATTATCAATGAGCCAATTAAGTGAAGATCAAGTGAGATTTTACGTCAATGAAGAGAATAATAAGAGGAAGAACCTCTTGCAGAAATACGTCTGCTTATGCAACAATGCTAAGGTACTGTTGATTTTATTCTCCTGCTCCCTAGCTGTGTTTTATATCTAGGCCACAAAATCATTGATGATGAAAACATCTTCTTTTCCATTCGAGTGCAGGTAACAGTGGACACAATGCTCCTGGAGAGCAGCGACAGAACAAAAGCAATCACTGATCTTATGTCCGTTCTTAGGATCACTCACCTTGTCATAGGAGCCAAAAGAGCACCTCATTCAAGGTAATGCTGCCTGCTTTTTTCGTCTTCATAACTTGAACTTTGAAGTTGTGTATTAATTTGTATCACATTACCAACTTACATTGCTGATCACTTCTCTGGTAAAGATAAGCTCATGTCTGGTAAATGTGTTACATCAGAGCAATCAATTTGGCATTTAACAGGTTAAATTATGTTGTTCACGCGATCAGGAGGAAACAATTATCACTAGGAGAATTTGTTAGGAAAAGTGCACCTGGGTATTGTCAGGTTAGCATCATTCATAAAGGCAATAAGGTAATGGTTGATGAACAAAGGCCTCCCCATAGCGAAAGAAGCATCTTCGAGTGGGCATGCTTTCCAGGCAAGTTCTTTTTGCAGACCAACATATCTACTTCAAGCATTTTTGTGAAGAAATTAATTATAATATGCAGGTTGCATACATTACTGTAACACTTAGTAGAACGCGTTCCAAATGAGTCTTTCTAACACATTTACTTTTCTGATTAACAGTGCGTGGGAAAAATCCCAGGATGTCTTAAGCAGCAGCAGCAGCAGCAGCAGCACCAACAATGGTGCGTGGTCACACCGCCACGGTTACCTGAAACAAATGCTTCGATCTTCGATGGACTATATATGGACATGAAAGGCGCGCCAGAAAGTGATCAAATTTATGAGAGACTAGCAACCTATCAGCTGGAGGATGCAGTAGTACTCGTGTTAAGTTAATAATCTCCTCATGTTTGGTTATTATACCAAGAATTAGAGTTGAGAAAACAGATCGAAGATTGAATATGGGAGAAAATGATAGCAGAGCGAGTGTCAAGCTTTTGAAGCGATCTCAAATGTCAACCACTGAATAACATATGTTATTGACCTATTGATTATTGAAGCTAAATGGTGCAAAAATTATTTAGTTACCAAATAAGTTAAATGATCAATCTATAAGGAACTTCATTAGCTTAATGGAACTTATAATGTTCCAATGCCAACTGAAGAACAGTACGACACGCCAATGCTTCCGCGTGCTAAGGTGACGCCGTTTCTCCCTCACATCGATCGGACAATGCTCCCACCAGAAACTGCCCATCAGACCACTACTAGTCCCACTTCTTCCCTTCGATCCTTGTTTGCGAAATCAAGATCTGTCAATATAAATGTATACCAAATCATTAGAGATTATCGAACCTCAAGACTAATTCTAATCTTAATCCCACTTCCATGCCCCGATGGAGGGCTTAATTCACACTATTGATTTACATCAAACGGAGCAAGTGGAACCATATAAGTTTAAGGGTTTGTTTGTGGTACATTCGGGACATCAAGTAGACTAGTTCGGTATAGTGGTAGACTAACTCGATACGGAAGTAGATTAATTTGAGATCAAGTCAAGCTATCCTATATATGCATGGAGTCGGTTTAACACTACATCAAACCTAATCTATTGCCACATTACTAGAATTTTCTCTATGTAAAAATCAAATTACCAAGCAAATATAAGTGAGAAGGAAGTTACCGCCTGAAAATAAAAGAAAACAAGAAAGGGGATGCAAGATTTAGACGCAAGAAAATAAAGAAAGAAAAGAAAACAAGAAAGCAAAGAGTGGAGTTGCGAACAATGATTAGAGCCATTAACTCCCCTAGATGAACCCCGGTAACTATTTTTTCCAAATCGATGTCGGCCGCCTCAAGTCGTACGGTTTCCACAACGCCACGTGTCCACGTAACACACCGCCGAGAAAAGAATGCGGTTAATTTTCCCTCCCCCGACAATCTCCAATATAATGATATATATACATAGATAGCCGCCCAATCTCATCTTCTTCTTCTCTTTACTTTCTTCCTCCCCCTCAGATCGTGATTCCAATTTTCAATACTAAATCTCCGGCAAATTAAACCCAGAGCGACCGGAAGTTACAAGAACCAAACTTCACTCTAAAGTTTCGCCCTTTTTCGTGTCTCTCTATACCCTTCCTTCGATTCTGTTTTCTTTCATACCCTAATAGATCAGAAACCCTAGAAACCGTATAAATTCCGGTCATTGATGTACGCCTACGACAACCGATACGCCGACGCAGGCTCCTACCGCGAGCGCCGAAGGTACTGGAATTTCAATTTGATTCCGATTCAGATCTCTTAAATTTGATTCAAGTTTTCTGCTTTATGAATTTTCTTTCATCATCGTAATTGGTTGGTTATATATATATGTATGTATGCAGTGACCTAATGGGTCCAGCGCCTGCGGCGGCAGCGCCACCGATCTACGGCCGTGGCGGTGGGGTAGCCCCGTACAGGGGCTCAGCGCCTCCGGTGTCTCCTTATGGAGGAGGAGGGGCTGGACCGGTAGGAGCTCCGGGAGATAGGAATGGATACCCTCCTTTCCAGCCCCCGGCGGGTCGGTTCAGTATGGGCCGAGACGGCGGTGGTAGTTTTGGCGGGAGAGGCCGTGGCGGCGGCGGTAGGGGTTTTGATGGTGCCCGTGGGGGTGGTAGAAGCTCCGGTTATAGTCGGGGTGGTGGAAGTTCGGGTTACGGGGGCGGGCGTGGAGGCGGTGGTAGACACGGTGGTGGGTCATCAAGAGGTGACTTGGATGGCATTGTTCTCCCCAAGCAGGATTTTGGGAGCTTAGTTCCTTTTGAGAAGAATTTCTACATTGAGAGCCCTTCGGTGAAGGCAATGTCAGAGCATGAAGTTTTGGCCTATAGAGCTAGGAGGGAGATTACGGTTGATGGGCATGATGTCCCGAAGCCAATTCAGACGTTTCGGGATGCAAGTTTCCCTGGTATTTTATTTCCTTACTTGATGAATGTCATAAAAAGAGTATTTGCTGCGAATTTGGAGTTTTTCTGTTTATGCTAGTTGCTAAAAAGCTGATTGATAATCTGATATGCTAGGTTACTGTCTCGACGTGATTGCCAAGTTGGGTTTTGTTGAACCAACACCAATTCAGGCTCAAGGATGGCCAATGGCACTAAAGGGTAGAGATTTAGTTGGAATTGCTGAGACTGGTTCCGGGAAAACCCTTTCTTATCTGCTGCCAGCTCTGGTACATATTAGTGCTCAGCCTCGATTAGGTCAGTATACGTTACCATTCCAGTTTAGTTTGCCTCTCTTCTTGATAGCAATTTATTCTGAATGTCATTATTTATTTATTTATGTTTTCTTTTTTAAACATTCAGCTCAAGGTGATGGTCCTATTGCGTTAGTATTAGCACCTACTCGAGAATTGGCAGTTCAAATTCAAGAAGAAGCTGTAAAATTTTGTTCACAAAATTATATTAGGAGTACTTGCATTTATGGTGGTGCTCCAAAAGGATCCCAAATACGCGATCTTAGAAGAGGTGCTTGCTAACTTGTTTATTTGATTATGGCAGTTTATGAGTAGGGGCCCATGTATCATAATATCCTAACTTCTACCATATCACAGGGGTTGAGATTGTGATAGCTACACCTGGCAGACTAATAGATATGTTGGAAGCTCAGCACACAAGTTTGCGAAGAGTGACTTACCTAGTTTTGGATGAGGCTGATAGGATGTTGGACATGGGATTTGAGCCGCAGATAAGGAAAATTGTATCTCAAGTATGTTATTTTCCATAATTTGTTCTGCTTAATTTATCATTGACTGAAATTAACCATGGTAATAAACCAAAACACTTCAGTATGGAATGGCTGTAATACCCAAAATTTATAGTCATTCTACACTGGACCTACCTAGCATGCTTAACAGCACATGTTTTTTGTTTCATGAGTTATTCTAGCTCGTCTCCTGAATACCTGTATCACTATGCCATCAAGTTTTTTATGCAAAATACTAATTTGGCAATTAATGTTGACACGAGTTTAAGAGCTCCATTTGATCAAGTTAAATTATTTTTGCAGACCCGACCAGATCGGCAGACATTGTATTGGAGTGCCACATGGCCAAGGGAGGTCGAATCCTTAGCAAGGCAGTTTTTACGTAACCCCTATAAGGTTTGTTTTGTAGATCTTCCCATAAAGATATGATATTTCAGTTGCAATAAGTAGATATGTGCATGCAGATTGAGGTATAATGGTCTCTTATATTGTCTCATTAGGTAATTATTGGATCAGCAAGTTTGAAAGCAAACCAATCCATAAAGCAAGTTGTTGAAGTTGTGTCTGAGTTCGACAAATATAATAGGTTTGTCTTGAGTTTGGCATTTGGTGAAATGAACCTGTGCTTTGCTTTCTGTTTCAATGCTTCAATTCTTTAGTTGACTTATTATTTATTAATATTGACAGGCTGCTCAAATTGCTAAAAGACTCGATCGTTGGGAGCCGAATTCTGATATTTGTGGAGACGAAAAAGGGTTGTGACCATGTCACTAAGCAATTAAGGATGGATGGATGGCCAGCTCTGTCCATTCATGGTGATAAAAACCAGGCTGAAAGAGATTGGGTCTTGGCTGAGTTTAAAAGTGGCAGATCTCCTATAATGACTGCCACTGATGTGGCTGCACGGGGTCTTGGTAGGATTACTTTATGCTAGGAGTCTTAGGTGTCTTACAAATTTGGGTCTTGATTCAAAGGTTGCGAGTCGGCCGGCTGCTTTCCAGTTCCTGAAAATGTAATTTGTGGTTTGGGTGCGAAGGCAGGTGCCATCATATCTGATGATCGGGACTTCCTACTATTTTGCTATCCTTTAAGCACCATGCTATCTACTTCAGCAGGGGCATAAGTTGGATTGAGGAGCAATATTGGTTTCTCTTATTTGTACAATGTCCCCTATGATAGATAACACTGTGGGCACTACCTTATTCTGAAAGCTCATGTTACATGGACACCAAGAGCAAAGTTTCACTGGAATACGAAACTTCCTAAAATTGGTTTGGGTGCTGTGCCATTACATCATTATGCAAGCATGTATCTTTTATTAGTCAAGAAAGTTATGTGAAAGGATCACTTTTTTGTACTAGAGGGACTGAAATGGCATGGCTGCTCCTTTGAAGTGTCTACGTAACATGTTGAAGTTGTCGCTGCCCATCCACGGTTATGGAGCTGGTTACCCTCGCAGCCCGGTTGACTCACATGCTTATTCATTTGATTGGATATGGGAAGTGGTTGTGGTGAAGCTGCTCCTTATCCCTGCTAGGTTAAGGTGGGCACATTTAGTGATGAATGTTGTCTTCAATTTGATCTTCAGATCGTAGGGATGCAGGGATAAGGTTGTTTGCAGTTTAGTCCATGTTTTTGGTTCCTTGAACTCTTTTGACCTTTTTTTTGCTTTGTTGACTGTAGATGTGAAGGACATAAAATGCGTGATCAATTATGATTTTCCATCAAGCCTTGAGGATTATGTCCACAGGATTGGACGAACGGGACGTGCAGGGGCAACAGGAACTGCTTTGACCTTTTTCACAGAGTCAAATGGTAAATTTGCTAGGGAACTGATCAAGATCCTGCAGGAAGCAGGTCAGGTTGTGAGTCCGGCATTGTCTGCCATGGCACGATCATCTGGTTTTAACTCCGGAGGTGATTCAATTTCTCAAATTTTGATTACAAATGCAATCTCTCTTTTGGAAAGTGTCCAATGTTTGCAAATATGTTGTGGATTTGGTGAATAATGTGGTTTTTGTTTTTAATCAGGGGGGAACTTCCGCTCTAGAGGACGAGGAGGCTTTGGTAATCGGATTTCTGGTTCAAATACTGTTCCTGTTGGTTATAAGAGACCTTGGTAGTCACAGCTGTGAAGGAGGCTGGGTATCTATTCGATCGAAACAAAAGCAAAAGTAGTATAATGGAAATGTTCTGTTTTTTATTTTTTATTTTTTTGTCATTTGTATTTGGCTAGTGATGAGAATTATTGAATTTTCTTTTCTATATGGCTAGAGATGCTAATTATTGTTACTATAAATTTATTGCAATATCATTCAGTTGTTTCCTTCGACATTTGAAAACCATTTATGATGTAGACTCTGGGATCTAAAAGCAAACAATAAGGAGAAAAGAGTTTAATTTTATGATGTGGAAGTGATCAGCTTTTCTTGGATCACACAGATGGAATCATGGAAACTAATTTTGGGAATTGACCCAAGGGCCAGAGCTTTTGGGGCAATGCTAGTCCATTACAAATCTCAATTCATCTTTAATCACGTATTTCTTTGCTGTTTTACTCCAAAACCTGTCGGGTTTGAAACCCTTGTGATGTTTTACCTCAAAACCTTATTGCAAGTTAAGGCCATCTCCAATCCTTGGTCCACTTTTTGGACCCTTGAGGGTCTTAAAGCCAAAGGTTGGTCGATATTAGACCATGTTATAGACCACAAGTGGATGGGAAAGACTTGGAGTTGAGCAAATCATAAGTCTTTGGTAACTATATTTTTCAGATCGACCAAAAATTTAGACCATCGTGATTGGAGATAAGTAGATGACCGACAACGTCCTCAGTTCCTTGAAGTTCTAAACTTAAGATTGGGATTCCTATAATGCCTCACTGTCTTTTTATGGTCTCACATTGTGAAGCCCATTTACTTTGAATTCTATGGGCGGTGAGATTGAACGACTGATAAACAAAGACTGGGGACGTTTGAGTCTTTGGAGGAAGGGGGTCCAAAATTTGGCTGGTGGGTTCCAACTTCCAATTTCAACGCCAAACAGGGTGGGTATGCACGCTCGCTTGTTCTGTGTAAAGTCAGATCAAAACTATCACTTTCTGCAATTTTTTCAGGTCGCAGATGGGGTCGCCTTCTTCATTTTCAACTTGGAGTTTTAGGCAACGACAGCGACGAGTGCTGTGCCATATATATGATTTAAACCACAACCATGGGATCGAAGAAAAGGAGTGAGAACAGCAAGCCTCGATGGGGTCGTCTTTCTATTTACTTCTACTGTCACAGTAGATTTCGGGCAGCTAGCTAGCATGGTGGTTTCTTCAGCATTACGTCAACTTTGTCTTCAGTGGGATTGCATATATTATGCTTTTTGAGTGTAATGTTAGTTCCTAATGCTGAGGACTGGTGTCTCCCTAGTGCTATCTAGTGCTTCCTTTTCATTTGTCATGTTGGTTGTAGTGTTTTTTTTTTTTTTTTTTGACTTTGTCAAGGGGAACCCAAAGGCTTTCTAGGCCCAAGATAAACCCCTTCAGCGCATGTGAAATGCTCCAACTGTGCATTGCAGCACAGTGCCTAGCCACTTTGACAGCTTCGGGGTTCGAACCTAGGTTGGGGAGCACACCCAACAAGGCAAGAACTACTAGGCCACTTGCAGTACTCAACCCGATTCCCGGGAACAAACCCTAGGTAGCAAGTACTCATCCAATTAATAAGTTTTTTTTTTTTTGAAGGGAAAGACGACAAACTATATTAATTGAAATTGAGAAGTACATGGAGCGATGCAAACACATCGAAAGAAAAACAATAAAGCATAACAAGATGCACAAACGCATCTATAAAATAGGAAAAACAATAAAGGATAGCAAGATGCACAGACACATCTAAAATGAAAGGTAACCATGTGACTTGATGTCAGACGACATCGCTGCACTGCATATGTCACGAGAGCAGTGTAAATAGAAGAGAAACTGTAACCGTAACCGGTGATATGATCACCTAGGAGAGGTGATTCGCTCACCGGGAGCTCAAAAGTAACCGAGGGTGTCAAAAACTCGAAAATTAGCAAACGAACTCCCAAGAACCAGAACAAATACCAGATCAACATGAGCAGCTGTCTCGGATCCAAGATCCGAATTTGAATACGACCCGGATCCCAAATACGGATCCAAATTCGGCCCGAATCCAAAGTCAAAACTGGCGGGTCAAACTTAACAAAAGCCCAAGCCCACCTCAAGTTGATCTGGGCACCCAAACCCTTGGGCACCCTGGCTTTAGCCCGAAGTCCACTGCCATCACCTGAAGCCCAACGCCGCACCACATTCGTCTGACGGAGGAGAGCTAACCGGAGGGAGAAACCCAGCAGCCTCCACTGGTGCCAGTCGATCCTTGCTGCAGTGCCACCGACTTCATCTCCTTTGCCTCTCTCCGTCACTGTCGCACCATGATCTTGCCACAAGACCCAAATGGCCAGCCGAGCATCCAGACACTGAACAGCCAGAAGCTCTCCATGTCGAGATTGCTGCTGACCCGACCCGGAAATTCGCCAAGTCGCCAACTGCGCCCACCAAGGTCCTCCCAGATCTGTCAGCGCCGCTGCCATCATCATACCATGACGTTTGAGTCGCGCTCGCCGAGGCCTAGCCGAGCCACCGCAACACGACACCTCCAATGGGATTGCACAGGCCTGCATAACAAGAGACAAATGATCCGAGAAATCACCAGCCTCCACACCAGCCAGCCATGAGGGCCTGGAAAACTTCTGCCACCGAGAGACCACAGCGACAGTTGGAACGGATTTGGGCAACCCCAGAGGGGATACCGAAGGTGTACTCCACGCAGGATGGAGAAAGGTACAGAGAGCCCAAGCCCGAAGGCGGTGCTCTCCCAACCCTAGCAGAACTCTGCTAGGTTGAAACATAGATATCCAATTAATAAGTTGGATTAAGCGTCATCCCTAATTATTATATGAAGACAGAGAACTACACCTCATTAACTCACTTTATGAGTACGGATATAGAGTGTTTATCATAATAGGATAAACTAAGATCGAGAATAATGCGTAGTGATTTGTTTATAAGTACTTAGAATCTAATCAACTCCAATTCTAACAAATAGTAACATTGAGTTTAATGGTAAGTCATTTTTCTGTGATAGTGTTGATAAAGTTTCAAATTTAACTCTCCACTCTTTACGGATAGAATTAAAATGTAAAAAGAATAGAATTGACATGCACTATGATGAGTGCTCTACTCTAATGGGTAGGGTCTATCGTGAGCTGGACCACTTTTCATTTTTGTTATCAATTATGAATTATCAATGGGTGGTGGACAGCATATATATGCAGATTCAATTATAAATGACAAGTTCATGAAAGTAGCTGCCCAGTTTTGGATCACTGACTGATAAGCCAAATACTCCTTTGGAGTCTTTACTCTATATATATCTCCATCAAATCATGACCAGTCTGGTGAAACACCGTAATGGTGACTAGATGATTCAGCAGTTTCTGAACTGAGCTTTCTCCCACATTGTTATAATGAACAATAACAAGAACATTATATATCTTGTTTAATCTGGAAATTAACCAACTGTTACTTGAAGGGTACTTTTTTACTGAGGTGATGCTGTCAAAACTCATAGTTTGATCGAGGAACTTGGGGTGATTTCGTTGAAATATTGAACAAGTGAAACATCAAATTTCAAAACAGATTCACCAAAGTCAAAGATTTGATTTAGTGTTTAAAACTTCAAATAATAGAATTGAAACGAGAAAAATGTGGGGAGAAATTAGAAAAAAAAAAAGTAGGTTTGTAGATGTGAGACTGAGGCGTGAATCACTGAATCTGCCCCCTTTTCCAGGCCAATCTAGGATTATAAGTAACAAGTTATGGTTGGAACTTGAAAGATATGTACCCCAAAATTAATATTAATCAGAGGTTAAACTAATCGCTTGTTAATTAATAATCAATTGTACAATTTGGCAATATATATAGTTTTGTGGATGTGGAGGTAAGTGGGAAAGCTGAGTCAGGCAAGCATGTTCCTTGTAGTTATCAAGTGGATGTCTATTAAGCATCACCACCAACTCACCAAGAAAATAATTAATTAAGTTGGATCATCTGATTATAAACAATAGGAAAGAACAAGGGTCACCTGCGGTCGTTAAGATATTATTTCATCATATATTAGACAAAATAAATGGGTACCATTGACATTAGTTTTGACATGCTTTTCTCACTAAATTTCACTTTGATGTATACCACGAGGCAACAGGCACTAACTAATGAAGTCCTTTCAATTCTCTTTAGCCTCATAAGATTGAGTTTTGACCTGTGAAGAGGTTGTTATACCTTTACTTAATTACTTTAAGGTATAGTTTTTAAATTCAATCACCTTGTGCCATATCATGATTTGCAGACAAAAGGGTAGGCACTAATATAAAACAAGAAATGGACGGTAGTTCATATGGGTTCAAAATATATACCATTTGCTGTCACCACACTTTGAACTTTTTCTCACAATAGATAAACACGGGGCAAGTACCTGTCCCAAAAAAAAAAAACTCCTTTTCTTATCACTGATCCAGCTTTTGCGAGATGAAAAACTTGATATTTATTGTGGGATAGAGTCATTTCTTGCTCAGAACACGTAAAATCAAAACGAGTTAAAATATCTATTTTCTGATTATAACTTGAATTGATCTGAGTGAAAGATGAGGATTTGTTTAATCGTATAGTATATATAGAAGCTCATTGAATCATCCCATATCTAGATTTTTTTTATTTGATTTGTTAATATTATCTAACTTCTATTATGAAGTTGAGCTCCTAGAATGCCAAGGAGCAAGAGAAATAAAATTAACAAAATGGAGTGATGCAAATTGGCAGGATGACACATGAAGCACGTGCGCTGGAGGATAATTCACGAGTTCAGGGCTTCAGGCCCTCCCCGTGATATTTTATTTTGTTATCTTCCTACTTCTTAATAAATTCCCAAAAAAAAAAAAAAGTATACGTTTATAGTATACCACTTTTTCAAAATATATACCATTTGCTGTCACCACACTTTGAACTTATTCAACTTGTTGGTTAGAAAATCCTAATTCTTTATAATTTTAATTAATTAAAGAAAAATTCTTCTTTTTTCTTTTGATAAATTTTGGTTAATAAAAATAAGGGCAACTAAGAATATTATACCTTTAACTAAATAGATCTTGCAGTTTGCCCCTTTAATATGTTTTTTGTGACACTTCATCCTATCAATTTTGTTTCAAATTCACTCTACTAATTTGGTTGAACCACTAAAATTTGTCATAAACTTCAGTTTCATTGCCCATCTGATTCCGTGTGACGTCATGATACACGTCGCCCACTTAAGAAAATAATATATTTTTTTTAATAATATATCAAACATGATAAAACATGTCAAAAATAGGATAGGAATTGTCTTCTCAAAATTTTATTTTTCTTAACTGGATATGAACTGTACCGACCTTAGTATGATTGTAACACATTGTTTTGGTAGTCTCTTAAAAAGCATAGTTACTTATTGCAATTGCTCAAATATGAGTAGGATTGGACAAAGCGTTCCACAATTTCGTAAATAGGTAGTTGTTGTTCGGGTTCAACAAATATGAGTAGCATTCTTTCAATCTATATTTGAAAATATTGTCTATCAATTAAACCGAAAGTCTTCAAATTTTTACTTTAATTGAAGATGTCTCTTCTCTAATTTTTTATTTTATTTTTTATTACAGAGGAAGCCTGAAGGCAAAGGAAAAATAACTTTAACACACAACTAATCTTGGCTTAGACAAGCCTAATAAATCAGCTTCTAAAAAGTTCACATCAATCATAATATTTTTTTGTATAAATGTTTCAAAAAAAAATCCACCGGAATAACATCAGAAGGAAGAGCGTTAAAAAACCTGCATCCATATTCACAACCATGTTCTAAACTTGCTAACAAATCATCCACATGATTACGTTATCTGTATACATGGTCAAGACTCAAGGGCACCATCTAACCCTTATTTAGAAGTTCTTGATAATTTGGCACAATACTAAAAAGAGGGTAAAGTTGATCAACGAGAGAGAGAGAGAGAACTAGTTTAACAACAACAACAAGTAGCAGTCGACATCATCCATCATGCTAAGCTATTTCTATTCCTTTTAGAAGACCCTGGAGTTGGGTCTCTTCTCTACTTTTTCTTTCCTCCACAAACCACACGGAAAGTGACGTCCAAATCTGTGAAAAGTATGGTCATTTTGGATACATTTCCAAAGAAGAGGTCCTTATACTCAAACAGACAACTCTTTTTTGGCCTTATCATACTAAATATCACAATAACTTGTTGCCCCTAATTGATGTGTCAATTGTCCCATTAATAGTACAACGCCCTATCATCACACCACTCACTTATCTCATTTTTCCCATTGATAAGTCCCCCTCCCCTATATATATATATATATATATATATATATATATATATATATATATATATATATTTTATCTGGTCCCTCCCCTATTTATTAAAACAAAAAAAGTTAAACCCAAAATTCCAAAAGAAGAAAAGAAAAAAAAAAAAATATAATTACAATTACAAAAATCCAATAATCCTTGAGAAAAGAAAAAAAGAAAAAAAAGAAAAAAAGAAAAAAAAGAAAAATAGAAAAAAAAGAAAAATAGAAAGCACGTGGCAGCCTTACTATATATAGCCACCCCCTCTCCTCCTTCCTCAGCTCCGTTTCTCTCTCTGATCACTCACTCTCTTCCCCTTGGTTTCAAATTCCGTGATCAAATTCATACTCACATTCTCTTCCGTGCCCTACCAGACCTTCAAGTGATTCAAAAACAATCGCAAACTACCAAAAAAAGGTAAACTCCTTGGAACCATTTTCTTCTCCGGCGCGGCGGTGCGATAGTGGTGGCGGCGGAGAGCATTGAGAGAGAGGTGTGCTGTATGTCAGTAGATTGCAGAGAGAGCTATAGTGGTGGAATTATTGGCGCGCTCGCGAACCCCTTGCAATGGCCTCAGCTTCGAAAAAAGCGACGCCTTCATGTTGCTCCGATTCTTCTTCTTCCATCATTCCTCGCCAGGCCGCGGCGCCTCCATCGAACGCCGTCGTTTCGGCCGCCGTGGCTCAGGATTGGAGCGTCGCGGCTACCGAGGACCGCCGCGACGATCAGCGCTCCAAGAAGATCGCCATGGCGTCCTTGATTCCTGAACCTTCCGCCAAGAATGCCTCCGCCGCAGGTATTATTGCCTTTGACTTTCATGTGAATACTCGCTCTCTTTACGCGATTCATTGACGTGTTATCTGTGTGGTTGGAACGTTTGAGTTTCTTGAATCGTGATTTTTCTGATTGATTTTCTTCTTGTTCTGAGATTCTTGATGCGTTTTTTGTTATATCTGGATGAGAATAAGGGAAATGAGAGATTAATACAACCTAATCTGGATTGGGGCTTAGATTAATACGAAGCATTCTAAAATTTTGGATTTTGGCGAGCTACTTTGTCAGAAAATCGAAGCACGGCTGGAATTATTACGTATTTTACTCATATAACATTTATATTTTCGTAGAATTACATGCATATCATCGCAGAATTCCTAATGTAGAGCTGAGCACTGTCGCATTCCGCATTAATCATCTGAAGCCTGATTTTTCTTGGGTTGTTTCAAGTACTTTTTGATACAGAGTGTTGTCTGTTGCATTTGGTTTGTGAATTTGAGTCTTTTCCGTTGCTCGTGTAGGCATCCCGATCATGCTTAGGCCTCAATCAAGGCATCCATTGGAACCTTTATCTGCTGCCGAAATTTCTGTGGCAGTGGCGACTGTCAGGGCAGCTGGAGCAACACCTGAGGTTGTGAATTCAACTGTTGACTTGTCTCTTATTTTCTGTTCTTCTGAGGTTTAGATTTTTGGCTAAATAATAATTTTCTTTCCAGGTTAGAGATAGTATGCGTTTTGTTGAAGTGGTTCTTCTAGAACCAGAAAAACATGTCGTTGCATTAGCAGATGCATACTTCTTCCCTCCTTTCCAACCCTCATTACTTCCGAGAACCAAAGGTGGACCTATAATACCCACTAAGCTTCCTCCGAGGCGAGCTAGACTTGTTGTTTACAACAAGAAGTCAAATGAGACAAGCACATGGATTGTTGAGCTGTCAGAAGTACATGCAGCTACTCGTGGTGGACATCACAGAGGAAAAGTAATATCATCACAAGTTATCCCTGATGTTCAGCCTCCCATGGTAACATTTTGCTTTCTTTTTTTCTTCTTCTTCTTTTTTTTTTTTTTGGATTTTAACTTGTGTTGTACCCTTTTAATTATGTTAATTGGAAGTACTGCTTGGTGCTACTCACTAATTTGATATTTAGACTTCCAGCTGAAAAACACGAGTGATAGAATCACGGAATGGATATGATCTAGGATTGTATTGTACATTTATTTTTTAAAACAATAGGATATAATCATACAGTTGTTGTTTATTTTCCCTAACTGCCTGTTGCCATTTGCTAAAAGAATACAATATATGATGAATTTTGATTACTAGCATAGTTCCATGATGTCTTTTTCTTTAAAAATAAAAAATTCATTGCCTCGGGACTACAGGATGCTGTGGAATACGCTGAATGTGAAGCTGTTGTGAAAGACTTTCCTCCATTTAGAGATGCTATGAAGAAGAGGGGTGTTGAAGATATGGATCTCGTGATGGTTGATGCCTGGTATGTGTTCTAAGTTGCTCCTGTAGAGATAGAATTTCAGAAGGTTAACAAATAAACTCTTATTTAATATATGGGGGGTACTTTATACTGCAGGTGTGTTGGTTATCATAGTGAGGCTGATGCTCCTAGCAAAAGACTTGCTAAACCACTGATATTCTGTAGAACTGAGAGTGACTGCCCAATGGAAAATGGTTACGCACGCCCTGTTGAGGGAATCCATATACTTGTTGATATGCAAAGCATGGTGGTGATAGAGTTTGAAGACCGTAAGCTGGTTCCCCTACCTCCAGCCGATCCATTGAGGAACTATACTTCTGGTGAAACAAGAGGTGGTGTTGATCGGAGTGATGTGAAGCCTTTACAAATTGTTCAGGCTGAAGGTCCAAGCTTTCGTGTTGATGGATATTTTGTGGAGTGGCAGAAGGTAAATTTTGAATTTATTTCTGAAATCATCTTCTTGTTTACTAAATTTTGAATATTAACTCCATGTTCTGTTTGGCAGTGGAATTTTCGTATTGGATTCACTCCCAGGGAGGGGCTAGTTATATATTCAATTGCGTATGTTGATGGTAGTCGGGGACGAAGACCTGTAGCCCATAGGTTGAGTTTTGTGGAAATGGTGGTGCCATATGGAGATCCCAATGATCCACATTACAGAAAAAATGCTTTTGATGCTGGGGAAGATGGCCTTGGTAAAAATGCACATTCCCTAAAGAAGGTATGACCAATTCATGACTCAGGTTATGTCATGTTTTCTTTTTGAAGTTATTGCATTTTCTTTGAAGTTACTCAATCTTTGCTGGGCTGAAATCAAACTACCATAACAGGGGTGTGATTGTTTGGGCTATATCAAATACTTTGATGCCCATTTTACAAACTTTACTGGAGGTGTTGAGACAATTGAGAATTGTGTATGTTTGCACGAAGAGGACCATGGACTTCTGTGGAAGCACCAGGACTGGAGAACAGGTTTAGCAGAAGTGCGCAGGTCAAGACGGCTGACAGTTTCTTTTATATGTACTGTGGCTAATTATGAATATGGATTCTTCTGGCACTTTTATCAGGCAAGTTTTTATACTATAAATTTATTTGAATAGCTTGTGTACTCGTATTTCTGTAATTGTTAAACTTTGAACTGGAAGCTAAAGAAAATTTCTATTGGATTAGTTTAGGTTTCCTTTTATGGTTTTTGTGTGATTGTTTGTCTTTGATACAGTTGTATGACTTCGGATACAGGGAGGTAGTTGAAGAAGTACCTGCCAACTTAATGCGAACAATTTTCTTGCTTTGCTTTGAATTTTAACTTGTTTATCTTTTACAAGTTCCTGTGTCTGCTTTCCCATTATCTTCTGTACCCTACCGGTAAAGACAAGTTCAGCTTTGTTGACATGAATGTCAATCTATTGCAGGATGGAAAGATTGAAGCTGAAGTTAAACTTACTGGAATACTCAGCTTAGGAGCACTACAACCTGGAGAAGTCCGAAAATATGGTACTGTTATTGCACCGGGGCTATATGCACCAGTTCATCAGCACTTTTTTGTTGCTCGTATGGATATGGCTGTTGATTGCAAACCTGGGGAAACATACAATCAGGTATGATGCTTAAAGTCTCACAATCAAGTATTGTGCCTTTAGACTTGAGATTTTTGTTGTTCAACTTTTTACATTGGTCGTTATTCTGAAATGTTTCCTCAATAATTTATTGGCAAAAGCATAAGGAAACTCTCACAATCAAGTATCACACCTTCACCGGTAGAAGATAGATGTGACAGTATGTATGAATTTGATACATCTTATAATACCCCTATAATACCATGCCATTACCAGCTGCTTTTCTTCCTTTTGGAAAACCTGTCATTACCCATAGAAACTGTACAACACTTTGAAAAACCTGAAAGTTTAAGATGTGAAATAGAAAGACATGAGCGGTCCCCTGCTCCTTCTGACTGCTTAATTTTTAGGACTAATCAAGAATAATTGAAAGAATTCTACTTATAGGACTGGGGAATGAGTAGGAACTTCGATAAGGAGCATGTGACAAAGCTCCCAATCAAAGAATTTTCATTCAAGCTATAACCAGCAACCATTATGTTGTAACTTAAACCCATGATGAGGAAGAAATTTATGGGCTTATTGTTTCTTGATGATTCTTGTATTTGTTGAAAAAAAAAAAAAACAAATAGTGATGCTTGCTCACTTCATTATTGGATGACTTACAAGTTTACTTTCATCCTAAGTATTTGTGATTTAAGTTTGCGACTTGATGATTGTTGTTATAAACAAAATGCCTTTTCTACTGTTGCATAAGTCATGAAGTCAATATTTTCCATCTAATTATATATTGTAGGTCGTGGAGCTAGATGTTAAAGTTGAACAACCTGGAGACAATAATGTCCACAGCAATGCATTTTATGCTGAAGAGAGACTTCTTAGAACTGAATCGGAGGCAATGCGAGACTGTAATCCCTTGTCTGCCCGCCATTGGATTGTAAGGCATTCTTGCCATAATTTTTAGGTCTCCTATATTCTAGATTTCTCTTTCAAAAAACAAAAAAAAATCTAGATTTCTAGTACTTAACTTAGCTTGTTATAATTTCCTATATTCTGGTACTTAACTTAGATTGTTATAATTGAGTACTGTATTAATATGGTCCAGGTAAGGAACACACGAACTGTTAACAGAACTGGACAGTTAACAGGCTACAAGCTTGTACCTGGTTCAAATTGTTTGCCATTAGCTGGTTCTGAGGCCAAGTTTTTGAGAAGAGCTGCTTTCTTGAAACATAATCTTTGGGTTACACCATATGCACGTGATGAGATGTTTCCTGGAGGAGAATTTCCCAACCAAAACCCACGGGTCAGTGAAGGATTGGCTACATGGGTTCAGCAGAATCGATCTCTTGAAGAAACTGACATTGTCCTTTGGTTGGTTTCTCTTGTGTTTTCCGTGTACTTTATAATACATTGCCGTCTTGTTTTTATTAAACTGTTCAAGCTCAGATGCTAACAAGAACGGTGATAATTGCAGGTACGTATTTGGGATAACTCACGTTCCTCGGTTAGAAGACTGGCCTGTCATGCCAGTGGAGCGCATTGGCTTTGTGCTTATGGTATTTACTGGGTTCAATTTCTTATGCATCCTTTATCATTACTGTCCATGTTCTGATTGCTAGCATCTGCATAATATAGTTATCTTGAATAAGATTAATGTCGCAAAGTGGCATTTGGGTTATATACAAGGGGTAGCCTATCATTATACTAAGATTAATTGTGAAATTGCTTTTGCTTAAACATGAAACTGGATATATTGTACTCATATGTGTTTGAACTGGACCGCAATTGTTGTTGCTTGGTGTCTCTGATCATGCTTTGTTAATGCTTGTGGGTGCAGCCTCATGGATTCTTCAACTGCTCTCCTGCAGTGGATGTTCCTCCCAGTGTCTGTGAATTGGAAGTCAAAGAAAATGATGTCAAAGACAATGGAGTTGCCAAGCCAATTCAGACTGGGTTGATGGCAAAGCTTTGAAGAGATGCTGTGTACCACTTTCTTCGCAAAGCTGCTATTTGTCTTCAGTTTCAATTGGCTCATGGGAACCAAGCGCTAAGAACACAGATTCTTTGTTAATGATACTGAAGCTTATAGATGGAACTGCTGTCTTTTGTTTAGCTTGAAAAACCAGTAGTACTTTTCTAGTATAAGAAGATAAAAGTTTCACGAATGTTTAAAGAACGATATGAACAAGCAACATTGTCCGCTGTCGATGAAGATAATCAAAAAGCCAAATTTAGATCTCACTTCAGCTATAAACCTGTAGTCACAACATATGTTAAATTACATATGGCTGCATGTCCGTAATTCAGATGGTCAACCACTGCTTGCATCAAGTAAGAATCTTGGCTGCATGGACATTCTCGTAGCTGAAGCCATGGCCCTGCGTGAAGGCTTATTTCATCTCTCTCATGTCTCTCCTCTCAAGCTATCATTGTTGAAGGTGACTCGAAGAACTTGATAGATGCCCTCGGCCAAACCATATCTCCTCCCTGACGCATTAAATTTGTGCTGCAAAGATATTAAGGAGCTTGCTCATTGTTTTGCCTCGCTCTCCATTTGTCATATTTGGTGAGAGGCCAACTGTTTGGCTGATAGCCTTGATAATTTTGGGCACTCCTATACTACTCTTTCTCATTTTGTTTGGGATTCTCAGTTTGCCTCTATTCTCCAGCGCCGCCTTCTATTTTGATCTTTTTGAGAGTGATTGTTCTAGGGGGATTTCTTTGTAATTTTCTTTCCTTATTAAAAAAATAAATAAAATAAAAAATGTTAAATTACAACCGACAAACAATCGTCGGTCTGCTTCATATGTAAGGAAATCTAAGGTCCATTAGGAAAAGGAATCCAAAGCCTATAACATTTAGGAATAGGAATGCTAAGCCTATAACATATAAATAGGGTTTGGGTGATCATTTTTGTTTCCTCATCAACATCAACAACTCTGTTTGTGTGTGCTGTGTTCTTAATTCTTCTTGGCGTTAACAATTTTGGAGTTTTCCGCCACACATGTCTACGACCAGCCTACGAGTGAGGGACAACATTGAACTTGATGAAACTGAGGAGAGAATTTTCAAATTGTTGTTCAGGATGATTGAGCATTGTAACCTGAAGACGGAGCTTCGCGTCGCCGGTGGATGGGTCCGGGATAAGCTTCTGGGACAAGAGTGCAAGGACATTGACATTGCTTTGGAAAATATGACCGGCAAAGACTTTGCTGAGAATGTCCAAAAGTACATGACCTCTGTGGGTGAAAAAGCTCAAGGAATTGCTGTGATTGGAAGCAATCCGAAGCAATCAAAGCACTTGGAAACGGCGAGGATGCGCATTTTTGGATTGTGGATTGATTTTGTGAACTTGCGTTGTGAAGAGTATAGTGACAACAGTCGCATTCCTAGTGACCAAAAATTTGGCACACCGGAACAAGATGCAATGAGGAGGGATCTGACTATCAATAGCTTGTTCTACAATGTTAATACTAAATCAGTTGAGGATTGGACTGATAGAGGAATTAATGATTTGAAATCCGGGATAATTGTGACTCCTCTACCACCAATGGAGACCTTGTTGGAGGATCCGCTACGAGGTCTTCGAGCTATCCGGATTTGCGCAAAGCTAGATGGATTCATACTAGATGAAGGACTAAAGGAAGCTGCTGCAAGTGATGAAGTGAGAGCTGCATTTGCTACTAAAATCAGCAGAGAGCGAATCGGAGCTGAAATTGATCTCATGATCTGTGGCAATCATCCTGCCCGAGCTATGAAGGATATGTGTTACTTGAAGTGGTTTTGGGATGTCTTCAGTCTTCACCCTCAGTGTGAGCCACCATCGGAAGGATGCGACAGGGCTTGTGTAGCTTACTTGGATTGTGTATGTAGCCTTGTTCCGGTAATTGGGCGCACTACTTTTGATGATGAACAGAGAAGGCTCTCTTATTATGCTGCTATGTTCCTCCCACTTAGGAAGAACATGTACAGGGATGAGAAAGGTAAAGTTTTTCCTGTGGTGAATTACATTTTCAGATACTCCCTTAAGCAAAAAGTCAGTGATGCTGAAAGTGTTATGAAGATACACTATGCATTTGAGAAGTTCTTACCTTTGCTTCCTCACTTTGGATCCAATGGAGCTGATGTTCAACAAGCTGAAGATGATTTGGGAATTGGAGAATATGTTGATGATGTCTCTGTTACTTCAAAAGAATCAAAACTCCGAGTATTGACAGGATTTCTCTTGCGAGAAGTAAAAGATTTTTGGCGAGTTGCTTTGCTCATTTGTTGTGCGCAAGATCCTTTGGACAAGAACTTCACACTAGAAGATCGAAGAGCATTGTTTAGACAAGTTGAAAGGGCCATAGTTGATGATTTAGGTCTTGACAAAGTCTGGGATGTAAAGCCATTACTTGATGGAAAGGCTATCATAACAAATTTGCAGCTTATATCTGGAGGACCAGCTGTCAGTAAATGGCAAAGGAAAGTACTTGCATGGCAGCTAGCTCATCCTTCCGGGACTGCAGAGGAATGCACAGAGTGGATGATGGAAACTCATTCTTCAAATTACAATTAAAACTTTAATATCAGCATGTTATTAGTCGACACTAAAAATGTACAACTTCGAGTTCAATGGTTCACTTCAACTTTTCATAAGCATGGCCACTTGGGTGAAGCAGAATCAAACTCTTGAAGAAAGTGATATTATTCTTTGGTGGTTGGTTTCTCCGATTTATTATTGTAGTAGTGGTAGCTTGCCTTCTTAGAGTTGTATGTAACTATTTGATATGTAAATGTTGCAGGTATGTATTTGAAACAACTCAAATTCCTTGTTTAGAACACTGGCATTGCCAGTGGAGCGCATCAATTTCATCTTTTGTGGTATTTTCTGATCCAGTATATTATTGGGAGTGCACAAACGATGTGGCTAGGTGGATTCTTAATTTGCTAGAGTTGAAGTTTAATGATGCTGCATGTATATTATGCAGCCTCATGGATTCTTCCAACAGCTGTCCTGCAATGGATATCCCCCCTAGTGCATATCAGTACCTTGGATATATATATATTCTGCGCCAAAGCAACTTGTACAGGTGAAATCCTGAAGAGTCCAACACAATTTGACACTAGCAGTCGTTTCATTGATATACATATAAGATAACTGACTGATCAAGACAATGAAAGAGATACATCAAAATGTAGAAACAGGAAATATAAACAAATTTAACTTCAAGTTCCAAAGATGATGCTTTACTGCAAAAATAAATCCATTTCGATCAACAAAGATGATGCTTTTACAACTTTGGCAAGTCACTGGACTGCATCTTAGACAAACTCAAGCTCACTAGTCTTCGACCCCTTTTGAAACGTTAAAATTTCCTCATACAACTCCTGTTTTGCCTTGCAATGTGAGGAAATTAGAGAAATAGTCATTGTAGTTAGAACTTCACTGAACTTCAACAAATACTTTACGACTTGTAACTGATTTTCATATCCCTTAACAGAAATGGAAATCGTTTTAAGGTGCGAAAGCAAACAACTAGGCACAGACTCAGGTGGATTGAAGGGCTCCTCATCTCCTTCACACTTTGATCCGATTAAACCAATTTCTAAAACAAGATGTTCAAGACAAGGTGATCTCTTGAGAAACTCTGTCAACTCTGTTACATATTCCTCCCAGTCAGAGGAATAAAAGACAAGTAGCTTCAATTGCTTCAAATGGTTGAAAGTGGGCAGGTGGCATTCCAAAAAATTAGGAGCTTCAAGAGACAAATATTGTACACAGGAAACTCCTCCCAGTAACCTAGATGCACAGTCAACATCTTCATAGTTGAAAAAAATTTTGGCTGTGACTTAAGGATTTTGCATTCTCAAAAGAATAAGGTGATAAGCTTTATAATTTGCTTGGATTTCATCATAGCCGTCAAATATAGTTTTAAGGGCCAGCTGATGCCACATCAAGAAACATCAAGAAGTTTTAAGGGCCAGATGATGCACTTTTTTTTCTAGCAAATTATAGTTATAGCAGAGAAGCCAAATCCAAGCTTTGGTCACAGACATCAAGGTATTCAAGCTTTAGGGAATCAATAAAAAAACTCAATAACCTCGTCCCATGGAGAGTGTATCCTTAACGTCTTCAATTCAGGTGCAGAGATTCTGACATTCTTATCATAACCATTTATACCAATCACCAAATCCTCAAGAACCGGGCATAAAGGAAAAAGCTTTACCAGTGAGGTAGTATAATCATTAAAAGCTGTAAAATCAAGGAGCTTAAGACTTGGGAAAGGACCTGATGTTGAAGGAGGAGCATAGCTAATACAATCTGATTCTACCCTCAAAGTCACCAGAGTTTTGCATATGAACACGCTTTGAGGCATTTTGAATTCAAACGTTCCAGAATAAAACTGAAGATCAAGTTCAACAACATTACCCCTGACAGCAGTGCATATCCAGCGATCAATACGAGAGATATCCTCCTTTTCTACATTGCTACCACCAAGGAAACGAAATTTCAGGATGTTGGACGAGTTGTTGCGTAATGAAAATACACGATCAACAAACATCATAAAAGCTTCAAATCTTCCAGGGAATTCTCTGTCTTCAAAGACTAGGTTGGGAACGGAAGTCCATACGTTTTTCCATCTGGTAGACAAAATAGTAGTCCGCACAGCATATAATGTGGTGGGAAGGAACGAAAGTATGTGACAAAGAATTGCATCTGGTAATTCACTGATCCTATCTTCCGCTTCCGCTTCAAGTTTGCCTTCCAACTCCATTCCTCCTATAGTTGTATTCTTTTGAATTATGGACACAGGTGAGAGAACCTCAAAATAGCAAAGAAGCAAACATGTAGAATCCTACAGAGAGAGATATCATGATAGAGGTTACTTACTGTTACGTAATAACTATTAATCGTAAAGCTAGTGTACAGAAAAGCTAACAAGGCATGAAACAGATCCATATATTTAACAAAACCTCTTTAATTATTCAACTGTTATGCTAACTTTACCAAATCAATTTCATCCGAATCAGATGAATGAAAGTCAATCAAGAGTCTATAGTTGAAACACCTTGATTCCAACGCACACATATCATGAATAGTATATGAGATCTTCCATATATAAACCCTTTTAAGCTCCCAGTTTTAAGTAAAGTAGCACTTCATAGTTCATGGAGATAGATAAAGCTAATGAGAATGAGAGCAAAAGGAAAAGGAAAAGAAATTTACAAACCCTCGCAAATTGGTCTGTGTTGCTCCTCCTCTCTGCTCTGAGTGATCGCCAGAGAATGGGAAGCAGCTGCAAAGAGATGAGATAACGAAATAGTGCATTATATGGGGACGTGAGGGTTATTATGTAATTTCGTTACAACACTTTTTCATTACTTTGTTCTTACTATGAAAAATTTGAACATCAAACTTCATCCGTAATAATCGGAGAATATATCATTCGACCCGACTCCGAAATCTTAGTGCCTCACTGTTGTAATGTCTAAGTTGGGGACTTTTTCTTGGCTTGACGAGAAAACTTCTGAAATTTCCGAAACTCAAAATAATTTTTCATCATTTATTTACCTTTTGAGTTTCATAATCAAATTAGATAAAATTATTCTTGCAAAACTCTGTGACCCAACTAAGAGAACCCATCAAATAATGTAACGATAATGCATGTCACCAATAACATGGGTGCCAGAAGATAGTGATGCAGTCCATAACACAACATCACCGGTCTTCTCATATGTTTTAGGCGTTTAGTGATATCAAAGTATAAACGAACAACTCAGTAAAATGACAACAGATCATAACCGCGTATATGGAGCTGAAAGAATAAACATAGAATTAGAATCCAACACTTCATTCTTTTGATTCCTAAATTTTTTACCCCATTTGTATCCATACGAAAGTCTGTTCATTTCATCATCAATCATTCAATCTTTTTTACCTTCTTCCGCCTGATTTCTAATTCCTCATCCTTCCACGTCATCCCCAAAAACCCTAAAACTAGAAAACGTCCCCAACCACATATTCGTGGCTGGCGGGGCGTGCTCTCCTCTCCTCTCCTCTCCTCAGAAAAGAAAGTGTCGCCGGCGCGCACACTCTCACACTGCCTGCACCACTACAGTTTCTTCTAGATTCTCTCTGGGCTTCTCCTGTCGTGTCGTCTTGTCTCTCTCTCTCTCTCTAATGGCCGCCGCCGCCGCCGAAAATGACGAAAAGACCCTCCAAGAGGAGCTGTCCCTCCCCATCCTCCTCGCGGATCGGGTCCTCAAGTCGGCCCACGAGGCCGAGTCCTTCAAGCCCGAGTGCGCCGACCTGGCCCACCAAGTCGACCGCCTCTCCCAGATGCTCCGATCCGCCGTCCGGATCGCCGCCGCCTCCGCCTCCCTCTACGAGCGCCCCGTCCGACGCATCGCCGCCGACGTGGCGAAGAACCTGGACCGCGCCCTCACCCTCGTCCGCAAGTGCAAGCACAGCGGCGTCCTCCGCCAGGTCTTCTCCATCACCTCCACCGCCGACTTCCGCAAGGTGTCCAACCTCCTCGAGTCCTCGATCGGCGACATGAAGTGGCTCCTCTCGGTCTTCGAGTCCGACGGCGCCAACCTCTCGCTGCCGCCCATCGCCAGCAACGACCCGATTCTGAGCTGGGTCTGGTCGTACATCGCCACCATTCAGATGGGCCAGCTCCGGGACCGAGTGGAGGCGGCGAGTTCGCTGGTCTCGCTGGCGAGGGACAACGACCGGAACAAGAAGATAATAGTGGACGAGGGAGGAGTGACGCCGCTGCTCAAGCTTTTGAAAGAGGGGTCTTCGGCGGAGGCACAGATTGCTGCGGCGAATGCTCTGTTTCACATCGCTACGGACCAGGAGAGGGTTCGGACTGTAATCGAGTTGAATGGGATTCCGATGATAGTTTCGGTCTTGGGGGATTCGCCGATGAGGGTTCAGGCGGCGGTGGTGAGATTGGTGGCGGAAATGGCGGAGCTTGACCCGATTGCGCAGGAGGACTTTGCTAGAGAAAATGTGACTAGGCCGTTGGTGTCTCTGTTGGCTATGGATACGGTTTTGGATGAGCCGAAACCGCAGTCGGGTAAGCCCAGCATTCATTCGCTTGTGATTAATAAGGAGTTGGTAGGAAAGGGGGCGAATTCGAGTAGTAGGTTGGGGTCGTTTAGTTCGAATCATTATCATTCTGATGGGAGTAGTAGAGGTGGGCATTATAGGAAAGATAGGGAGAGAGAGGTTGAGAGCCCTGAGGTGAAGCTCAAGCTCAAGGTCGGTTGTGCTGAGGCATTGTGGAAGTTGTGTAGAGATTGTTTGTTGAATAGTCGAAAAGTTACAGAGACTAAAGGGTTGATTTGTTTGGCGAAGATTGTTGAGAAGGAAGTTGGGGAATTGCAGCTTAATTGCTTGATGACTGTGATGGAAATAGCTGCAGTGGCAGAGTCAAATCCAGAGCTTAGACGATCGGCTTTTAAGCCCAACTCTCCGGCTGCAAAGGCAGTTGTCGATCAGCTTATGAGGGTTATTCAAGAAGAGAGTAACCCGGATCTGCAAATACCGGCAATCAAGGCAATTGGGTCACTCGCAAGAACTTTTGCCGCCAGGGAAACCCGGATAGTTGGTCCTTTGGTTGCGCGGCTGGGTAATGAGAATGTGGATGTGGCAACTGAGGCTGCCATTGCATTGGAAAAGTTTGTGTGTTTGGAGAACTTCAACCGAGTAGAGCATTCCAAGACGATAATTGAGTTTGATGGGGTTCCTTCTCTGATGAGATTGTTGAAGGCTACTGATCGGACCAACGAACTTGCTCACATGCACTGCCTAGAACTATTATGTTACCTCGCATTGCACGTAGGCAATAGCAAAGCTCTTGAACAAGCACAGGTGTTGAGTACTCTCGAGGGGGGAGCTCGTTCTGCTGTGGCACAAAATCCAGATTTGAAGGAGTTGTTTTTCAAAGCCATACACCATCTCAGTCTTTATCAGCCTGGAGCTCATCCCCACAGGCAAACCTACATGCCATGATGCCGGAGTTTTAGCCATGTGAGTTGATCATGTATTTGTAACATAGATAGAAACAAATTGATTCCTTGTGGACAAAGCAAAGCCGAAAAGATTGGCTCTGATGTAAGAAATTGTTGTATGTAATATATAGATTGATCTTGGAAGACCTGTTTCAGCTGTTGTCTTCAACTAGATGAGTGTATGTTTAGACATGTATCTGCAGTCTGTTGCACATAATTTGAAGGAACACTCTTCTTTTAGTAAAGCATCAAATTTTGTAGATTTTTCTCAATAAATCCCAATAAGTGTTCTTCTATTTCTCCAAATCACTAATTTCTTGTTTGAACTAGTCAAATTTTGGTATGATTTAGGGTAAAAAAAGAAAAACATTGTAATGAAATTTAACCCCTCAAATTTTTACTGTCGGATCATTCTGGGAAGGGACCTGGTGTAGTTGCCCAAGTCATAAAGTTGAAAACAGAACAAGTTAGTAGAATCGAAATGGTGCCTTCCTTTCCTCACATTATTCAATTTCATCATGTGGATTAGGATCCCTAATTTCTTGTTTTGACTAGTGAAAGCTGAAAGGTACCCTTCCAACTAGGAAGTTGCTCTGGTTAAGAAAAATGAACTCTTGCTTTTTGGTACGGCAGGGCATAACCTATACAAAATGTGTATAACGTTGACGCCATTGGTGTCCGAGTCTTTTATCACAATATCTTCAAACCTGTTTAAGTAAAATAGATTCGAGAGAGAATTGTAGAGAGAGATGTGTATTATTATTGAGAATAGGAGCCCTATATATAGAGATTACAAAGTACTAGTTCTAATGTTACAAGGAATACCAATCCGTGTAGGATTGGGAAATCTAGAACCTTCTCTCCTATTGCTACTCCTAGTTTGATAAGGCACACTAAATCGATATTCCTTCAACACTCCCCCTTGTGCCGCTTCAAACTTGGTGGTGACACTTCATCTGTTGCCTCGTTAAAAACCTTGCCAGGTAACAAAAACCCTGTGGGATAAAAATAACCCTGGTCGAAGGACAAAAAGAGCACAACACGTCCTTCACTCTTCGAGATCGAACATGCAGACATCATAACTCCCCCTGATGTCGATATCTCCCCCTGATTGCTACAATCGTGAGAGTTCGGATAACTTTCTCAATCCGATGCTCTTCACATGTTTCTCGAATGTGGATTTAGGTAACGACTTAGTGAATAAGTCCGCTACATTATCCTCTGATCGGATTTGATTCACTTCAATCTTTAGAAGTGATTGTTGTTGCTGATTATAAAAGAACTTAGGCGATATATGCTTGGTGTTGTCGCCTTTGATGAAACCTAACTTCATTTGTTCAATACAAGCTGCATTATCCTCATAAATGCATGTAGGTTCATCTGTGGTAGACTTCAAATCACAACTTCCTTGAATATGTCGAATCACAGACCTTAGCCATATACATTCACGAACGGCTTCATGTAGAGCAATAATCTCTGCATGATTCGAGGAAGTAGCAACAAGGGTCTGTTTTGTAGACCTCCAAGATATCGCAGTGCTTCCCATGGTAAAGACATAACCAGTTTGGGAGCGACCTTTGTGAGGGTCAGAGAGGTACCCTGCATCAGCAAATCCCATCAAAACATTGTTGTCGTTTTGATGGAGGGGAATAGGGTGAGGCCGGCCACCATGGGCGGCGGCGGCGCTGGAGGTGACAACATGGCCGACGGTCATGTTATGGACGGCGGCTCCATGCCTAATGGGGTCCGATCCCATTCTTCCGTCATTCCTTTTCTCTCTGTAGGGATAAAATATGCCCATATCAATCGTACCTCTTAGGTATCGAAAGATTGTCTTTACACCAATCTAATGGCGGCGTGTTGGCGCAGAGCTATGTCGAGCTAACAAGTTCACTGCGAATGAGATATCCGGTCTTGTGCATTAAGCTAAGTACAATAATGTGCCTATTGCACTCAAATAGGGCACTTCGGCCTCTAATGGTTCTTCGTCCTCATCCCTTGGACGAAACGGATCTTTTCAGGGCTCAAGACTACGGCCGATCATGGGAGTACTCACAGGCTTTGCTTTATCTTCATTAAAGCACCTTAGGATTTTCTGAGTATATGCAGACTGATGGATCAAAATCCCATCACTACGGTGCTCGAGTTCTAAACCGAGACAAAACCGTGTTTTCCCAAGATCTTTCATCTCAAATTCGGATTTCAAGTATTTAGCAGTTTCCTTCAACTCATCTAGAGTTCCAATTAGGTTCATGTCATCGACATAAACTGCTACGATTGCAAATCCGGAACTTGTTCTCTTAATGAACACGCATGGGCATATTTCGTTGTTAATATATCCCTTCCCAATCAAGTAGTCATTTAGACGGTTATACCACATCCGTCCGGATTGTTTTAATCCATATAGTGAGCGTTTTAATCTTATTGAAAACGCGCTCCGTGGTTTAGAACCACTTGATTTGGGTAATTGAAGTCCATCTGGAACCTTCATATATATCTCTGAATCTAGATCCCCATAGAGATATGCTGTAATCACATCCATAAGCTGCATGTCAAGTTTTTCGGAAACTACCAAACTGACAAGGTAACGGAACGTTATAACGTCCATTACGGGAGAATATGTCTCCTCGTAGTCGATTCCAGGGCGTTGTGAGAAACCTTGCGCCACAAGGCGGGCTTTATATCTTACCACCTCATTTTTCTCATTACGCTTTCTAACAAAGACCCATTTATGGCCAACAGGCTTTACACTTGGGGGTGTCTGCGTTACAGGCCCAAATACCTGTCTCTTTGTTAGTGAATCCAATTCAACCTGGATCGCATCTTTCCATTTAGGCCAATCTGCTCTTCGTTGACATTCTTCAACAGAGCGAGGTTCGATATCATCATATTCTATAATTCCTTTTGCAATATGATATGCAAATGCATCATCAATCGTCATAGAATTTCTATCCATCATCTCATGTACACTAGTGTAATTTATGGAGATCTCTCTATTCTCTGGAGTTGGTTCTGACATTGGAGCGTCCCCCAATGATGTCTCTTGGACATAACCATAATCCGGAATATTCTCATGAGATGGATTATTCACATCGATGATTAATGGATTATTTTGTGTCAAACTCGCTTTCTTTCTTGGGCGAGAATCCATCGAACCTATGGGCCTCCCGCGCTTCCTGGCAGGAGCCGTGGGCCTAGCCATAGCGTCACCATCATTGAGAGATGGGACGTTGGCGCCATGCTCATGCATTCTTGAGTTGGCGTCATGTCCTCTACTTTTAGGGACTTCAATCCTTGCAGGCACGTTTGCAGCAGGTATGTGTGATCTCGTCACTTTAGCGATATCAGAAAACGCATCAGGCATCGATTCTGCTACGTTCTGAAGATCGAGAATTCTCCGCACTTCAATTTCGGACTGTGCGGTTCGGAGATCAAGATGAGACAGAGTGGGGACAGACCACGACAATTCCTGTCGTTCCTGTTGAACATTGATGTTCTTATCTCCCCCTAACGACGGGAAGACTGTCTCATCGAAGTGACAATCCGCAAATCTAGCGGTAAAGAGATCGCCTGTCAAGGGTTCTATGTAGCGGATAATCGTTGGAGAATCATATCCAACATAAATACCTAATCGTCTTTGAGGACCCATTTTGGTGCGCTGTGGTGGCGCAATTGGCACATAAACTGCACACCCAAATATGCGTCAGTGTGAGACATTAGGCTCATACCCAGTCACCATCTGGGACGCAGAAAAGGGATGAGTGGCAGTGGGCCTCAGACGAATAAGCACAGCTGCATGCAATATTGGATAGCCCCAAGCAGAAATAGGGAGATTGGTGCGCATTACCAATGCCCTAGCGACCATTTGTAGTCGTTTAATGGCGGCTTCTGCGAGACCATTTTGGGTGTGAACATGAGGAACAGGATGTTCAACATCAATCCCAATGGACATGCAATAATCATCAAAAGTCTTTGATGTAAACTCTCCAGCATTGTCTAATCTTATAGACTTAATGGGATGATCAGGGTGGTGAGCCCTCAACTTAATTATTTGTGCTAGGAGTTTAGCAAATGCAGCGTTCCTTGTGGACAATAGCATGACATGTGACCAGCGTGTCGATGCATCAACCAATACCATAAAATATCGAAATGGTCCGCATGATGGTTGAATAGGTCCACAAATATCACCTTGGATTCTTTGCAAGAATGGTATATTTTCTTTGGTGTCCTTTGCATAGGATGGTCTCGATCCTAACTTTGCTAAAGAGCAGGCTTTGCAGAATGAATGATAGGCTGTAGAAACAACCAATGAGGATTTTGGTTGAGCCACAAAATCACAAGTGACTTTAGAAGTAAAAGTTGGAGACAAAAGGAGCCTTGGTGGCGTCAATGCCACCCTGAGGCCGCAGAGGGAAGGCGGCGCCGGCCAAGGATGGCCAGATTTGGGGGGGAACGGCGCCGTGAGGCGCAGGGGCTCATTCGGTGTCCAAAAACCGAGTTTTACTTCTTTTCGTTCTGAAAAAGGGATGTCCGTGTGAAGTCTTTAATATACGGATCATCATGTCACGACCTGGGTGTCCCAAACGGTCGTGCCAAAGCCTATATGTGTCGGAATCCCATAAATCATCTCTCATGACATGGTTGGATTCAATGACTCGAATAGTGGTTGCGTACAACCCACTAGAGCGACACATAAGTTTCTCTAAGACTCGTTTATGTCCGTAGTCATTAGAGGTGATGCAAAGAAACTCTTGTCCATTCTCACAATGTGTTTCCACATGAAAACCATTGGCTCTTATATCTTTGAAGTAATAAAGTTCGAAAAAATATGTCCATGACATGAAAAATAAATCGATACTTTATTAATAATATCCAATGATTACATCAAAGTTTCTGGACAAAAATCTAATCCAATATAAAAATCAAATCGTAGTCACTCAATCCATTCGGTAATTTCAATTTAGTTGTGACCAGGTAAGGTAAGGCGAGATTTTGGTGGAGCGTTGCTCACTTTTAAAACCGTTCTCTCAGATCAAACCTTGCCTAGACATCACAATTACTCTTGAGTACGCCTAGAGGGAAAGAGTTAATACAATAAGTCATTTTATTGATTTAAGGCATAATTGCCATTACATGATTCTTGGAAATAATAAAGACTATAAAAATCTGCGGCATTTTGTCTTCATCGCCTGAGTTAAAGTCTTTGTGAACTTGATGTCTTGATCACCCTGATGCAACTACCTTCGTAGGTACATTGCAAATTCAAGTCCATTGATCAGACGTTCCATATCAGAAATAGACACCATAAAGAGGATTCTCCCTTGATTGAGGCGCATTGGCGCAATATGCATAGTCCCTAGGACTGGTGGCGTTGGAAAGTGGTGCCCATGGCCAACGTTGGCTCCATGGTTTCCAACCCTATGTCCCTCAAAATCACGCCTCCTACGGTCGTGGGATTGTCGCCTTGAGCGATTACCTTCTTGAGCATTTCGATCGTATGGATCATGACGTCGATGGCGACTTTCTCTAGCCATAGGACGAGGCTCTTGATAGCTATCTTGAAGCCTATCAAATCTTCTTTGCACAAGTTCATTGCCACGTCTTTCAGTAGTGGCCATAGCTTCAATAAGCTGTTGAAAACTTGTGATCCGTCTTGCATTTACATGAGTCCGGAGTAAGTCAGAGGACCTCATAGCATAGACGGGGAAGGTATTGAGGGTTTTCTCAATCAACTGGTCTTCTGTGATTGTTTTTCCACAAAGACGCATCATTGCTCTGATGCTGAGAGCTTCCGAATAAAATTGCATGACAATGTCAAATTTAGAGAAGCGAAGATCTTTCCATTCTGCTTCTGTATTCGGAAGTATGGAGTCACGGACATTGCCATATCGTTCGCGAAGCGCATGCCAAAGCTTTATGGCGCTATCCTCATTTATGAACTCAAACTGTAGGTCACTATCCATGTGACGTTTCATGAAGGCAAGTGCCTTGGAATTATCTTTCTCAGTTTGAGGGCCTGGAGCTGTTTCTATAGGACAAATCTCTTGGATTGTATGCAATAAATCACTGGCAATAAGGTGGATCTCGACATCAGTGACCCAAATTAAGTACCGTTTGCCTGCATAATCCAATGAAACAAAATCGAGTTTGTTCATGTTTGACATCCTGAAAGATGAAACAGGGACAAGTTAGTTTCGGAGTCCGTGCTCCTCGATGGCAAAAGGTTTCAAAGGGAAATACAACCTTGGGGAATGAAATTCTAACCAGTCATGGTTTGAACTTTGATAGTTGTACTGGTCTCAAAATAACTCCGATAAGGCTGAAATTCGGAGGTCAGATGGAAGAGACAGAGATGAACAACTTTGATGAAGAAAAGATTTTGATCCGAGGTTCCGAACTAGATGTTTCGGAGCCTGCAAACAGACGGACGTGCACAGGAAAGGGGAAAGGTGCAGTCGGTGTGCGTTGGTGCTGCAGGGGCAGTAGGGATGCGTGCGCAGGGGCGCGTAGGTGCTGCAGGGACAGCAGATGTGCGGCAGAGCTGTAGGAGCAGCAGTGCAGCGACGCGGGGCTGCAGACGCACGGGCGCGTAGGCGGGCAGCACGGAGCGCAGGGGCGCGTAGCGCTGGGCGCGCAAGGAGCAGGCTGCAGCGAAGGCTTGGCTAGCTCGGGCTAGGGGCTGCTGGGGCAGTAGGCACGCAGGTAGGCAGAATAGTTGGTTTCGGTTTTTGTGGCTAGAGTCGTGCTGATAACGTGTTTAAGTAAAATAGATTCGATAGAGAATTGTAGAGAGAGATGTGTATTATTATTGAGAATATGAGCCCTATATATAAGGATTACAAAGTACTAGTTCTAATGTTACAAGGAATACCAATCCGTGTAGGATTGGGAAATCTAGAACCTTCTCTCCTATTGCTACTCCTAGTTTGATAAGGCACACTAAATCGATATTCCTTCAACAAAACCGACCACCCTAAAAAATTAATTTTTGCCGCCATGTGTGAATAGCAATATTGAAAATTGATTAGGTAGAATAGTCAAGAGATCAAAGGGTTGGAATCTTTATATCTCTCATGATATTTCTCCACCTTCTCCATTGTCTGTTTGGGGCGCCATGGCGTCCAGCATGGTTATCAAGGTTCGATATTTTGGAACCTCAAAGGTAAAAGATCTGATCTTTCATTGGGGTTTAACTGTAATGATACAATGATTTTCTCTGTTCTTTTTGTTACTTTTGAATATTGTTCCTAATATGTCTTGATTGTGCTGAAGGTTAAGGTTGGGGACAGAGAGAGGTATTTGAAAGCTCCTATTGATGAGAATGGACAACTGAGTTTTGACATGGGTGGATTGAGGGAGAAAATCTGCAGTACTTGTTATCTCCCACCTGGTTCAGACATTACTCTAGTGTATATCGATGAAGACGGTGATGTAGTTACTCTTGTTGACGACGATGATCTGCGAGATGCAATGAGGCAGCATCTGAAATCCTTCAGGATTGATGTACTGATGAACGATAACGAAGTTTATCGCAAATCAAGCTCCAAAAGGAGTACTCGAGTGATGATGGATTCTGTTGGATCGAGTCTTGGCACTAGTGATGACAACATGGAGACCAACAGAGCTAGTACCAGTGGTTATGCAACTCGTGATAATGATTATACAAGTAGCCCTTCTTTCCATGAATGCTCCTTCATTGCAGATGACCTGGTTAATCCTACTGTTGCTTGTTTTAAAAGGAACTACTCTGAAGCCATAAGTGGTATGATGCTTCATACCGGTGCTTGCTGTGATGGCTGTGGTTGCAATCCAATAACTGGATCTAGGTTCAAGTCCATTTTGTGAGGAACCTACTTAAATCATAGTAACATAATATCCTAGTAACGAAAACATTGTCCAAATCTTATCAATCATTGACATTTGTTTCTGCAGAAGAGAAGATTATAACCTCTGCCGTGTCTGCATTGCAAGTAGGGGTAATGTGACTGATTACATTAGAATTAATCGTCCCGTGTCTTATTCAGTCAGTCAAAATCATGATCTGTTATGTTCACCTCTTTTATATACCAAATTCTTTGTAATGATTTCGAAATTTTTGTTTCTCCTCCTAATGCAGCCCTAGCTACATAGGCTGATGCTTCCCTCGAGAGAAATCACTCTTTGAGAGCTTTCAAGATTCAAACCTGAATCTGCTTCATGAAAAATGTGGTCCTAAACTCTAAAGAACCTGGAAACATAGATGTGAATCTTCAACGAGCATTCAGTGGTGATTTTTTTGCAGCTGATAAGCTCTAAATGAACAGCTTAAAACTATGACCAGGAACTCCAATCCCCTAAATATTACCTTGATTATGACCAGTTTTTCAGTCACAATCCTAATTTTTTTCTTTAATTCTTTAAGAATCAACTGTGTATACTATGAGCACACACGTTTGTTTTGGGCTTTTTAGTTCACCAACAATATCTTGTCTACTACCACCACCACCTGCTACAGTAAGTCTTGTTGGTTTTGTTTTGTCAATTGGGTTGCTTTCTAAAACCCATAATGTATTAGGCTTCATGAAAGTGAAACAGAGCAAGATAGATTGTTTGTCACTCTGTCTCCAATTTATAATTCTCCATGTCTATTATACATGTCAATCAGTATCAGATCAAAATACGAGTTCACAGTCTTGCATAAGTTCATAACAAGAAATGTATCTTGTTCATCAGTGACACTAAACTTCGAAATAGAATCACTAGTCTTAAACAAATGGTAACGAAGTCCGTTGAATACCACTTTTCGGAACCAATGGATAGCAGAGAAGTTACTAGGGGTCCTCTGGAGGTTCTAATTAAATTGCAGTTCCAGTGTACGTACTCTTGCACCAACCTTCTGTAAAGTCTAAACTAAGCCATGAACCAAATTCCAATTTGAGAGGGACAGCTAGTCTAACCCATCTTTATGCAAGAGCAGGCACTCATTAGGCATGTCATTAGTTGCTCCTTAATTCAAACCATGAAAAAGGCAACCAACAGAGACATGAAACCACTCTCCCTTATTGGTCATAACTCATAAGACTGTAGCTTAATTACTTACCTAGTTACCTTTGATGAGAAGCTATGATGAAACTTTAAAGATAAGCAAACCCGGGCACTTGATGTTCTTTTAAGTTTGTTATAGTTCTTACATGCTTAAATTCATTATATTACTAAAGCCAATATGCAAATTAGTTCTGATTTGCAACATGATTTTAAGCATCAACTTGTAATGAGCTCCACGGCCTCCACCATGTGCAAACATTTGAGCTCTCAAAAGTGAATGTCCTATATACATATATAGATTGGTCATCAAAAATTAAATAACTAATTAGGCTGGCATCATTAATTTTTGCCAAAACAGACTAATCAAGTGGAGAAGCAGAAAAGAGATGGAGAGTGCATACTGTCAGGGATCAATTCTGTTAGTCCTGCTTTTGTAGAAATCAAACCTACCCGGGGCTACCAGGAGTTAGTGTAGGCAATTGTATCCTCCGGTCAGATTTTTGGCAAGTCATGAATCGGAAGAACTTCACATCATCTTACGCATGGAAGATGAGGCAAGAGTTTCGTATATATGCTAAAAGAGGTTCCACAATGGACATTGGGGAAAAATAAGAAGATATGCACTGCACCTATATGTATTGTGTAGGAATGCGCTGTTTAATCTTGGTTTTGCGCCTAGATCGAAAAAATTCTAAATCCAGCTCTAAACCCCTAGCCTAAACCTAAATGCATGTAACATGTTGCATGCGGAATTGACTCAATGACTTGAAGAAAAGACTCATCATGCATGGAAGTCGGTGCAGTTTGAATATTTGATTTGTCTCAATTCAGAAAAGAGTAGTTCATTAGCTAAAGCATACCCAACTCCCCACACCCTTGTTTGACCAAAGAAAGCTACACTACATAATCAGTACTTCCACATCTTTCATTTTTACCCTTTCCATCTTTTTAGTTCGTGAGGAAAAGAAAGCAGCGTGGGAGACCATCTTTATTTTGGTTCATGCATTTCAAATTTCTTTTGACTCGCCTCTAGTAATGTCGGTTTAGTATTTGATTGAGCTCATCAACTCTGTACGTACGTTTCGCTTCTACGTAATGTAAGATTACGCATCTACATCCATGACTTGTATCGAACTATAGAACCCTTGATAACAATTCACTCGCGGTGTGATCTCGGACTCTTTGTCGTCTGCATATGCCAGCAACCTCTTAAGACATCAAGAGGAGTAAGGACTAAGTAAGTAACGAGCTCAGAGCCACTCATCAACAAGGTGTTAATTCTAACCAGAAACGAAAACGAAAGAGAAATTTAAAGAAACTAAACCGTTGAGAAGTACTGATGGACGTTTGATTGATTTGGAGTTATTAATAAGCGTCACCACAGTGAGTGAATTCATTCTTGCACTGTTTGAAAAATTGAGGCAGGACCATAGCGTGCATTGTGGTTTAATTTCAAGACTTTGATAACACATGCAAAATAAAAGAGACTACTTGTTCAATCCTGTTTATAATTTATTGGTCATCAATGCCTATCGCATCCACATATTACCTATCTTACTTGCTCGTCACACATATCATTATCGAACTGTTGCACTATAAAGATAGACTTTGTGTTGGTACAATGATCGATCAAGTAGATCGATATGTGGTTAATTTGTACGAGGTTCTTAGTTCACAAAGTAACAGGATCTTACTACTTGTATAGTGAAAAATGACCTGAGAACAGGGGCGGATCTAGGTATAGGGGTGGGAGGACTCAAGCCCTCCCCAGACTTTTGGGTTGAAAAAAAAAAACTTATATATATGATATATATTTTTTATTTGTATGTATGTTTGTTTGACAAAGTCCATCCGAATTCCTGAATTATCGAAGTCAAACTCCTCTTTGGCTCTCTCATTCTCTTCGTCCATCACAAACTCCCATTGTTTGTCTTCTTCTTCTTCTTCTTCCCAAAAAGGCCTAAATTCTAGATTAAATTTCATCGTTGAACACTTAAACTCTCAGGTTCTTATCTCCCGCTCCTGCATTCCCACACTTATGCATAATTGTACAAAAAAAAAAAAATTGGCTTCGCCCAAGGAGACACATGAATACGTAACCCACCCCATTTTCGGATCCTAGATCCGCCACTGCCTAAGAATGTAGTTTAATTTTCATAAAACACTCGTATGTAATGTTGTGAACTCTTGGGTTTTCCTCAATTTCATTTTTGTTACATTATTCCTTGTTTAGGGAGATTCCGATTTGGTCCTCCTCTCCTGTTGCTCTCTTTTTCTTTCTTTGATTAATTCAATTGAGTGTTAGAGAGGGTGATATTCTCTTTCACTCAAATCACTCAGCTTTCAGTCAAAAACAAAAATGTTGTTTTAACAATATTCCACTTAATATATATGAACCCAGATTAATGGTCTTAGTCCTGACCATCTCGCATGAGAAATAATTGCGGACCTATACCCTTCGTCATTTAATTTAAAGATTATTATTAGAACAACAATATCTTTTAACAAATATCATTCCTCGACGAACCAAATCTGACAGCTACAATTATTGAATCATGTTTTCATGGTGACTGAAAATGACATTTTTTACGAACCTCCTCCCTATACGTACATAGCAGATATAATTTAAATTGTTCGAGTTGTGCGGCTTAATTATATCCTGGAAACCGTATTACACAAGTCCACTCCACATACTAGAACTATATTAGATAAGTAGTTGTAATGGACTGATGGACTTTCAGAGTTAAAGCATCCTCTTTCCTTTTCATTAAGGAGGCCGGTAAGTATCTTTGTACCAACACAAATAACAGAATTTGGGAAAAACTGGAGCTCATTCAAAAGCCTAACTATTTCACTCCTCATTCTAAGTTAGAATTAGCAAGCTACCCTTTTGCATGGGCTCCTATCCATGCAGGAGTTCTGACGTCACAATAACACACCTTGCTGTATAAAACATAAATGCAACTTGAACAATTTATTCACTTTACCTAATTTTTAATTAGAAAACCCCATAAATCATATAATTCTCTCTCTCTCTCTCCAATAATGCAGAGAAGAGATATCGAAGAGAAAAGAGAGAAGCCAGCCAATATTGGCCTTTTGGAAGGAAGCGACTGAATGCATGAAGGGCCTCTCTGGAGCCCTCACATATTTGCAAAGAAAATCAGCATCTCTGACAGAACAATATTATTAGTATAGCTCAATCGCTAGCGAGCTAGGCCCGGCTAATCTTCTTAAAACTCTGCCAGCGTTTCATGAAATATCACAATCTCATTTCTGAGCAACCCTACTGCAGACCCACACCTATTCATATCACTAATCATACACATTCACATTTCCATTTCCATATATATATATATGCAGTTTGTATATATCTATGTGTGTATGTAAATATCTGCACGTTCAGTGTATAATATTTCTTCATACAGACATTTAGGGTCATCAATAATGGGGATTAATAATACGAATTGGACTTAATTAGCACTGTTTGGTGGGTTCAGGATAATTTTTGGCCGCTCTAATTGAAAAGCACTTTTGGAATGAGCAGAAGGAAAATGACAGACATGAAAACACTCTCCCTCATATTATAATCATCATTAGTTAAACTACACGAAAACGGAAAAGATAATTATCAATTAATTAGGACCACAGCAACATTTCTAATTTCACTCACCATCATCATCATCATATTATTATTACTCAAATTTTCTCTGAAAACAAATTACACAGAATGGATCAATATGCTCCCAAATACAGTAAAAGAAAAAAAAATCAAACCTTTTTCATCAGTAGGATTCCCCCTGTTACTATCAACATCTCTCTTTCTCTATGTGTATTTGTTTGAAAAAGAATAAAACAAAGAGAAACCAGGAAAAAAGAGAGAGAGAGAGAGAGAGAGAAATTAAAAATGGAATTCTTTTTCTTTTTACAAATTTCAAATATGCTGGAAGACATCAAAGTTTGCACCTGTTAGATCTTCTGATAGCGACGTTAACGGATAGCTACTGAAATCTACTGAATTCTGGTGTTGATGATGAAGCTGCCCTTCTTCCCATGATGATGAATTGGGCTTCATCATGACCAGTTCCTCTGATTTCGGGCCATCAAATTGATGAAACAAGGACTCTAATTTGTTCTCTGTGTTTATATCCCAAGAAAAAGTACCTGCATTATTTTCCACTACATTGTTGTTGTGGTTCATATGGAAACCTGCAGTTGAGCTATTGCTTGAACTAAAGGAGAAGTCTGTGCCGGACATGCTTCCATGGTCCGAATTCGCCAAACTTGGCATAGAATTGTATCCGATAATTGCTTCATAATTGAAAGAGGGTCTAATGGAATTTGTAGTAGGCGGATGATACTGAGTACTAGTAACGAGGTCAGAATTGTACCCGGATGGATCGATACTAGTTTGGAATTCGAAATAGGATAGAGAGTCGAAGGCAGCTGCAGCTCTGGAAGTTTGTGTAGTACTTATTCCGGTACTAGTACCATCAAAATAACTCGAATCGTTGACGAGAAATGTTGGACCTTGTGATGAATTAGCCATGGGAAGTTCGTGGTGATGCTCATGAGCTGGCACTAGTGGCAAGGATGAAGACTCGTTATTCAATTCTGAGCACTTGACTATATTCGTCTTATCGTCTTTGAGTAGTTCTTCATCTGTTAGTGGCTTGTGAGTGGTCGGGTCAATCCCTTGCTTCATTAGCTTCTTCTTCAAACACGAATTCCAGAAGTTCTTTATCTCATTATCTGTTCTTCCTGGCAATTGTGCTGCAATTTGAGCCCACCTGGTAATGAAATTCACAACCAAAACACACAATTAATGACTCCTCCCCCGCCATTTCTTTTGTTCATATCCGAATTCATAGTTTTTAACTATTTACCTGTTCCCAAGAACTTCATGGAGACTAATAATGAGGTCCTCTTCTTGCTGAGAGAACATTCCTCTCTTTAAATCAGGCCTCAAGTAGTTTATCCATCTCAACCTGCAACTCTTACCACATCTTTGCAACCCTGTTTGAAATTTCAAAAAGAACATCAAGCATTTGATGAAAGTTTCATGCACCGAATTCAGATAAAAATGCATAGTAATGCAATTAAGTTGTTGAAGTATAGGGGTAGTGAATTTAAGTACCTGCAAGCTTGGGGACAGAGCTCCAGCAACCGACGCCAAATCTAGTGATGTAATTGAAGAGCTTCTCGTCTTCTTCCGGTGACCAGAGACCTTTCCTTAACTTTTGCTTCAAACAACACGAATGGCGTCCCATATTTGGCTAGCTAAGCTAAGCTTGTAAGGACAATGATATGTGTTTTCGTTTGGTTTTCTTTATAAAGCAGCCGCTAGCAGCTAGCTGGGAATATATGTCTGTCGTCTCTATATGACTCTCTCTCTCTATCTCTCTCTCTCTCTCTATTTTGGTGCGAGAGACTAAGGGAGAGCTAGAGTGGAAAAATTAAGAGTAATTTCTGATGATTTAAAGAAAAAAGTGGGATAAATCATACTTAGAGTTCAAGTCACAGAGAGAGATGAGGAAGTTGAAGCAATCAAGTGGGTTTTACGCAAATCTGGTGCTGCTGCTTTTGCATTGGGACTGGATTGGGTTTTAAGATATCTCTAAGTCTAGAAATTAAACATAAAGGAAAAGGGAAATAGTGTATAAATGAGAACAGCTAGCTCTGTACGTTAACTTTTGTATGGGAAATACAGTTATTATTTTTAGGTATAATTAGGATTCATAAATATATAATTAATAACGGGGGGCTTGGAGGCTTGAGGAAAAAGATGCTGCTTGTGTTTTTTTTTTTTTTTTTTGAAATAGGGTCAGTACGGCTGCTTGTGTTTTAAAACCTCATAAACCAAAAAGTATTGTCTTTCAATTTTAGTGTCGCTTGCACAAGTAGGAGACCTTTAGCTTAAATTGAGCATGTGCAAGTTGTGACTAGAATTATAGATTCATAATAGTGCACTTAGTTAGTCTCACCCACCATATTGCTATATGTATTTGGTAAGGTTAAGAACCATTTATTTGAATCAAATATTTTGTAGACTTTTTGTGGAAATACAAAGGAGATTACAAAGTCAATTACTTTGATTACAAGTTAGACTTCTACAAAGGAAACTGATGAAATATTTTGTTTCGAAAGTAATGGATCAGAATCACTAAATATGACGCTAGGTTTTTGTTAAAGTAGAATTTGAACCTAAAACCAATCAATTAACAGCCGATCACTCTACCATTGACAGTTATTTGGAGATCCGGGACCATATTTGAATCTCAGCTACAAATGACGAATTTGCATATGCACATCATCTCTTCGACTCATTAGCAGAGGTTCGTTCTATATATCTTACATAGGAATTATATTTTTAAAGTTATTACACATATTTTCTTTATTTTTGAAAATTTTCTTTTGCAAATGCCATTTTCAGAGTTACATATTAACTCAAGATTTCATTCAATTGGAAATTAGAACTCACACATTGTCGATCCCCATAAAATAAGGTCTCATCCATGCTTTTCCAGCTTCTATATGCGGTGCAATGCATTTGAGTACCATGAAAAAATATGACACAAATTAATAATTATTCAATAAAAAAGACAGCCGACAGTAGCAAATCAACGAGTGTGGGTTCCATAATCCATTCGTATATTTGACTCATGCATAAGAACTTGATCCAGAAGAAGAATGTAAGAAAGAAAGAAAATTATTACATATATAACTTATAAGAGTCAGAACCCAGTACAATCTTGACCGTACGCTTCGTATACCTATCCAATTTTCTACAGAACAAACATAAAAATAAAAACCTAAGATTCCATCACAAAAGTACACAGCAAAAACATAAAGAAAAAAACAGAAAGGAAAAAAACGAAAGAACAGACAATTTCCCTTTTCCCCTTTTTCTCCTCCTCATTCTTCTTTTATATTTCCCTACCCAGTTTTTTTTGTTCGACTAGGTATTTCCCTACCCAGTTGGAATTCCATGTATTATTAGCAAGCTTAATTACTTAAGCTCTATTAAGGGTTGGTGATAATTTTACTTGAGGTATATTTAGCCTATATATATAGTTTGTTTTTTTTTTTTTATTCTTTCACCGACTTATTGAGAGTTTGTTTTCCCAAGTACTTTCTAAGAATTGATAATTCTCTATTGTCCTTTTCTGTTTGTACTAATTATTGTTGTCCTTCATCTCTAACATACACGTCCAAGTTGATATATATTAATGATTTAGATGAAAGTAATTTGTAAGGTAAAACCGTAAAAGGTGATTCTCTGGTCTGTCAATAGTATAAAAAAATTATGTCGCCTATATGTGTATAATAAAATGCCACGTATAATATAAGAAATATCTTAACGTAATTAAGATCAGAAACATACATTAGGAAGAGTTTTTGCCAAGACAAAATGCAAAGAAATAACTCAACGGATGTTCATGCAAAATAACCATTTCTGAATACTCCCTCCAAAGATTTCATAATTACGTAATTAAGATCATGATTTCATAATTAATGTATTCATGAAATTAATTAAGTATGAAAAAACAAGCACTCCCTTCCAAGTCTTTAACACTATTAATTAGGTAAATTGTAAAGAAGGAATTGCCCCCACTTAATTATTAGCATAAGAGAACCATGAATATCTTATCAAATCAAGCTCTCTTTCATAATCTTGACTTAATGAAAACTTCACGCACCATCAATTCCCATCTGAGTAACGCACTCTATTAAACCTTGTGCCCTCAATGATTGGAGGGTTTTTCCACGACCGACAATACACGTATGAGGATATAAATAACTTGAAAATAAAAAAGGAAAGATTATTAATCTTGTAAAATACGCAGCCAGCACGAGACACCCAAATACGACCAATTTCTGTTCACTTTTTTGCCCTACCATCTTTTGTCGTTGCGATTATTCTATTCAAACTCACTTTGTCACACTCGTCAAGAAAAAAAAAAAAAAAAAACTTATTATCATAAATGGTACCTGAATTTGTCCTCTATTTTATCGATGATACCTGAATTTTAATTTTGATCACAACCAGTACCCGAATTTTTCGATTTCATTTTAAATGGTACCTAAAGCCACATTCGGTCACTATTCCGACCAAAAAAACTAAATCCAAAAAAAAAAAAATAATTCAAGGCAAGTCTATTACCAAAACGATCATAACTATGATCACAGCCCTTAAAATCACCAAAGATCATCACTATATATGATAGCCTCACATGCCGTTTTTAGTCGGAATAGTGACCGAATGTGGCTCTAGGTACCATTACAAAAGAACCCAAATAGTTCAGTTCCAACAGTTCAGGTACTAGTTGTGACAAAAAATAAAGTTCAGGTACCATCGATAAGATTGAGGTATAGTTCAGGTACTAGTTGTGATTTTTGTCACAACTCGTTTATTGTTAATTAATTAATTAATTAAGATTATAGCCTTAATTAGGAGCATACGATTGGCCGGCTTAATATATTGAAAAACAAGCATGGAGCTTGGGAGAAAGATATATTAATAGCCCATGAAGATCATGCAAGGATCACACGTGAAATATCAATGAACTTTTGTTAGGATTTGAAAACAAATTAAAATCATATATTATATCAATAATAATTGATAGGAAAATGGTCGATAATTGATATTAACTATTTATACAGTAGACTATTATAGCAAATACATGATTAGTCAATAATTCAGTTTAGATGAATGATTAATGGACTGGTTAATTGAAAATCTGAGACCCCAACTTATTAATGTAATGCAAGACGTCTTCTTATCTTTTCCTCCACCATCATTATGATAATACAGCTTGTAATACGTCATCTAAGTAACGCACTCTATTAAACCTAAAATAGCTAAAATGGTCTATCTAATGATATGGAAACCCTTTCACGGGTTTACGGTATACCGTTTTCTTATTTGTGAAATAGATCAAGGTGGAAGTATACTTACCCGGTCATAATTGTACGCAGGGACCGTAGTGTTAAACGAGAAAAAGTATCACACAAAATAGATATTAATTAGTAAATATAACTAATTAGTGGTATGAAACAAAAGAGTTACCAAACAAGCAACACAACTCTAACGATACTGAAACGCAAGGGAGCCTATTCCCAAATTAAGATATCATCCTCAACAAAAGTACTGTAGTGTAATGAAGAAATGTCACCCCTATACCTTTCGGTTTCGCATGCATCAATCAAAAACCACTAAGAGGATGAGTCGACAAGGTTGAAATGTAGTGACTAACACGGCTATAAAGCGACACAATTTAAGTTGAAGATCGAGGGATGTATATACTTGCCCAATAGGTCGTAGAGTACTTGAGAGACTGATAACGAAATTGAAGGAATGACGATTGACGAAAACTTAACCAGTGATCAATAGAAACAATGACAGATTCGTACATATTTTCTCTAAAAGTAGCCATTTAGGCACATAGCAATCCTAGGAGAAAACCCTAATAGAATTGACCACACTCTTTAAAAAGCTCTAACCTCATAGTTAATTAGAAGCAATGTTCTCAAAGTCATTAAGTAGACGGTAGAGAGGGGCCTAGCGTTTAATTGCTTTAGCGGTAAGTTGAAGATCGAGAGATGTATATGTTTGCCCAATAGGTCGTAGAGTACTTGAGAGACTGAGAACAAAATTGAAGGAATGACGATTGACGAAGACTTAACAAGTGATCAATAGAAACAATGACAGATTCCTACATATTTTCTCTAAGGCCATGTTTGTTTCCCGGAAAGTGGACATTGGGAAAGGAAACATTTTCCTTTCCTGCGTTTGGGACAGCCAAGGAAGGGAAACATTTTCCCAAAGGAAAGGAAAAAGTGAGGGAAATTGGTTCCCTCCCCCCTCCCTCAGGAAACACTTTCCCAAAGGAAAGGAAAGTGATTCCTTTCCTTTCTGGTTACCAAACATGGCCTAAAAGTAGCCATTTAGGGATGACAGAGCAATCCTAGGAGAAAACCCTAATAGAATTGACCACACTCTTTAAAAAGCTCTAACCTCATAGTTAATTAGAAGCAATGTTCTCAAAGTCATTAGGTGGATAGTAGAGAGGGGCCTAGAGTTTAATTGTTTTGGCGGGCGCTTAGGTGGATATTTTTTATTTTAATTTATATGAGTGTCTAATGTGGAGATCATTTCTACAAATTTTCAGCCAAAATGGTGATCGTTAAGGTATCAAACTAGATTAAATCAATGGACGAACCAAATCTGTCAAACTTGAACCGTTCATACTTATAATCTTAAATCGCCATTTTGAATGCCTTAACTATAATTAATTTGGTTGAAAATTTGCAGAAATGATCTACACATTAGGACCTAAAAACTGAACGGTTGAGATGTGAAAATATGATCGAAAAGTTGGTCAAATGCCCTATCTCTAGAAAAGACCAAAAAAAGGAATCCCTCACTAGAAGAGCCCTATATATATATATATATATATATATATATATAGGTAAACTACAAGCGCTAATGTTAATATTCTTTAGTTGTTCATTCTATACAAATGAGATAAATTTAAAGTACATTTAGTCATTTAGCTTAGCTAAACATCCCATGCAATCAGGTTAGCTAGCAGTTTGGATTAGATTTATTCGGTGTAATCTTTATTGCACATGCATGTTCGTGCCCAAGTGAGGAATTAAGTGGTGATTTAACAATGTTTAATTCGATAATAATAATTCAAACTTTGGAGTTGTCCCAATCCCATCCACACCATCCTTATCAGTTAGAGGCTAGAGCCAATTAAGCAAAGTTAAATCAGCTGGTCCATCTAGTCCCAATGTAGAGGAGAAGAAAAGCTTTGATTAGTGATATTCAAGCACATGGTGGAGCTTCTTAATTAGCTCATCACATCAACCAAACCCAACATTAATTAAAAGTTATATTGGGTGGGAGATCATAATCATTTTATGATAGGACCCTCCTGATTTACTTGCCGGCCCTCGGTAAGATTTTCTTCCATTTTCAGAGTACAAAACAATGGCCAAAAACGGTATACTTCAGATGATTAAACATTTAAACTTAAGAACACTACTCATAACTCATTAAGTCATACATGATGATGGCAGAGTTGGTAATAGTTGTAAGCACTAATTAAGCATAGGAGAAATGAGTCATGATCGTAGTGGTGAAAAGACGATTTTTTTTTTCCTCATCAATTTTAAGTGAAGGCTGTGAAGATTGACCCGAGTAAAAGTACGACAGGTAACAAAGGTTGAATTAAACGCACTAGAGGTTTGAATTAGAAATACTTGTATAGAGTTGTAGGTTGAACTCAAATTACTTATAAACTTAGATTGAGCCAAAGTTGTTAATGAATTGCACTAATATGTTAAAAGTAGTAACGAATTTTCCGTGTACTGGTGAGGGCGCTATTTGTACTCGTAAAGGACTTACCCTCACTATTAAAGGAATAGATGACTGATACTCAAACAGATCTCCTTCTCGATCAACAAATAAAACTTGAAGTTAGGAACACATGTCATTCCTGTAAACTTTAGCAAAGATTAAAGATGAAAAGTGGTACTGTATAATTCATACAATAATCCGATTGCGGTTTATGGGATGAATTAAAGAACACATCGAACTTCTAATGCCACGCAATATCGATTTTCAATTTTTCATACAACTCTTTGATACACTTCCTCGATTTACAATAAAAAAGATTAGCTCGTAGTCTACTTTCTAATTGTAACTCTAATTCCGAAAGTTTAGATTTAAAGATAGAATATCGATATAGCACAGAGACTTCTCAATAAGTTAGAATTAGTTATCAAACTACTTTGTAATAACGCTTATGTGATGACAAACTCTCGTCTCCCACACTCATAATAATTGTAAATAATATATTATGGGATATGACTTGTCACACAAATAATTACATCAAGTTGATGTTCTGTACAGTACTGCAGTGTGTGTGTGTGTTTATAAAACTATATATGAGCAGGATACATGGTTTGATAAGGTTAAACCCTACCATGGGTCACGGACAGTTGGCCTGATTCTTGACAGGTGGCAGTGGGATGCGAGCGTGTAACTGGCATGGTCATGGATGATCTGAGTCCAGATGAGGGAGATGAGGCTAAGCTCGAAAGCTAGGGTTACCATCACACCCAGTGAACCCTACTTGCTTAAAGGTCCAAGTCCTCGTGTAGTTACATCACCTACCCTTTCATACTTCCGACACGATCTATCTCCTTGAGTCCATGACCCTTCACACGATCTTAATTGCTCTCTCAACATCATTTTTCGGCGGCTGATATGGAGCGGTGGTGGGACTGTTGCTATTGCACGTACTACCTAAGTCGGTAAGTCCCCCGTGTGCCGACGTCACCACCGTCGATATATGCCTCCCACACCGTCCACCTCAGTCCCTGGTCTACTCCGTGTCCTTCCTCTCTCTCTCAAATAATATTGTAGTTCACAGACTCTGACTCGTTATATAGAATGCCAAAAAGGCTTCTTTATTTTATACGGCTGTCATTGAATAATTAATTAAGAAAGAAATCGTAAAAATTAATGTGAAAAATGTTTCATTCATACAAAATAGTGCAAATTTTTCTCTTCACATTTTACATGTCAAAGTCAAACTGGGGGAGGTGGAATCAAAACGTGCTTCCAGATTTTAGATCGGAATGAATATTGGAGATAATTTCAATTCGTATTGATACGGGGGTCTCTTCCATTCATCGATCTTTTGGAGTCCGACGGTGATCCTATCATTTACTCTAATCATTTATTCTATGAGACACTTCAACTAATAGAGACAAGAATGCTAGTCATGATAATACAGAATTAATTGCTTTTTTGCCAAGTGATTACAAGCAAATACACTATTAGAGATACGCATGGCCCCCTATACAAAAGTTTTGTCAACGTAGTTTGATGCTTTCATATTATATACGTTGCTTTCCTATATATTCAGCAGCTTTGTCAACATATGCACCATTAATTTAATTGTAACTGTGTGAATCCCTTTTTTTTGGTCCATCCTAATACTCACCCTTATCTTTTAGGACAAAGTTCTTCTTTTCGAAGGTTTAACAGGCGTACTTAGGGTAATTTCACCAAATTACAGAAATCAAGATCAATTTCTTATTGATTAGGGTTATATAATAACAAAGCCTCCTTTTACAAACAAGGTTCGGTTTTAACATGTTTTATGGCTTTGATGCTTGAATTCATCATCTACTACGTCTACTTCATAATTAACAATACGCCTAGCTACTTCAGGATTAACAATATTGAAAAGAGGAAGCATTCATATTTAAATAGGACAGCGGACGAAGGTACATTTTTTATTGTCTGCAAGTTTTCAAGTTGAGGATTTGAGCTGAAAAAAGTCCAACTGATCATAAAACCAATCTAAAACGAGCTGTAATTGGATGAACTAGATATTCAAGTGGCTTAATTTGGCTGGATTGGATTACAATTATAGTATATAGTCAAAATTAACTGTAATTGAAGTAAATTAAATGATTGGATTCTGGACCAAGCCTATCTAACTATACCACAATAATCTATTCAATTCAATCAATGTGAAGTAATTAGAATAATTAATCACACTACTATGTATATAAAGACAATAGTCACACTTATTTATATTTGTTCATGCTCATATTTGTGCACAAGTGTGACACACAAGTTTGTGGTAAAGGATATGATCGATGTTTATAAGTCGTAGCTCTAAGGACCACAAGACTTATTGGCCAATTAATGTCAGTATTTTACAATCTTGCAATCTTACATTGTGTGTGTGTGTGTGTGATGTACTGATGTGTCATATATATTGAACTAGATATTGGCTTGGAAACTACTACTGTGTGTGTGTGTGTATTTATGGTTTTCTTTATCCTATTAAAAGGCAGTGTCCTTTTCACGATAGTCTCCATCGACCAACAAGAAAGCTTCCTTTTCAAGAGATGATGATCACAGAATGATAGTGAAAGTAAAGCCATGGAAACCCCATTTCTTTTCCTTCATCCTTGCCCCAAATGATTAGGTCCTTTGCCCAGCCTTTCAGTTTTGTCTCCATAAAATTATAGGTGTATATATCTGAAGAGAATATTTCTTGTCGTCAAGGAATTGAGCGCTGGCTAGGTAGCTACTCCTTTCTCCATCAATGGCATCCAACTTTCATACCACCAGTAAGTCAATTAAGACGACACCTTCACTTTTGGGAACATTTTTCATCACACGTAAAAAGATGGAGAAGAAAGAACATGCATGTATGAATGTATGATGCAGCTTAAACCTCGAACAGCCTACTGAGCTTGACCACAAAACCTAGATCACGAATTATGCATTTTTATTGATTTATTGTATATAGACTTCAAACCATAATACGCTAACACTATTAGGGAACGGGTTATTGTATAAGATTAGATTGGATATCGCGACTCAATTATAAAACTCAAAGCGTGTTGATAAAAAGAACTTGCAGTTAACTTTCAACTTTGGTCTAAGTTAAAATAAATAGATTAATTAGTTAGGAGTTGATGTTTCACCGTTCTTATCAGAATTGGAAAGATCGAATATGTTTTAACTTAATGCAATAATTCACCGTCTTCATTAATTCTATACAAAAGTTTGGAATTGATGTAATGAGTTGCATATCTAATTCAATTTTGTACCGACTAGGGATCAAAAAGACTTGATTCAACAAAACAAGTAATCTTACACGAGAAGATCGAGAACATAACTAACGGATATGCCTATAGTTTGCTAAAAGTCATTAAACACATCAATACAATATTAAGTGAATTATAACCGCTGGTATAAGAACATAAGTGCAGGGTTGACCTTTGCAAACTCGAGCAAAGAAATTTAATGACCTTGGCCCGCATCTTTAGAAATGCTTTGATTAACTAGGACACTAGGTTTAACTTCTATGTTTTACAGAAAATTATGTTCTCTCTGACTCTTGCGAGGGAGATCTATAGCTCTCTTCGGGAAGTGACAGCAACACACCTTCTCGCCTATCTCTGGACGGATCCGGCTCCTCTAAAGTGAGGAGAGTGTGAATTTACTTCAATTTCATAAAATCTGGACTCTCCGTCTAATCTAAAGGTCATAACAATTGACACATCACTCTTTCACCAATTTTTTGTTTTTCTTCTAAACCACAGTTAACTTGTCGTTAAGTCTAGAAAAAAAATATTAGGGATTTGGCGTGGAGTTGCTGCGTTGGCTTCTCTGTTTCTTCCATGGCAACTCATCCATGGTTGAAGAAAAGAAAGGGAAAAAATTGTGCCGTGATTTACTATTCAATTGTTCATTCTTTCCAGAGAGCATGAAGACATTAAAATAGTAGTTGACAAGGTCCTTATGTGCTCGCGAAGAAAGAGCCACTGAGAGATTATGTAAGAAAATTCTTATCCAATTATGCAGGTCCTCCATTTCTATGCAAAACCTATATCCTCTCCGATTTCATAAAAGCCACATCTTGGAATAGCTCCCTTAATTAGTTTCTCTCTTGCTCCTGCGATATGCTGTCTCTCACATCGTACAAAACCAGCATCAACATACAGTTGTTTCTGACTCCCACATATTCAGCAAAAGTTTGCAGATGCTTCAAGGTTAGGCATACAAATGACAGATGACACAGGGACTCATCAGTTTTCCCTCACCAACACCCATAAGATATGGACATTCATGTTGAGAATTCCCAGGTTATGTTTCTTAAATTCATATTGCATATTCGTTGCTGCTATTCAATACAAGACAGTTTGTTTTTTTTCCTTCTTGCAACCATGAATGAGTTGCCATGGAAACACAATGAAAGCAAACGCCAAATCCCTAATTTTTTTTTTCTAGACTTAATGGCAAGTTAACTGTGGTTTAGAAGAAAAACAAAAAATTGGTGAAAGAGTGATGTGTCAATTGTTATGACCTTTAGATTAGACGGAGAGTCCAGATTTTATGAAATTGAAGTAAATTCACACTCTCCTCACTTTAGAGGAGCCAGATCCTCTCTGGACCATATAGATTTTGTCTCAATTCTCAAATTTAGGTTTAGTTTTAGGCCTGCATCCATTTTTTGCGAAAGGATGATCGGGCTGTTTTTTTCTTTTTTGAGTGGGGAAGATCAACGATGAAACTAGATGCTTCATTGTTTCAATTTATTTCTCTTTGAATGTCTACATTTTCTTGTCTCGAGCTTAATTAAAAAAAGATCGGTGTGCTAGGGGTATATTGTGTGTAGTATGCTAATGTGAGATGTGTGCTAGTGTAGTATGTTCTATATAATGACTTTTTCTGATAGCCCTCAGGGCAGGTCATTATTGTATACTGTATTGTTTACTGAATTACATATAATAGCTCGATAACAATTTTGACTAATTTTTATTTTATTTTATGTTTTATCACTAATTAACCAAGAGTAAGAAATTAAAGTAAAATTATTCTCTGAGTACAATTAAGGAGGTGAGGTGATGCCATGATGGCTCTTTCCTTTTCGTGCAGGTTGTTTTAGTGGAGTATATCTTATCACATAATTGTTATTGTTATAGTTAACTTTAATCTGGGGTTATTAACTTGTTTCAACTGCTCTAATGAAGGTGTATTGTTTTAAGATTCCTTGGGGCCCCTTGAGTCCATCCATACATCAAATCCACTATAAATTTGCAAGTCAAAAGTTGCAATTAGAGTGCCTTGAGAAGTTAAACCTTCCATGTCTAATCACAAAGCCAAAGGGGATAACCCTGATTAAAGTTTCATGTCCCCAATTGATAACAAATTTCTTGATTTGACACCAATACATTGTTCTAATTCAGTTCACATGGTTCTGCCCTGATTATAAAGTACTTATAACTTAAATTATAGTTCTTGATTTTAATATCCTAATTAATTCTTAAATCATTTATGTTTTTACCCTTTTAATTTCGTTATATGTGCTTATGTTTTTTTTTTTTTTTTAATAATATTAACTCTTTGGTCAACTATTCATCATCTATAATGTGATTTTTCACTGACATGTTAATAGCTTGAATTATCATTCGTCAATGCTATTCCAGAACATTTGTAAGTACCACCACCGATATCAAACATAAGCATAGTTTATTGGATCAATCATCCGAAATCCCAAATACGAAACTCTAGAGAACCAAAATCCTTAAGCCTGGTCCACACTTGGGCTAGGTCCAATAAACTCTCCGAACCACCTAGTATGTTCCTCGACACCCGAATTAATATGCGCACCCATCTAAAGTGGGCACTCCACCACTGACGTTGAATTTCATTGACAAACTCAACAACATCGTCGTATCCGCAAATCGATTCACAACAGCAAGACTTGTATGTTTGCTTATCAACTTAACTCTATTGCCGCACCTGCAGATTGGTGCATGATGCCTCTCGCCACCACACCTGCATATCGGCATGCGAAGCAGCTCTCTGTCGCCCTAACATTTGCATCGCTGGTGTTCACTGGCGGATCCACATAGTTGATGGGGAGGGCTCAAGCCCGCCCGAAAGTTTTGAAGAAAAAAAATTTTCTATATATAGTATTATCAAATGTTGTCGTCTTGATGTTGAAGCCCACCCAAAAATAATTAGGGATCAGTCTTCAGTCTCCTCTTCGTCCATTCCATTACTCATTAGAAATTGAGCCCTCGTTTTCTTCTTCTCTCAGGTTTCTCACTCTCGTTTCTATAGCCTATCAGTCACTACTTGTTCTCTTTCAAATACTCTCGCCTCCCGGCATCCGTCAATGTCAATACAACACGATACTTCTTACATTTGTACATAGTTGTACCGGAAAAAAAAAATTTGGGCTTCGCCCAAAAAAAGACACTTTAATATGTAGCCCACCCTATTTTCGAATCCTAGATCCGCCACTGCTGGTGTTCATTGATCTAAACACCGAATCCAACGTCGTTGCCACGCTTGTAGATCGGAGTGCAAAGACTCTTGTCGCCCGACTTTGGGCACTGGAAAATCCAACCTACATCGCCGTTATCAGTTTTCAGCTAGAATTGAGCACAGCCCAAACTTGCAAATCAAGCATTGCATGTTGATTTTCAAGGGCTTCTAGGCGCCCTCAGCGTGGTCGGACTTGACCCGAATCCTCCTTTAATAACCAACCCTAAAGGAAGGCGATGGTGAAACTGCCTTCTGCTCTAAATTCATTATGATGAGAAGCGATGAAGGGGTTACTCGGGTATATCTTCTCTGCAAAGGTGGACTCTGGTTTAAAACTCATTGAACAAAGTCAACGCTGGATTGCTGCGAGAAGACAACGAGAGGCAGAGAGAAATTGTCTGCTTGGTGTTGGCGCGCGTTGTACACCATTGATGGAGACCCAAGCCATGACGGCTAGGGTTTGCTAGGAGTCAAACCCCCATGGCTACAGTGAGAGGCGGAGAGACATTTTTCAAATTAAGGGGTTACACAAAAATGTATTCAGCGTTTATTTAAATAAAATTGATTAAATTAGTGAGTTTATATGTAATGAATTGTTGAAGTCTGACAAGAATAAAAATGATTTAAGGATTCACATAACTAGAAATGATTTAAGGTGTAAAAATCAATAGAACAAGGACAAAATTAACCCTTTAAATTAGTTCATACAAAGTTTAAAGTGAGCTAAGAAGACACCATTGTGGCATTGTTAGTTAAAAGACCAACATGGCTTGATGATCACCTAGTTCATTTTCATAACGTCTGTAAATCAACTTTAGGACAAAATGCTGTCTTTAATTATTGTCAATACACGCCGACAATGCTTTGCACAAAATTCTTTAGTGGTTATCAATTACGTTTTAAATGATAAAGATATGTTTTCTAAGACATTAGGATATGTAATTATTGTCTGCAAAAGAATCTATACTTTACAACCGCAATATTAAATTTCCAAAACTTATAAGCTACATTCTGTCGTTATGATCTTTGTCATATTGATGTGTTATTTTGGAGATTATATTTTGCATAAACCAAGTATAATTCGTTTTACTCTTCACGTTACTCACGATATATACCTCTTTTTTTCAAAAACTATATGTTGCATACTTTGTTGTGCCAAGTACCATGCCAAATTTTAGTGTCTATGTGTACTTGAGTCCTCTCTATGAACGCATCTATTTTCAACAGTATATCTAGTACCATTTGCAGTTATATTGGGCCAAACACTAGGCAATAGGTTTTTCGCAATGCAAACATATACAAAAAAGACACGTCCAATATATATATATATATATATATATATATATATATATATATATATATATATATATATATATAGGGCCATTCTAGTGAGGGATTCCTTTTTTTGGTCTTTTGTAGGGATAGGGCATTAGACGAACTTTTCGATCATATTTTCACATCTCAACTGTTCAGTTTTTAGGTCCTAATGTATAGATCACTTCTGCAAATTTTCAGCCAATTTGATGATCGTTAAGGCATCCAAAACTGTAATTTACCATTATAAATACGAACGGTTCCGGTTCGACAGATTCGGTCCGTTCATGTAAATTGCAGTTTTCGATGCCTTAACGATCACCGATTTGGCTGAAAATTTACAGAAGTGATCTACACATCAGTAACTAAAAACTGAACGGTTGAGATGTGAAAATATAATCAAAAAGTTTGTCTAATGCCTATCCCTATAAAAGACCAAAAAAAGGGATCCCTTATTGGAAGGGCCCTATATATATATATTTTTTTTTTTTAAAAACACCCAACCCGAAAATCCTCCTAACTCCAAAGATGCCTCGTGCATTACATAACATCATTTTAATCATTGTATTATCTTAAAACTCTAATTTTTCAACTTACTTATGTTCTTTGCCAAATTTTAACCCATTACTTAAGCTCTCATTAATTAGTAATTTATAATATTAAATATAAATTTTAAAAATAGAAGACAACTTTTTAATTGATCAGCAAAACCATACATAATAGCATATCCACGCGGGACCGAGAAAAAAAACTATTACCTAAACAGTTCCATGTTTTTGAAATGGGTGCATTAGTTTATCAAAATGTCACCCTATTCAGCCACTTCTACCACTACATATGAACCAAAATTGGGCCCTAACAGACTAAGCCAGTCCTACCTCCCAAACCCTAGCACACCTTGAGGCCCACATCTTTTTCTTGACTTTGTCAAGGGGAACCCATTTGTCAAGGGGAATCCAAAGGTTTCCTAGGTCTAAGATAAACCTCTTCAGCGCATGTGAAATGCTTCAACTGTGCATTGCAGCACAGTGCATGACCACTTTGACAGCTTCGGGGTTCGAACCTAGGTTGGGGAGCACACCCAACTCGGCAAGAACCACTAGGTCACCTGCAGTGGTTTGAGGCCCTGTAATAACCCGAAACTTAGTATCACTGTAGAGCACTCTAAGATACCTTAAACTTTTTTTTAGAAACCGATGATACCACATGCTATACTTACAAGTTATATAGGTAAATTTTTAGAGTTCTAGTAAACTTTCTAAAATACGTTAGTTCGTATTACTTGTGTACACTCGATATTTATCATTGAGCTCAATACTATTATCTATATTATTTTTGTGATGCATGTCATTTTAGTACTAATTATTGCTATTTTTACCTTAAGAAAGCACTAAAGTTCTTTACTTATTAATTGGGTAAATGTGCATAGGGATGTGTGTGTACATACATACATACATACATATATATATATATATAATTAGCAAGCTGATTTATGCTTTCTTTCTTTTATTATTTTTTTTAAACTTTATCTTTTCCTTTAATCATTTAACTTAAATAGTGATTAATCACTCACCTTACAATATTAAGTCACTTACTTATTTTATGCTTATTTCTAGCCTATATAAACACATGATCTCTATCATATTTTCCTACAAGCATAACAATCAAGTGCAAAACTGATTTGAAGCCTCCTTAGTTGAAGAGAAAACTCAAGATTCTCACACAAATCCTTCACTCTTTTTCTCTTAAGAAATTCCCTTTTTGTCAAAGAAGTCCAAGCTTGATTTCAAGACCAAAATCTTCACCTCACCTTCTGAGTTCCTTAAGTAAGTACATGATTACATTTCTATATTCTTTTGTCTTTAAGATTTATTAAATTGCATAATCAATGATAAAATGGAAAAGGATCTGCTTTGCTGCAAACCCGTATTTTCGTATATAACAAATTCTGTTTTGTCAAAACTAATTACAGTATTAAATTCCTCATCAAAAGTTCTTCAATTTAGGCTTTTGAATCACTCAAAAAGGTTAAGAAATGAAGAAGTTATGGCTAATCAAAGTTTTCAACTTTTAAACTCGCTGGAAATCTCATACAGCCATCACAACTTCAAAAATTCATATCTCTCTCATTTCTTATCCGATTTCTACAAACTTTATATCAATTTGAAGCTTAGGACCTCTACTTGTGATCTGGAGAGTTTGAGAATTAATGGTAAAATACACCGTACGTAAAGACTTAAACATCAAAGGGCAGTATCAAAAATATTGGTTTCTGCACTGTTATGGTTCTTCACCATTTCTGGACTATGCGACTTCGAGCTGGATTACATGACTTATTCCATTAGATTCCTTGTGAAAAACCCTTTGAAACGGTGTACTCATTTGACTAATTCGGACTTGTGATGGACAACATAACACATCTTGAAGTTTGATGACTCTAATCGGAGAAACATGAACATGGTTGATGAACTTCAATGAATTTGGACATAAGGACTGAAATACTAACTATAATATAATTTTGTTAAATTGTTTATAGTTACTTATTTAATGCTTGTGCTTTATTATTACATATTTTACTTGATTTCAATTATGTATAAGCTTATTTTTTTTATTATGTTGTTTGCTAGTGAATTTATTTATTTGTGTTATACCATTATGTTACATATGAGATTATTCCTAAATATATGTCTCTATATATGTGTGTACGTATGTATATATATGTACGTAACTATGTATATATTAATTTGTCCACACGATTTCAGTTATATTTACTTATGTAAGCTTATTTTTAATTATGTAGTTTGCTAGTGAATCTACTTATTTGTGTTATACAATTATGTTAGATATGTTTTCATATGAGATTATTCCTAAGTATATGTCTCTATATGTGTGTGTACATATACATGTATTACGATCTATAATTCATAAAGATTGTATTTTGTGAATTTGATTATGTCTGAAAAGTACAATTGTGAAGCCGGGTGTTATCTACTACCCCGTGCTTAAGTGAATTACTGGTAAATGTGTTTTGGTGTTATGTGGAAGTTAGTCTTGGGCCCTAGTCCCTACAGATAGTGCACTAGTATACTCATAGGAACCTTGCTTGGTGCATACAGGTTGCTTGGTGCATACCTTGAGTATACATACTTTGGTTTTGTCCTTGGTATGCTGTGGCTTTCCCGTGTTTTGGTATTATGAACCCTAACACGTGGATTTATGATTTATTATACTCTTAGGAACCTTGCTTTGTGCATACAGGTTGCTTTGTGCATACTTTGAGTATACATGCTTTGGTATAGTACGTTGGACCCTAGCATGTGGATTTATGAATTGTTACCAGTCAACCTGGCTTTCCCGTGTTTTGGTATTATGGACCCTAACACGTGGATTTATGATTTGTTACCAGTTAATCCGAAAATTCACTAAGAAGAGAAGTGTACTTATATTAATTTGATCAAATATCTGTCTGCGATATATTATTAATATGTTACGATGATAAGTGAAAAAGAGAATTGAGCATGCATTTCTTTGAGGTTATTTCACATATTAATGCTGCAATATATTGTTGGTTCAATAAGGAGATGTGACTATATGATTTATTATAAACCATTCACACGGATGAATATATTTGTATATATGTGTGTGTATTGTGTGTATACATATACATATTTAAGAATTCGTATGAACATATAAATGGTTCCCGGTACATTTTTACTTGGTTATTCCCTTTGATTTCCTTTAAGACACATTAATATAAGAATGTATGTTGTGTACTTACTGGGCTTGTGTTGCTCATGATGCTACACCTTCTTGTTTTCAGGTAGCGATTAGACGCTTGGGGAAAATGGGGCGATTCTCTAAATAAATGAATGTTTTATTTTCTACTGCTTTCTCAAAAGAAATAATGTAATATATTTTTGTTCAACTTCAGTATTGTAAAAATAATATTTTCAATTCCTAATAAAAGTACTATTCAGACTTATTTACAAATTGTTTTACTTTAAATTTATTCTTTGAGGAAGTTTTATTTGTAATAACTCACATCACGAATTCGGGTACCATATTTCAATATAATATTGGTCTCGGGTTTGGGGGTGTGACAGGCCCACCTTTTGAACACTGACAATTCGATCCGACCCTGATCGAGCAAGAATCACCTAAACTTGTCCAAGCTTCTCCCCTTCATTCAACTCTGGCGCCCTCCCACGCCGATTGCCGACCACGAGCACTATTCGATCTGGTCCATTATTACCACAAAAAGACCAAAAGCCGCCAGTAAATAAAGAAGAACATAACAAACACGAGGAACCTTGTTCCTAACAATTCACACTTGCGACGACGAAGGACTCCTCCATCATCAACCTCTTCCTCCAGGAGAGATCGGGAAATCTGATCTTGCCGTTCAAAATGAGCCGCCAAAACTTAGCATAGCTCTCCACCTCTGTAGAGAGAGTTTTCATATTAAATATAAAACGGTTCATAGTCTAGGTGAAAAAAACAAAAAAAAACTATAAACTAACAATTGTTCATGCGGAATTTTATAGAAACTAGACCCCCTATAACTTTCTAAAAAATAAAAAAAGCCTCTCCAAAACTATTGTTTCTACAAAAAAAAATTGTAGATTATATAGTACACGATTTTTGGCCAAAATCACATGCTTACCAGAATCTTTTCATTCTCAAATAATCGCTTTTAGATAATTTTCAAACAAATGGGGTTCATTATTCATAACAAAAAAAATTTCTTTATGATTTTTTTAAAGTCATAAAACAATAAAGTTCATAAAAAAGTTTGTTTGAGGTTTCAATATTCTGGCAAACGGAAGACATTCTAAAATTCATGCTTTACGAATGATGAGTTTATTGTACATAAGAATTTCAAGAAAAAAAATAGTGTTAACAAAGGTTTAAGATGCTTCGGCATGCCATTGCATTTTATGGAGACCTCAGTGACATCTCCCAACGTGTCAAACCATGCAAATCCCATTGCCATTAGGCCTGGGACTTTTGACCCGAAAACCCGCAGAAGTCAGAACCGACCCGAACCGGAGGTTCGGTGCGGTTCCTAAATGAAAAATATAGGCTGTTCGTGGAAAACCGAACCGAGAGAGAAACAACCGGTTCGGTCCGGTTCCTGTATGTTTAAAACACAAAAAAACTGGAGAACCGATATAACAGTCTCCTTTTCCACCTGGCATCCTATCATTGGCTAACAGATAAAGGATCTAAAACCCTAAAATTGTAAACGCAGCCCCGATTTCACTCATTTCAGTTCTTCAATCTTCAGTTCTTCTCTTCTTCTTCCTCCTTCTTCTCGAGTCTCGACCTCATCCAGTCATCCCCGACTGAAACCCTAAAATTCGAAAACCCCATTCGGGCCTTCGGCCATTCCTTCACGTCTTCACCCGATCAGCCGATCCCCAATTCAAAAATCCCCAAATCCCCAATTGGCCAATTCTTCTGATTTCACTGATTCCAGTCCAAAGTAATGGCCTTTGAAGGCTCTGAGTCAGGAACTCAATCCAGTCACTCCACTAATTCAGTAACTGGCAATGAGGTCGTGGCTGCTTCACAAAATGGAGATGAACAGAATCAAACATCATCTCCTTCTCCAGCAACTCGAGCTTCAAAAAGTAAAGGGAAGAAGAAGTTTGAGCCTGCGAAGAACACGAAGAGAAAGAGGGATAAGAAGGCCAAGAAGGAGAGGTCCGAAGTGTGGGAGCATTTCACCAAATTCGACAAGCCTTTACTGGAGGTTGTGGATGGACAGGAGACTGTAGTTGGCAGTACAAAGAGAGCTCAGTGTAAGTACTGCTCCACTCATTTAGCTTGTGATTCTAGGGAAAATGGTACTAGTTCACTTAGGAAGCATATAGAGCTAGTTTGCAAAGGGTATCATGTTAGCCAAATAGCCACCCTCAAGTATAATGGCCAAGTTATAGTGTAGGGATTGTGAGTATGAGATATCGTACCCAAGGGATTGGAAAACCCACTCTAGCTAGGGAAAACCTAAAGGGTGCTAGATGAATATGCAAATGTACAAGTCATAAACAAGGGCTCACAAGTGAACCAAAGTTCATGGTGAATATATGCAAGATGGTGAGTGGTTTGATTTTTTTTTGGGTTTGGAAATGGTTTCGAATCAAATTAACACACAATAAAAACTTGAAATGTAAACTAGGCTATGCTAAACTAGATGTGATAGATTGGATGGAAGTTAGAGCTTTAGGTTGTTCACCATAGCCTCCCTTGCATGCATTGATGTTCAAACTATAAGTAAAACAATCCTAAGTATCCAATTACCCTCTTAGCATCCGGATAAGACTACTAAGGCCTAAACTCCTTTGATTTTATTAATTCCCACGGGATAAGTGCGAAACTAACTACCCAAGAACAAGTTATATTACCGGATAAGTATCAATTCCTTGCTCCTAGATGCATTTGAGTTTAGATAATCAAGCAATCAAACCAATCCTAGGTCTAGGTGATTTTAACTCACTACCCTCACATACACACCTAGTGTGCTATCATGCTATTAATGTTCAAAGCTAGCTACTCTCTAAACATTGTTCATGTAATGACAAATGCAAAGTATTCAAATTAGCTAGATTCAAATACAAGCATTCACTTCTTGAATTAGCATGTGAAGATGATCATGGAAAATGCATCAAATAAGACTCAAACATCAATTCATTACAAGTTTGGCTAGGGCTTTCAACCCTAGCCCCAACAAATTAACTACTCACTCATAATCAAATACATAAGCTTCAACATGTTTATGAACATCAAACTAAAAAGTAGGGATAGAGAAGGGACTAGTGATAATCAAGTTGAGGATGGTGTATATGAACTCATGAAGGCATTGACATGGTGAAAATGGTAATGGTGATGATGATTCCTCAAGTAATGCTAGACTCCTCTTCTTCTTCTTCAAAGGTTGATGATGAAATATGAGATGTAGAGATGATCAAGTGGTGAAATGGTGGAGTGGTGAAGCTTTTTGTCTATGAAATGGAATGAGTTGATGGAAAAGATGATGAAGGTTGTCGTGGTGGTAATGGAGGTTATGAATTGATGGTGGTGGTGATGGAGGTTTTGTAGAGGAGATGATAGTGGATTGTGTAGAGAATATAGAGAGAAAAAGATGTTATGGAGTGGTATGGGTGGTGCCTTAAGAGTGTGATGAAGGGATGCTTATATAGAGAAGAGAGAGAGAGAAATAAAATGATGAATGGAAGTAAAAGGAGCAGCTCAAGCATTGAAAGAAGTATGGAGGTGGAGTATGAGAGTGATAATAGATCCTAAAATTAAGGGAAATGGTTATGGAAGAGATGGAGAAAAAGAGGGAAATAATGATGAGCTATAAGAGTGTAGAGTAGAAAAAGATGCCTAAGGAGAAGAGAGGAGCAGCTGCTCTCTTTATTGTGCATGGGAAAACATGAAAATGAAGAGTGTTGGGGTGGTTTTGGGTCACCAAAGTCAATTTGGCAACCAAAAGAGAGAAGGTGCATAGCGATGCCTATTATCCAAAGGATAATATGATGGACTAATCTTGTTATAATCTTGTAGGATTCTTCTAGGGCTCTCCTTGATAATTTCAGCATCATAGACCTTCCAAAAATGCACAAGAAATCCGTCCAAAGAAGGTTCTAGGCCAAACTGCCATGTTTTGACTTTGTTTTCTGCTCCTGAAGCTTCCTTCAATTGAATCTCCATCGAGACATCTGAATTAGCCTTCGACTTCTTCATACCAAATGTTCCTTGATAAGTGTAGATCATCCTGGTAAAATTTCAGAGCTTATTTCGCCATGTTTTGGCCGGAAATTCTGCCGGAATCCTTATAGGTCTGGTGTTGCCAGTTTTTTGTCTTTTAGTCAGAAACTTGGACTGATATTTTGAAGACCTTACACTCCGAAATAGCTCTTTTACTCTTCATAAGAAATGATTCTTAAGATGTCTAGAATAGATCTGGAAAGTTTCAACTCATTTGAAGTTCGTTTGATCAGGCTGCCACCCCTCATTTATTGTCTAGCTCGCTTTCTCCTAGCCGGAGTAAGAAAATGTGTTAAGGTTGACTTTTTAGTGCATTTCCATTCTTCTTCATTATTTCCTAGCATGATAAGGCCAGGAAAACATAATAAATATATATAAATAAACACAAAGGTTAAGCAAAAGTACAAGATTAGGGAAATAATGAAATTGGATTAGTTAACATTAAATTGGACTTTAGAACAAGTAATTTCCATGTTTTAGGGGACAAATATGTATATGAATTATGATCCAACATATCCCGGTAGGAATGACTTAGAAGAGAGTCAACAAATATTAACCAGTGATGTGTTTGATCAGAAATGCTCTTTAGTTTCTAGGCAGTGGTCAGAAGATGCATGTCTAGATGCTGCATGTGTTATGATTGTGTTGGATGAACTGCCTTTCAGTTCAATTGAAAGGCTAGGGTTTCTTTATTTTTGTTCAGTAGCTGTACCAACGTGAAATGTGCCTTGTAGGAGAGTTGTTGTGAAGAATTTTTTGCGCATGTATGATGCCAAAAAGCAGACATTGAAGGGGGAATTGAGGTCATATTTTGTCTGTTTGACAACAGACACATGGACCTCATGTGAGAACATCAATTATATGGTTATAACAGCACATTTCATAGATGCTTCCTGGCATATGCACAAAAGAGTCCTGAATTTTTGTGTTATACCTAACCATAGTGGGAATAGCATAGGAAAGATTTTGGAAACTTGCTTGGTTGAATGGAATTTGGATAGGGTATTGACTATATCCGTAGACAATGCATCGGCAAACAAGGTAGCCATAGAGTACCTTAAAAACAAAATGAGTGGATGGCCTAGGAAACCTTTGTTTGATGGGAGGTTTATGCATGTGAGATGCATGGCTCACATTGTCAACATAATTGTGAGGGCTGGTCTGCATATAATGGATAGGTCAGTGGCTAGCATTAGAAATGCTGTTAGGTATGTGAGGAGCAGTGGACAAAGATATGATGCATTTAAGCTATGTGTTGAGAAAGAGAAGATACCGTGTAAGAAAATGTGTGTGTTAGATGTGCCTACAAGGTGGAACTCCACCTTCATTATGCTAGACACTGCTTTAGAATTAAAGAAGGCTTTCAATAGAATGGCAGATGAGGAAGATGCTAAATACAGAAGTTATTTTGATGAAGATGAGGAGCTTGATGATGAAAATATAGAGGCTGAAACTCAAGTTAGGCCAAGGCAGGCTAGGAAAAAGGTAGGGTCCCATGAGCAAGCTGATTGGGATAAAGCAAGTGTTTTTGTGAAGTTTCTGAAGGTTTTCTACGATGTCACAGTTAGTGTGAGTGCACAGCTTCACCCTACAGCAAACGAAGCCTTCCATGACATAGTCACAGTCAGTGGCGGATCTAGGATTCGAAAATAGGGTGGGCTACATATTAAAGTGTCTTTTTTTGGGCGAAGCCCAAATTTTTTTTTTCCGGTACAACTATGTACAAATGTAAGAAGTATCGTGTTGTATTGACATTGACGGATGCTGGGAGGCGAGAGTATTTGAAAGAGAACAAGTAGTGACTGATAGGCTATAGAAACGAGAGTGAGAAACCTGAGAGAAGAAGAAAACGAGGGCTCAATTTCTAATGAGTAATGGAATGGACGAAGAGGAGACTGAAGACTGATCCCTAATTATTTTTGGGTGGGCTTCAACATCAAGACGACAACATTTGATAATACTATATATAGAAATTTTTTTTTCTTCAAAACTTTCGGGCGGGCTTGAGCCCTCCCCATCAACTATGTGGATCCGCCAGTGGTCACAGTCAAGGTAGAGCTTGATGAGCTGTTTCACAAACCCATTGATAGTGATTCAAGTGAGAGTGACAAGGTTTTGTTTGGTATGGCTAACAAAATGAGGACCAAGTACAAGAAATACTTCGGATCCCTTGATGACATCAATGAGTTGTTTTTTGTTGCACTTGTTTTGGATCCGAGGTATAAACTGAAGAATTTTGATTATGCATGTGTGTGAAACAATGCTTTACATGGGACGTGAAGAGATTAAGAGGAGATCAAATGAAGTGAAACTGCTTGTGCTGGATTTGTGTGATCTATATGCGACTTCTAATAGTGATCAGATTGCTTCAAAGAGGAAAAAAAATGTGGGAGAAGGCCCTAGCAGCAGACCAACACCAAGTGTGCCCACATGAGGGTTAACCGGGAAAAAGGCTGCTATGCTAGACTTGTGGAACAAGCAGCTTGAAGGTGAGGGCAGTGGTGGTTGGAGGAGAGGTTGATAGATACTTGCTTGATCCCATAGAGAAGCTTCAAGACAATGAAAATTGGAAGATTTTGGATTGGTGGAGAGTTAATGGTTCAAAGTCTCCTAACTTGCAAGCTGTGGCAAGGGATGTTTTAGCAATCCAAGTTTCAACAGTAGCTAGTGAGAGTAGTTTCAGCACAGGGAAGAGGGTAATTGATCCTCATTGGAGTTCATTAATTCCTCGAACTGTTGAAGCCCTAATCTGCCTCCAAAATTGGCTCAAATCTGATGCAATAATGGGGTTAGAATATATTCCAACCATTGAGGAAATGGGGTGGTTTGAGGATGTTGAAAAAGGTTAGTAACTTAATTACTTGCATTTTTTACTTAATAATGTGAACTGTTATTACATAGCTTGATTAGCTTCTTTTTGCAACTTTACGACTTATAATGTGAACTGTTCTTTGTTTGTTTGCGCTTATGTAGAACAAGCAGAAGAAGAGAGAAAGAGATTGGAGAAGGCCAATGCAGGTGCAGCAGTAGAAGTTGAAGAAACTCATGCCACTCAACAAAGCCGAAAGGCTACAAAGTCTTCCAAACTTTCAAAGAGTAGTGATGCATCAAAATCAGTGTCAAAGACTCCGAGTGTGAAAAAAATAAAATAAGCTCAGGTTTGCTCATTGTTTTTGTTTTGTTTGAGTTAGTGAACTAAAATAATCAGTTCTGGACTTGGTGAGTTGGTGAACTTACTAGTTTGTTTGTTTGTTTGTTTGTTTGAGTTGCAGTAGGTTGTGTTTGGAAGTTGGAACTATGGAAGAATCAAGAATGTAAAGGAAAGTGGAATTGTGGAAGTCTAGAAGTTGTTTGATAGTTTGATTGTTTACTGCATTTTTTGAATTTTTATCATTGTTATTTCATAACTTGATTGTTTGATTATTTGTTGAACTTGTTGAATCACTTGAATGCTTGCTATCTTTATTTCATTTCTGTTTCAGCCTTTAATAATGCTGCTGTACTCTACAGTCTACTACTCATTTTATTTCAATTCACTTTCATAGTTTGACAGTTTGTCACTTTGTTATTGTTCTAGTTTGATTATTGCTTGATAAGTTGATATGCTGCTTGATTGTGTGATACTGATGTAATTGCTCATTTGCTTGATATGGCAGATATGCTGCTAGAGAAGGGTAGCACATAAGCACAGTGCTTTAGTAGTTTAGTTATTCTCATTCTTTGATAGTTTGATCAATTGATGGCATTCATGACTTATGAGCTAGAGAAGGGTGAATTTCAGTTTCATACATTTCTGATTTCTGTACTTTTGATGGTAAAAAACAGTGAGTTTCAATTGCCCAATTTGGAATAAATATGTTTCAGTTTTGCACTTTGGCAATTGACTGTTTTTGCAGTTTCTGGCACCTTGTTTAGAACCGATAACCGACAAAACCGACCCGACTGAAAACGGTTCGGTTTGATGTCGGTTCTAGCCTTAAATTTTGACAAACCCGAACTGAAAACATCCCCTTCGGTTCGGTTTCGGTTCCTGTTTTTTTTTTTTTCAAACCCGAACCGTCCCAGGCCTAATTGACATGCTCTTCTAATTTCACCACCGAGAAAACATGATTTTTAGAATATGTTCCAATTGAGAAATACCAAAATCTAACAAATTTTTTGAATGTGCTCCAAGCGCTTGAACAAGAAAACAAAAACATAGAATTGTTGGTCTATATCCCCAAATACTTGAATTTAGTTTATGTACGAAAGCATTAAATAATTCTTTTTGGTCTAAATGGTCTTGCACTACAAGATATCGCTAATTTTGTTCATTTTCCTCAAAATTTGAACAACAAATTATAGTGTTGAATAAACATTAGAGCAACTTTAGTAATACTAACAATTTTTTAGTCAAATTTTAACCAAAGTAGCTAAAAAGTCATTTTAGCAAATTACTTTAGAAATACGTATGCATCAGTTTTCTCTATTTTAGAAAGATTTGAATTTATATTATTTATTGAATGAAGAAAAAATAGTCTAAATGTCTATATAAATTACACAAAATGGCTTGAAAGAAATGTTTTAAATTAATAAAAGAATAGAGAGCTTCTAGCTCTCTATATTTAGGAGCGAGGTAGTTAAACTAGAAAGCTACTTAAGAGTTTGGTGCAGCTACTAGAATTGATAAAAACTAAACATACTCTCTAAAATAGTTAATGAGCTAAGATAGAAAGTCTGCCAAAGATGTATTTAGCCTTAAACTACATTTTTAAACTCATTGACAAAAAAAAAAAAAAAAAAAATCCACTATATGTTCCACGTCATTATGAAATTGGCAATTACCGCTCAAGTAGGTTAATGAGTGTTGGAAACAAAATGATATTTTGGGTTGCTATAATTACAATTATAATTATTTGAAATTTTCATGTTATACTGAATGCGGTATACTTTTGTTATATTCAATGACGATCTATAAGCTAACTTCAATAGCAGTCACATGTGAATATTTCCAATGAATGAATACATAATTATTTCCTTACGTACCTTGTTTGTAGCTACTATTTATAGGTGATACTCTTTATGGCTCCAGAACGAAGCACAAGAATTCAAATATTTATTTTGATAATTTACAAAGGGGATTTTATTTGCCAGTAATTTGGGTAGAATGTAAATAAGTTCTGTTAAGTCTATTAGGAATTTATAGCTTCCTTTTTAAGTAATTTGGGTAGAATGTATATAAGTTCTGTTAAGTCTATTAGGAATTTATAGCTTCCTTTTTAATTATGTTTTTTTTTTTTTTGACTTTGTCAAGGGGAACCCAAAGGCTTCCTAGGCCCAAGATAAACCCCTTCGGCGCATGTGAAATGCTCCAACTGTGCATTGCAGCACAGTGCCTGGCCACTTTGACAGCTTCGGGGTTCGAACCTAGGTTGGGGAGCACACCCAACTAGACAAGAACCACTAGGCCACTTGCAGGGTTGGTTATGTTGGCAGGGTTGGTTTAGCTTATGATCCTTGCATAAATCAACTTTTACATTTCTCGTGTAATAAGACACGGCAGTTCTCTTGTTACAATTAGTATCCTCCAAAATCTCGCATCACATTAGTGTACCTATTAGGTTGTTGATAGTAAGTGTCAAGTAGCAAAAACCATTTTATTTTATCACGCCGTGATATGATAAACATACAAGACTTGCTCAAAAGGGATTTGTGTGCAGAGCAAAAATGCAAGACCCAGGTGCTCATTTTATCCTAGTGACCCTCAAGGTAACACTTTTTGCACGGTATACTTGAAATAGGATCAATCAATATTTCACATTCTAATTCTAATAATTATATGAAATTGATGTTGCTAATGTGGTTGTTATACTCACCAAAGTGCGCATGACAGATGAGTTGATCAAATGGTTAAGTTGTGTTACATGAAACAGAGAAATGACACTTCAATCTAATTCTGTAACTTTGAATTTAACAATAATATTTTACCGTATTGCTTCGTGTGGGTGTAGATTATCATGCTTAAAAGCATGTTAGTAGCTTCAGGTCCATAATATGCATATCGTAGCGCATATCAAGAAGCTAGTGTTTACTTAAAGTCTGTCTATCAATAACTCATCCATTTTCAACATCAGATTTAGTACACAACATTGAGTTTGCGAGTTTGTTCAACTAGGCCTTAACATTTGCAGTTATATTGGGCCAAACACCAGGTAATAAACTTAGCCCAACGAAAAGTTGCAAAGAGACCCAAAAAGACACGTCCAACCCGTTCTTCTTACACCCGACCCGAAAATCCACCCAAAGAAATTACGACTCGTCGTAGGCTCGTGGCCAGTAGGCTAAAGGCCCCAAGACCAAGTAATAGACCAGGAGCAAAGCGAAAGCGAAAGCGAGAGAGAGAGAGAGAGAGACGATGGACTCGAGCGGAGCTTCGCTGCCGTCAGGCCCCGACGGAACGAAGCGGCGCGTGAGCTACTTCTACGAGCCCACCGTCGGCGACTACTACTACGGCCAAGGCCACCCGATGAAGCCCCACCGCATCCGCATGGCCCACAACCTGATCGTCCACTACGGCCTCCACCGCCGCATGGAGATCAACCGCCCCTTCCCCGCCGCCCCCTCCGACATTAGAAAATTCCACTCCGACGACTACGTCGACTTCCTCGCCTCCGTCTCCCCCGAAACCCTCTCCGACGCCGTCCACGCCCGCCACCTCAAGCGCTTCAACGTCGGCGAGGACTGCCCCGTCTTCGACGGCCTCTTTGGCTTCTGCCAGGCCTCCTCCGGTGGCTCTATTGGCGCCGCCGTCAAGCTGAACCGGAGGGACTGCGATATTGCCATCAATTGGGCCGGTGGGCTTCACCATGCCAAGAAAGCTGAGGCCTCAGGGTTTTGTTACGTGAACGACATTGTGCTCGGGATTCTTGAGCTGCTCAAGGTTCATAGGGTGATAGTCACTATTCTCTTAACTCTAGTTGTTTATCATAGGTTTTTTTAGGTTGATTTTTCTGTGTGGAGTAGTTTGTTTACTTGCACTGAGTGATTTTGCTTCGGTCTGATTATAGAAAAGTAATTATGCTTTTTGGATTTTACTATGCTAGCTGCATTTGGTGATTTTCGAGTTAGGAGCACATAATGTGGGGTTAGAAAAGTTGAATCAGATGAAAATAGGAATGAAATGATATTTACCTGTGAAAGTATATCTATTCTGTGTTGAGTAATTGTGATTTTTTTTTTTTTTTTTGGTCTGATAATAGAAAAGTAATTATGGTGTGGGAATGGTGCTCTTTGGTTTCTGCTGTACTTGTTAAGTAAAAATGCTAGCTGCTTGTTACTGTGAGACATTTACTGAGTTTGGAGGCATTTTTGGTACTGAGCTATGCAATTTCTTAGTTGCTGTATGCTCCCTTGCCTTTAATCACTAGCAAGTAATTTGGGGTCACTAATGTTGAATATGATAAACTTTTGAATGACTGTTAGCTACTGGTGAAAGTGTTTATATATTTCTACCCCGATGATACTCTATACGTATGGTTCAAAGTGTCGACCTGTGTTCTGTTCATCTTGTATCAAATGTCATCGTTAGTTTGATTGTTTATTGAATTGCTTATGGATCTGGTAATTCTTGCTGCACAGCGTGTTCTTTATGTAGACATTGACGTTCACCACGGAGATGGAGTTGAGGAGGCATTTTACACTACCGACAGGGTAATGACTGTGTCCTTCCATAAGTTTGGCGATTTCTTTCCAGGGACTGGGCATATCAAGGATGTCGGTGCAGGGCCTGGGAAAAATTATGCCTTGAATGTCCCGCTGAATGATGGCATGGATGATGAGAGTTTTCGCAGTCTGTTTAGGCCCCTCATCCAAAAGGTTATGGAGATGTATCAGCCAGATGCAGTTGTTCTTCAGTGTGGAGCGGATTCCCTATCTGGTGATCGGTTGGGGTGCTTCAACTTATCTGTCAAAGGTCATGCCGATTGTCTCCGCTATCTTCGATCTTTCAATGTTCCTTTGATGGTTTTGGGCGGCGGAGGATATACAATCAGGAATGTTGCTCGTTGCTGGTGCTATGAGGTTTATCTCACTTATTCTCTTTTCATTTTGACACCAACATAACATCTTGTTTTTGATTTAATTCTTTTTGCAATCTATGTATGTGATGAGTTGTTAATATGAGTGTGCATCTGTTTGTAACAGACAGCAGTTGCTGTTGGGGTGGAGCCAGAGAATAAATTGCCTTACAATGAATACTACGAGTATTTTGGCCCAGATTACACTCTTCATGTCGACACATGCAACATGGAGAACCTCAACTCACCCAAAGAAATGGAGAACATAAGGTGAGTTTGATCCATTACATATTACAGCTGGTGACTTGGTGGTAGTGACTGTATTATGGTGCTGTTTACTTCAAATTTTCATTTTTAATTGGTGATTAATGATGCCAGAATATGAAATTCATCCAAATATTTATTGATAGACTTGCAAAAGATAATTAAAGATCTACATGTCAAATATGCATTAATTTATAAATGTTTGTGGTAAAAATCCTATGGTTCTGAACTTTAGAATAATCATAATATATTGCAAACTGGAAATAGCTTATCCTAAGTAATTTGGAACTATTGGAGGGTAACTTAGATAATGTTTGTGCTAAATAGTTCTCAGAATTTGATAATATTCTGCAATGGAACCTTGAATTCTCTCAGAGTTTGTGGTCTACTAATGTCCCACTTCACAAGCAATCTTAGTTTTTCCATTGAAAAACTACCTGCCTTGCTTATCTCTTAACTTTTGGTTTTCATAATTCCTTACCCTCTTCACACAATTACTTTGGCCAGTTAGATATTTGTTTTTAACTCACCATGTCATCTCTTTTTACATATGGTGTTTGCACCTTTTTTCTTGTAGCAATTCCATATTTGTGCTTCTGTTTCCTTTCTCGAGATTTTGCAACTTTTTGGATTATGTAAAGGAAACTTTAGCTTGGAAACATATCTTGAGAATGCTGGGCTGTTGTTTTTCAACTCATTGTGCGAGTTTTGTTATTGATTATTATCTTCCCCAGGAATACACTGCTAGAGCAACTCTCTAGATTACCTCATGCACCAAGTGTCCCCTTCCAGACAACACCGCCAACTACAGAAGTCCCAGAGGAGGTTCGTAACTAGTGAGAAATTAATTGGATTCTTTCCATGTTTTCATTGTCCTTGTTTCTAAACCTTACTACTGGTTTGAGTGGATGTAGGCAGAAGAGCGCATGGACCACAGACCAAAGCGTCGTATTTGGGAGGGTGTGGACTATGATTCTGATCCTGATGATGATGATGAGAAGCCTTGGAAGTACTCCAATTCTGCTGGTCTGCGTGGTGTTAAAACTGAGATGAGGTTAGGGTTCTGTATTTCATACTGTAGATAAAGTGCTTTTGTTTTTGTTTCTTGTCCTGCTATTCAACTTCAGTTTTTCGCGGGTTTTTGGAGATTCAGTTTGATACAGTCATCCAGTAGAAAAATAAATAGACTGCAGGTCTTCACGTAATTTGGACTTGCAGTTTCGAAACGTTGTCTATTTATGATGGTTCTTTTGATAAAGTGAGATTTAATTTCGTCTGTATCCCCCTCATCTAATGCCAAGGTTTGTAATTGTTAATACAGGGATGTTCCTGATGAAATGGAAGAAGACGAAGATCATCCTCCGTGTTGTTAGCATTGGATTTTTGTAGCTTCTCATCTTATGCCCCTGTATCACCTAGACAAGTCTTCCCCATACCGTAAAACGTTTTGTGAAGCCAAGAGCTCAATTCAAGTCACATAGATATTCTAGAAAGGCATCATATAATGTTAGAGTAGGCACAGTTTAATCGTCAGGAGAGTGGTGCCCTTGTTCTATTGAGCCCTTCTGTTTGATATTACAATGTGTAGAACCCATCCTATGGTTTGGTTCACAGATGAATATCAATACTTACAATGTGCAGAGTTAACCCTTCTAGTTATCACCAAAGATTAACTTCTTTTCTAGTCATCATGTTGGCGCCACAATTTTCTTTCTATTCGTCTATTGATTGATTTTTTTGGCTTTGATATTCTTTTTATTTTTTACTTATCATTTTTTTTTTTAAATTTATTTATCAAACAAGTCTAGGAGCCCCCGCCCTTTTCATTGTCTTTGCCTTTTTCTCTGCAAAAGAGCGAGAGACAGAGAAAGCAATAAGAAATGTCACTCTTGCAAAACCCTCTCCAAATTCGACCGTTGATTCGCTACCCATTTCAAAACTGCCCCAACTCTCTCCAACCCGCCACCCCAAACCTCCATTTCCGTCCCAAAACACCTCCAAAGCCAATCCATTTCCACCCATCAACACCCAAATGCCAGCAGACCCATCGTTCCAGCCCCCAACCCAAAACCCAGGACGACGGCATCCCCGCCGAGGATGTCAAAATCCTCGCCAAGTTCAAGTCCAGGTACAATTACATCCGTGTCCTCGAAGTTTCCCGGAGAGCCGACCACCCTTTCGCCGGCTCAAGGCTTCTCCTTCTAGACGTCCCCGGAAACATCCACAGCATCTCTTATATCTTCAAGAACCTCACCAACACTTATTTCGACGTTTTCGCCACCTTCCCGCCCATTTTGCCTCCCGGACCCCTCGCAATTCTCGGGTTTGGGGCTGGTACGGCCGCCCGGTCCATTCTGGAGCTGTACCCGCAAGGGGTGGTTCATGGGTGGGAGATTGACCCAACTGTGGTTGCTGTGGCAAGAGAGTACTTTGGCCTTTCGAAGCTCGAAAGGCAGTTCCCAGATAGGCTTGTAATCCACATCGGAGACGCATTTAAAGCCTCGTCGAAAGATGGGTTTGCCGGAATTTTGGTGGATTTGTTTGCCCAAGGGAGTTTGGTCCCGGAGCTTCAAGACCCAAATACTTGGGAGATGCTCACCAGGTGTTTGAGAAAAGGCGGGAGAGTAATGGTCAATGTGGGAGGCAGTTGTGTGGAGGCTGAGGACTCGCAGAAAGATGGGAAAGTAGTTATGCAAGACACTTTGAAGGCTATGCATCAGGTTTTCGGTGACAAGCTCTTTGTATTGAGCCTTGGGAATCGGCAGGAAGATAGTTCGATTGCTCTTACTGGTGATGTGCCTGATGTTGAGGCTTGGAAGAAGGCGCTGCCGCCTTCTCTAGCTGGTTATGTCGATATGTGGAAGCCATTCAGTGGTTAAATCGGTACGCTTTACTTGCTTGTTTCAATGACTGGTGTGTGTGTGTGTGTGTGTTTACTGAAGTGTTCATTAGGCAGTTTGTTGATGCTAGTCCTTGTAGTTGGCATATTTTTTCTGTTTGAATCCACATTGATAATTCGATATATAATACATTGCAGCCTATTTGCTAATCATATGAATTTTAGAGCCTGCAATAGCATAGTGTGGCATTGTCTTCTTCAAGTGCTGGCGATGGATCTTAGACCTGTTGTGCAACCCATATAAGTGGGGGAGCCAAGTTAAGGCCTACAGAGTTGGTAGGAGGTTAAGAAGTCGTAGTTGAAAACTAGTTTTACACCCAAAGTTGATGCTTACCTTGGGATTCATCAATCTTCATGTTTCCTATCCATTTCACGAAGAGGGGCATACATTGTCAAAATCAGCTGCTCAATTTGAGACCGAGAATCCATTAGTTTCTTATCTCCTCTTTTTTAACCCAGATGCTCAACTTGGTATTCTTTTTGTGGTTTTTGGTTTTTTTTTGAGCAACTTGATGGAACGGTTGACTTCAGAGCGAAGACAGAATCCAGCTGTATATCCTAAATCACCAGTTTTTGTGGGAGGCTTCTATTTTGTTCCGATGGAGAGGTCCTAATAAGAAAGTGAGGATAGCTGTACACCTAGTATGTGGAAAGTTGGAAACTGAAGTCAAATTGCGTCTATATATTAGTGTCTGTGCCTTCCATGAAAGCAAGGGAAATAATACTTCAGGTCGAAGTCAACTCCATATTTTCCTCAACCTAACAATAGATAATCCTCCTTACCAAACCCTCATTAAATAAAAACCAAAACAGTAGTTTAAGCACTTATACAGCTCAAGTAGTGAATCTATAAATCTTTCTTCATCGTTTTCAATATCCTAGGATCATGACAAAACATTCACACTGAAAGGCTCTACAACTTCTTGAATCCTGCTTTCCATGATGAGTGGTTTTCCGAAGAAGTTGGTTTTAGCTGTAGTTGCTACATATTTTCTCGTGGGTCTTCTACCTGTTAATTCTGCAGTATTTTCTCATGGTAATAAGGCCTTCCTTTCCCCAGCATGACTTGGTCTAATTCATGCTTTACCCTTTATTTTAATTGCAACCTTCGTCTAACATATGTTCTAGAGAAACTATGAGGTTTTCTTTTTTGCCTCTATTATGTTTTCACTGATCAAACTTTCGGTGTGATTTTCTTATGGGTGAAGGGGGTGAGATGAGCTTATGGCATATTGACTGTAGAGATGGCTTGAAGAAGAGAACTGGAAGAAGAGAAGGTAACTTTGGATGTCAAGGTGACATTGCTAGCATGAAAACAAAGCCCACCCGTAGTTTAAGAACAACCCTATCCCCACCACCTCCGCCCTTTAAAAGTAAAGCAGGATCACAGCGTGATGCTGCACCTCCTCCATCTGTTTCATGATGGCTATGTATGTCTTATGTACTCTGCGGATGTTGATCATTCCCTTGGGAAGTTTTCATTTCGACTTTGTTGCCTCATTTGCAAGTCCATTTGGCTGTGGTCTTTAGACAAGAAGCTACTTGAGTGAAAATAGTTTGAATTCCTCATATGAGTGAGACTTGAGAGTAAAAGTATGTAAATCTATTGAATATTTTCTTTAGTATATATATAATCCATCCATCTCTGCAATTCTACAAGGATCAACCCAAATATTATATCTCTGCAATTTGGGTGTCTTGTTCTTTATCAATAGAATGATGCAGGGCCAGTACAAAGCAGGTAGCATATGACACCACAGGCACAAACAGACGATTAATCTCGGCAACTTTGACAAGGATTAACCCAGATAATATATCTTTGCAATTTAGGGTATTATTCATCATCAGTAAAATTATGCGGGTTTAGAATAGAATAGCAGATAGTATATGTTAAACACACACATACCGAGTTTGTGGATCGGCAAGTCGATGGATTTGGGAGTTGGATATCTTCTCAGGTTAAACAGATGCTCAATCTAAGATAATATATTAGTCCAGAAAAGCGTATAAGATATATATATAGAAGCTTTTTATGTACTGGAATTGCCACAAGTATCTTTTTAAGTACAATGGATAGCTGCAAAGTTTAACGTAAAAAGCCCGTGCTGAAGGGCATGCAATCAAGACTGGATTATGTCATGAAAACTTCGAATCAAAGCATTCAAAACTCTTTATTTACTCCAACCATGCATGCATAATCTGTAAATCTCGCCATTGCCATAGAGAACTTTGGCCTTTCCAGACTTGAAAGACCATACTTATTAGTCTATTGGAAATGCATCGGAGCTAGCACTAGAGTTGGTTTTCAGGGGTTGGAATTTGTTTTCTCAAGGTAGTTATGCTCACAGAGTGTTTGAGTAAAGGCGGGATAATAGAAGTGAATTTAGAAGTAGTTGTGTAGAGGCAGAGGACAAAGAGATGTATGGGAAGGTAGGTATGGAAGATGCTTTGAAGGCTATTGCATCAGGTTTCACTGACAAGCTTTTTGTGTTGAGCCTTGGTTACTGATGATGTGCCGGATCTTGACACTTAGAAGAAGGCTCTTGTGCTCTTTAACGGGCTATGTTGATGTGTGTATGCCATTTAGCGGTTAAATTTGTATGTATTACTTCCTTGATTGAATTGATTGGTGTTATGGTCTTTACTGAAGTATTCAAGAGGCAGTCTACTGATGCTAATCCTTGTAGTTTTGCATATATTCCTGTTTGAATCAAATATTGCTCAGACCGAGTTTTGTTTATCTTCTCATGTGCTGTATTAGGCTTAATATATATTGTTGGTCAATTTCGTAATCATTCGAGTTGTAGAGAATAATCAAAACATTATATAGTCTACCAGGATAGACGTTACTAGTCAATTTCGTAACCACTTGAGCTTTTCAATCCATTCATTGTAGATTGTATGGCATGGTCTTCTAGTCTTGGTTCTGAATTTTGAGGCCTACAAAGTGGGACAGGAGATTACGAAGACTACAATACTATGCACCTTCGTTTGCCTCGACTTTTCTTTCGCCCAGCAGCCAACTCAAGAGGTTACCATCACTTCGGATCAAATTAATGCGGTTCAAGCAAAGCAGAATGCACAGAGACAACAGAGCATACTGCAAAAGTCTAACAATGGTTTTATACCAATTTTTTACCATTACTTTGAATTCATCATCTTCAAGATCCATCTGTCAAATTGAGCTGCCTATTCATCACAAGCTTTTAGAACCTCAGTCCTTTAGTGCTAATATATTCTCCCACTAGCACAAAAAATTATTAGCCGCATTATCAACGTGGTGTTCTTTTTTGTGGTTTTTGGTTTTTACTATCAACTTGTTGGAATGGTTGACTTCATATCAAAGACAAAACCAGCTGTTTAAATTACCAGTTTTCTAGTACGCTTCTGTCTTGTTCTAATGGAGAGGTCATGTGAAGAATATAAGGGCTCTTTACCAGTCCTCGGTCAATATTCACTAGCTAGCTCTAGATTTAGCACTTGGAAGTCGAAGTCAAAATTGTCTATATTATTGTCCTTATGCCTTCCCTGAAAGCAAGGGGAATAATCTCTGAAGTCGAAGTCAACTTCTTATTTTCCTCAACCTAACCATAAAATCCTCCTTCAACCAAACACTCATTAGAGTAAAGGAAAACAGTAATTATAATACAATTGAACACAATGTAGCTTAAGCTCTATAAATTTGCTTCAGAGTTTTCAGTATCCTAGGAGACAAAGCATTCACACTGAAAATTTCTGTATGTTCTTGTTTCCTGCTTTGCCTTTTTCGGGCAAAGTTGGTTTTAGTTTTAGTAGCTGTATATTGATGGAGAGCTCATGACAAGGAATATGAGGATTTTTTTTCTACTCATTAGCTCTACCTTACACTTTAATCGAAGTCAAATTACGTCTATATAATAGTGAAGGCACACTGAAAGCAAGGGAAGTAATATGTAATATGTGAAGTCCAAGTCAACTCCTATTTTCCTAAAACTCAATCCTCCTTCTACTAGACCCTCATTATATGAAACCAGAACAGTAATAAAATCAAGCGATTATTTGGCTCAAGCAGTCAATCTATAAATCTTTCTTCATTATTTTCAATATCCTAGCATCATATCAAAGCATTCACACTGAAAAGCCTTCCATGATGAGTAGTTATCCGAAAAAGTTGGTTTTAGCTGTAGTTGCATTTTCTCTTCTTGTGGGTTTTCTACCTGCAACTTCTGCATTATCTCCTCATGGTAATAGGACTTTCTCACCCGCAATGCTTTACCTTTTGTTGGAAATTGCATTCTCCCATCTAACATAAGTTGTAGAGAAATCGTGACAATTTACTTTTTTTGTCCTTAAGTATGATATCAATGAAATATTCTGACAATTAATACTAGTTGCTTGCTGTGATTATCTTATGGGTGAGGAGGTGAGATGAGTTTATGGATATTGCCTATAGAGATGGCTTGAGCAAGATAATTGGAAGAAGAGAAGGTAACTTTGGATGTCAAGGTGACAGTGTTAGCACGAAAACAAAGCCCACCCACAGCCTAAGAACAACCCCATCCCCACCACCTGCGGCCTTTAGTAGTAAACCAGGATCACAGCGTAATGCTGTACCTCCTTCATCTGTTTCATAATGACTATCTATGTAACTATGTTTATGTATTCTGCGGATGTTGATAATTCCCTTGGCAAGTTTTCATTTTCAACTTGTTGCTCATTTACTAGTCCATTTGGCTTCGGGGTCCTATACAATAATCTACTTGAGTGAAAGTAGTTTTTCCCGAAGTAAAAGTATGTAAAATCTGTTTAATACTTTCTTCAGTATATAGAATCCATTAATCTCTGCAGTGTTACAAGGATCAACCCAAACACTGTATCTCTGCAATTTGGGTGTATTAGTTTATCAATAGGATTATGCAGGGTCTAGAATAGAATAGCAGGTGGTATATGCGACACATGCAAATTAATCTGCAACTTTCACAAGTATTAACCCAAAGACTATATCTCTGAAATTCTGGGTGTCTTATTCTTTATCAATAGAATTATGCAGGGTTTTAGACTAGAATAACAGATAATATATGTTCAGCAGACACACGATCATACTAATCTAAGCTATTTCTCAGGTTATCCATATACTCAATTTAAGAAGTATGTGAGGCTAGAAAAAAATATATAAATATAAAGAAGCTTTCTTATACATGAATTGCCATATCTTCAAGTACAACGGATAGCTGCAAAGTTAAACGTGAAACTACTTATTGAGGGGCTTGTGATGAAAGCTATAGAGCATGGTCTAAGGTTGCATCAACCTTTCAAAATATCTAAATTAAAGCATATGCATACGTAGTGTACATATCTCGCTGTTGCCAGAGAGTAGTACTTTGGCCTTTTCAGACTTGAAAGACCATACCCACCCAGATATGCTTATTTGGAAATGCATGCTTATTATTCTTTTGGAAATGCATTTAAAGCTAGCACTAGAGACACGTTTTCAGGAATTTTGGATTTCTTTTTTCAAGGTAGTTATGCTCACCAAATTTTTGAGAAAAAGGCAGGAGAATAGTGGTCAATGTAGGTAGTAGTGTGTAGAGGCAGAGGACTCGCAGATAATTTGGGCAAGTAGGTATGGAAGACACTTCAAAGGTTATAGTATCGGGCTTTCAGTGACAAGCTTTACGTGTTGAGCCTTGGGAATTGATAGGAATATACTTGTATTGCCCTTACTGATTGCCAGATCTTGATGCTTGGAAGAAGGCGCTGCTGCGCTCTTTAGCTGGTTATGTTGATATCTGCATGCCGTTGAGCAGTTAAATTGGTATCTTTTAGTTCCTTGATTAAAACGATTGGTGTTGTGGTGTGTACTGAAGTAGTCATGAGGCAGTCTATTGATGCTAACCATGTGGCTATGCATATTTTCCCGTTTGAATCAAAATATTGCTCAGACTGAGTTATTTTTATCCTCACATCTGCTGTATTTGGCTTGATATATATTGTTGGTCAATTTTGTAATCAGTTGAGCTGTAGAGATTAACGAAAGTACAAACCATAATCTATCAGGATAGACATTATTAGTCCATTTCCTAACATCTTGACATTTTCAATCCATTGATTGTATAACATGGTCTTCTAATGTTGTTTCTGAGGCCTACAGTGGATAGGAGATTATGAAGATAAGTCTAACAGTGGTTTCATACCAAGTTTTGACCATTACAGTTCATCATGTCATATGCGTACACATCCATTTCACCCCAAAAAAAAAAAGACGGAAGTAAATTGTCAAAATGAGCTGCTATATTCATCACAAGGGTTGAGAACCTTAGTCCTTTAGTGCTAATATATATATCCTCCACCTTGCCAGAAAAACTCTATGTTATTAGCCGCATTAGGATTTGGCTTCTCTGCTATAACTATAATGGATTTGGCTGAGAAGCCAAGTCCATTATCAACTTGGTGTTCTTTTTTGTGGTTTTTGGTTTTTGCTATCAACTTGTTGGAATGGTTGACTTCATATCAAATGCAGAACCAGCTGTATAAATTACCAGTTCTTTTAGTATGATTCTGTCCTGTTCTGGGGAGGTCATGAGATGAATATGAGGGCTCTTATTAGAAATCCTCAGTTCTTCACTACTCTCACTAGTCAGCTCTAGATTTAGTACATGGAAAATCAAAATCAAATTTGTGTATATATAATAGTCCTTCGGCCTTCCATGAAAGTGAGGGAAGTAATCTCTGAAGTTGAAGTCAACTTTCTTATTTTCCTCAACCTAACCATAAACAATCCTCCTTCTACCAAACACTCATTAGAGTAAAGGAAAACAATAGTTATAATATTACTAAACACGATATAGCTTAAGCGGGGGATCTATAAATTTTGCTTCAGGGTTTTCAGTATCCTAGGAGACAAAGCATTCACACCGAAAAGTTTCTACTAGTTCTTGTTTCCTGCTTTGCAAGATGAGTGGTTTTCCGGCGAAGATGGTTTTAGTTTTAGTAGCTGTATATCTTCTTCTGGGATTTTTACCAGCAACTTCTGCTTTACTTTCTCATGGTAATAATACCTTCCCTCCCCATGTTCACTTGGTTTGATTTTATGTTTTGTAAATGTTGCAGAGATATCATGAGGTTTATTTCCTGCCTTTAATATTGTTTGAAGGATCAAACTTTCTGGTTAGCTATTGACCTTTGCTGTTTGCTGTGATTTTCTTAATGTTAGCTGAAGATGGTGAGAAGAGTTTATGGCATGTTGACTGTAGACATGGCTTGATGAAGATACTTGGAAGAAAAGAAGGTTACTTTGGAGGCCAAAATGGCTTTGTTAGCAAGAAAATAGTGCCAACGCGCAGCCTAAGAGTAATGGTTACATCAAAAGCGCCACCTTCACCGGTTAAAAACAAAGCAACGTCACAGCATGTTACTGCTGCCCCTCCATCATCCATTGCTTGAGGGCAAATTATGTTAATGTATTCTGTGGATGCCTATCGTTCGCTATGGAACTTCTTGTTTTATGTTGTTGCCTCACCAGCAAGTCCATTTGGCTTTGAGGTCTTTCTGCAATAAGCTACTACAATCTAAATGTGTAAATCTGTTGAATAATTTCTGCAGTAAATATAAATTCCATTACTCTTCTGCATTTCCCAAGTGCCTTAATCGTAATTGCTGTTAATTACTTCATCTATTCTTCATGGGAGGTTTTGGAATACCAGAATTTGAAACCAATCGTACATGGCCTTGAAATAGTTTATTGCATACTCATTCATCCATGGTAAATTTGACGAATGATTAGCACATTTCTTTGGATAAGCTAGCTAGTGACTATTAATTTGGAGATGGAATACCCAGTTTAAGATAAGAAACCAAACAAGCTTCTATTAGATAAGTTTCCACATGTTTGTAATTTTAGAACAGTGAGCTACAAATTGCAATCTGAAAGCACACTTGTAGAGGACCACATAATGAAAGCTATGGGACTGAAAAGTCTAAGCAGGTTGAAGTCAACCTTTTGATAAAATTTAACCAAATTAATTATACAAAAGTCTTCTTCAACTCAACCATGCATGTCTTGCTGTTGCCAGAGAAGGCCTTTCAATCTTAAAGGATTAGTATAATGGGGGTTATACTGAAGTATTCACTTGGCAGTCTATTGATCCAGTCCATTTAGTTGTGCATATTTTTAATGTTTCAATCAGTATGGACAAAACATTGGATTAATTCACTAAAATGATTTCTGTTCAGGTTAGTGTTCTCAATATATTATGTTCTGAAAATGTTTGTTGGCCTATTTCCTAACATTTTAAGTGATCCATTAGGCAAGACTAAGATCGATGAATTTCAAGATTTTTAAGCACGGTCACTTGAAATAAATTCTAAAAATCATGCTTTACAACTGGTTTGACACATTTGGACGTGCCATGGCAATGTCAAAACATGCCAAACCTTGTCAAAACTATTTTTTCATTGGAAATTCTCCGTGACCTAATCTCATCATTGGTAAACTATGATTTTTAGGACCTGTTCCGTCCGAGTGACCGTTCGCAAAAATATCAAACAAATTCTTTGTGACCTGAAAATCATGCTTTACAACTGGTTTGACATATTTGACATGTCGTGGCAATGTCAAAACATGCCAAACCTTGTCAACACTCCTTTTTCATTGAAAATTCTCCATAACCTAATCTCATCATTGGTAAACTATGATTTTTATGACCTATTAATTCCGAGTGACCGTTCGCAAAAATATCAAACAAATTCTCCATGACCTGAAAATCATGCTTTACAACTGGTTTGACACATTTGAACGTGTCGTGGCAATGTCAAAACATGCCAAACCTTGTCAACACTCTTTTTTCATTGGAAATTCTCCGTGACCTAATCTCATCATTGATAAATTATGATTTTTAGGACTTGTTCCAAGTGACCGTTCGGAAAAATATCAAACAATTTTTTTATTATTATATTTGTATTTTCAAAAACGGAAACTAAGAAACTCGTAATAAAATCGGGTCGTGATTTTGGAGGTTCATTAAGTGGAGCACATTTTGAAAATCATGCTTCATCAATGGTGAAATATGATTTTGAAAATTTTAAGAAATAAAGACCATGCCGTGGTTTGATACTTTAGAGGTATCATTGGGGGATAAGTGTCATACCATGATGTCAAAACATGTTAAATCTTGTTGACACAATTTTTAATACCATTGGTAAAAGATGATTTTTAGGAGCTATTCAAAGTGACAGACCATAAACATCTCAATCTAATTTTTTTAATGATTTTTTTCAATTTTTAAACTTTGGAAAATCGTAAAAAAAAAAAAAAAAAAAGGTCCAAATTTCTAAGTTCCATCATTTCCATAATTGCTTAAAAATCATGATTAAGGGTTGAGAAACTTTTTTTGAGAAGATAAGAACATGCGATTTTGACCAAAAAACTGTTACAATCCATAGTTTTTTTGTGAAAATGGTCTTGAACAATTTTTTTTCTTGTTGAGAAAGCCTAGAGTCCGTTCCCGCATGTGATTTAAAGAGTATACAAGATCAACATTTTCCAGTGTGACTAGCCTCGCTTGCACGGATTCCTGGGTAGTGGAATTGCTCTCGATAGCATAATGTGGTATGGTCTACATGTACAACTAGTGCCTAAAAATGGTTTTATATCCAATTTTGGCGCATACTTTGGAATTCATCAACCTTAGTCGTGGATCACTATCTTTAGACGTTCCTTTTGTCCTTTGTAAAAAAGTATGGAGCGGAAAACTCGTGATGAAAATCGTTAGAACAGACAAGTGAAAATTGTCAGAATTTGCTGCTCTATTCAAGTTTCAAAATCCCTCCCATTTACTAAAACTCCTTTATTCTCAGTTTTGGTTCTGTTTTGTGGGTTTTGGTTTTTGCAAACAACTTCTCGGAGAGGTTGACTTTACATCAAAAACATTACCAGCTAGATATCTTAAACTGTAAATCATTCTCTCTTGCTTTTATTCAATATTCTAACTTCAGTTGAACTTGTGATAAGAACAATTACAAAATTGAGAACGTCTAAAATTTATGAGTCAATTAAGCATGTGTTCTGACCATGATGAACACCGAAAATGGCATATATAACTCCTTAACATGATCGCTTCTGAGAAAGAATTAAGGAAGGAAGATTCTAAGCTTCAACATGCTTAGATGCATTGTTGTTCTCAGATGTAGAGTCTGGCTAAGAATATGAAGACATACATTAATCTTGTACTTGTTCATACTCCTGAAAGCAAGGCAAGTAACATGTGATCAAAGTCCATTGTTCCTTAACCCTCCTTCTCTATAAGACCCTCATTCAATAGAATAACCATCAATTATTAATTATTGAAGAAATCTAGCTTAACTATACAATGTATAAGTCTGATTGAAAATAACCTAGGCTTCTAAAAATCTTGCTAATTTCATGCTAATGAATCATGATGAGCGCTATTCTGGCAAAGTTGGTTTTGGCTGTAGTAGCAGTATATCTTCTTCAGGGCGTTTTTCCTGCAACTTCTTCTGCATTACTACTTCCTCATGGTAATAACAAATAATATCTTCCTGTGATGAGATCTGTATTTGGTTACATTGGCATTGCATTCTGCATATATATATGTTGTAGAGAAATCATGATGTTCTATGCTTTAATAGTTGGGCTTTATTACATTGAACATTCTGGCATGTGGTCAAAGAAGGCCATTAACATATATAGTTCTTGCCTACTGTGGTTTTCTTATGACAGAAGATAGCTTCAGATATCAATCTGACATTGTTGGCAAGAGAATAGTGCCCACCCGCAGCCTAAGAAAAGTAAAGGCTAGATGGCCACCTTCACCCATTATAAATCGTCGAGCAGGAAATGCTGGTTAATCTTGTACCTCCAACCGCTTCATGATCCTATGTGATGTACTTTCTCGATGCTTGATCATTCTTTCAACTTTGTGTCCTCATTTGCAAGCTCATTTGGCATTGGTTTTTTCCTACAATAACCTGCTTGAGTCCAAGTAGTATGTAGAAGTGTCTGTCTGAATATTTTCTTTATATGTAATCCATTATTTTCAACATCCATTGTAATCGATATGTGTACGGTTACAACATTGTTTTTGATGGAAATATCAGACAGAACTTACTAATAACATTACTTACTAAAATTGAACACACTGCTTCCATGAAAAAGATAACAGATACTAGGAAACCAATCAATAAGCCAGACCACTTGAACAAATCAACCTCAGTATATATGTATCAATCGAGAAAGACTCGTCATAGAACACTAACGTCTGCTCGAATTGAATTCATCTCAAGGTTCTGGATAATATAGGTTCTAAAACTTCTGCCGACTTGCTAATTTAGATGCTTCATTTTAAACCAACATTCTGAAGTTGCTCTTCTTTATGTGGTTCTTGGTTCTTGCAAGCAACTTGCTCGAATGGTTGACTTCAGATCAGAGTCCGAGGCAACTAGCTCTATATCTTAAGCTAGAAAGATTCTGGCTTTTATTCAACTTCTAAATTTAATTGAAGTTGTGCATGAACAGGTACAAAATTGAGAATGCATGTCTGAAGAGTATTAATTAGTCATGCAAGTGTTCTGATGAGCATTATAAATCCCCATCCTTTATAATCTACTCTTGTCCGTAATATAGTCTGTCTTTTCAGATGATAGGAAAAGCAAATTAAGATGGCATATACGTACAACTCAGAATTAAGTTGAGTTTGATGCAAGCAACATGAGAATTCCAAGTCAACTCCATAAATCCTTAACCTAAACATAGACAACCATCCTACTACCAAACGCTCATTAAACAAACCAACAGCAGCAACTATAATAAAATCAAACACAGTTTAGCATAAGCAGAAAAAGTGAAAAACTATAAAAGTTTCTTCAGTGTCTGTAATATCTAGCTAGCATGATGACAAATAATTCCCACTGATATTAAGGCTTCTACTGTTCTACATCTTCTCTGTTCCTGGTGTCCATCATGAGTGGTTCTCCGGCGAAGTTGGTTTTAGCTGTACTAGCAGTATATCTTCTTATGGGTGCCTTTACTGCAACCTCTGCAATGATTCCCCATGGTAATACTATCTTAATACCATTTAAAATTAGATATGCTGTTTAGAAATGTGAGGTTTTAAATTTTTGGCTTTGTTATGTAAAAGTTTTGAATAGTAAATTGATCGATCAAGCTTTCTTGTTATGTTAACATTTCTCGCTTGCTGTCATTTTCTTGTGACTGAAGGTGATGAGAAGAGTTCATGGCATGTTGATAAAGATGGATTGAGGAAGATACTTGGAAGAAGAGAAGGTAGCTTTGGATGCCAATAAAATGTCATTGCTAGCAAGAAAGTAGTTCCAACTCGCAACCTAAGAACAGTAACAAAAAAATCCGCTCCACCTCCACCCACAAGAAATAAGGCAACATCACAGAGATTGCTTCTGTATCTCCAGTCCTTGCCTGATACCTATTGATGTTTATGTATGGTCGATCGTTCCCTTGGGAAGCTTGTATATATATCAATGTTTTGCCTCACTTGCAACTCATTAGGATTTGGGGCCTTTCTACAATAGGCTACCTCTGTCAAATATATATGTACATCTGTTGAATACTTTCTTCAGTATAATAATGCAAATTTCACTCAAGGAACTCAAATACAGTATCACAAGCAGTGCCATATATAACACTACTTACTAAAATTTCACAGCATTACTTTTGTTGGAAATAGACATACAAATTACATGACAAGTAGTACTTACTAAAATTGAACACACTTCTTCCAAGAGGTGATAAATACCGAAGAACATAATTAAAAAACAGTAAGGGAGAGAAGTTGGATATTTAAAAATCATCAATTCTATTCAATTTATCAGTAGGTTTTAGATTTTGGATGCTAAAATTTCATCCCACTTCCAAAATTCAAACACTTCATTTTTGACCAACATTCTCAAGTTGCTCTTCCTTATGTGTTCTTGGTTCTTGCAAGCAACTTGATGAAATGGTTCACTTCAGATCAAAGTCAGAAGCAACTAGCTATACATCTTAAACTAGAGAGATTCTGGCTTTTATTCAACTCCTAAATTTTATTGAAGTTGTGCATGAACAGTTACAAAATTGAGAATGTCTAAAGAGTATTAGTCATGCAAGAGTTCTGATGAACATTATAAATCCCCCATCCTCATAATCTATTCTGTCTTTTTAGATGACAGGAAAAACGAAAATGGCATATAAAACTCTGAATTAAGTTGAGCTTTCCATTAAAGAAATGGAAGCAACATGCGAATTCGAAGTCAAACTCCATAAGTCCTTAACCTAAACATAGACAACCATCCTACTACCAAACGGTCACCAAACAAGCCAACAGCAGCAATTATAATAAAATCAAACACAATTTAGCATAATGCAGAGAATATATATATAAATGCTTCTTCAGTATTCATAATATCCTAGCCAGCTAGCATGATGACAAAGAATTCCCACTGATATTAAGGCTTCTACTGTTTTACATCTTCTTGTTCCTGCTTTCCATCATGAGTGGTTCTCCGGCAAAGTTGGTTTTAGCTGTATTAGCAGTATATCTTCTTCTGGGTGCCTTTACTGCAACTTCTGCAAGGATTCCTCATGGTAATAATATCTTAATACTGTTTACTTAAAATTAGATATGTTGTTTAGAAATATGAGGTTTTTACTTTTTGGCTTTGTTATGTAAAAGTTTTGTATAGTGAATTGATCAAACTTTCTTGTTATATTTCAACATTTCTTGCTTGCTGTCATTTTCTTGTGATTGAAGGTGATGAGAAGAATTCATGGCATGTTGATAAAGATGGATTGAGGAAGATACTTGGAAGAAAAGGAGGTAGCTTTGGATGCCAAAATGTCATTGCTAGCAAGAAAGTAGTGCCAACTCGCAACCTAAGAACAGTAACAAAAAAATCCACGCTACCTCCACCCAGGAGAAATAAGGCTAAAGCACATGGATTGCTTCTAAATCTCCAGTCCTTGCATGATGCCTATTGATGTTTATGTAAGGTTGATCGTTCCCTTGTGAAGCTTGTATTTCAATGTTTTGCCTCACTTGCAACTCATTAGGCTTTGAGGCCTTTCTACAATAGGCTACTTCTGTATGTACATCTGTTGAATAGTTTCTTCAGTATATTAATGCAAATTTGACTCGAGGAACCCAGATATAGTGTCACAAGTAGGCATTGCCATTACACTACTTACTAAAGTTTCACAGCATTACTTTTGTTGGAAATAGACAAACAAATTCCATGACAAGTAGTACTTAATTATTTTTTTTGAAGGGAAAGACGACAAACTATATTAAATGCAAACTGAAGAGTACATGGAGCGATGCAGAAGCATCGAAAGAAAACAATAAAGCATAACAAGATGCACAAACACACCTATAATGAAAAGAAAACAATAAAGGATAACAAGATGCACAGACGCATCTAGAAAGAAAGGTAACCAGGATGTGACTTGATGCCGAACGACATCGCTGCACTGCATATGTCACGAGAGCAGTGTAAAGGTAAACGTAACCGTAACAGTAACCGTAACCGTAACCGATGATATGATCACCTAGGAGAGGTGATTCACCCACCAAGAGTTCGAATGTAACCGAGGGTGTCAAAAACTCGAAAATTAGCAAACGAACTCCTAAGAACCAGAACCAATACCATTTCAACATGAGCATCTGTCTCGGATCAAGGATCCGGAAGTGAATGCGACTCGGGTCCCAAATACGGATCCAAATCCGGCCCGAGACCAAAGTCAAATATGCCAAAGCAAACTTAACAAAAGCCCAAGCCCATTGGAATCTGATTTGGACACCAAAGTACTTGGGCACCCTATCAGATCTTCTTTGGACACCCACCTGTCTGTTCTCCCACTGCAGCCGTCGAATGTCACCGGTGGAAGGACCCACGGCGGCGCCGCCACTATCCGCACGCAGCCCCAGCACTCCTCGTCCTGTTCCAACGCGCCATAGATCGGAAGACCCTTCGCTGGGAGGACTTGGCACCATCATCAGCCGTAGCTTGACCTGGGGACCCTGCATCCTCGACACCACCTGAATCCAAGACCAACTCTTACGTCCAAGCGCTCGACGCACAGCAACCAACCGCCACCAGACAATAGGGCCGGGATCCCAGATCTGGTTTGGGTCCCCCAAATCACAACGCCGCCACCCATCTCCCTCCCAAAAGCTTAGAGCGACATGAACACGGGCCAAACCCGTGGGAATTGAGACCCGTCGAAAAGATGACGAGATGAAGGTGCAGCAACCGACTGGTTGAAAGGGGAAGATGCTCGAGTCCAAAAGACTCGTCGGCCAGGCTCTGCGATATCCGTCGCAGGTCAAGGAAATCGAACGGCAAAACCCTAGGGTTTGCCGCCAGAGAGAAGGGAGAGTGAGAGCTCTCATTTTTTCTATCTTTTCCACACTAATAAGTAGTACTTAATTAGATTAAAGTCTAAAAACTAGACTCCATATTGGTTGTAGTCCGCATCAATTTTTCTTGTTAATTGCGGTCCAATGACTCAGCTGCCACCTCAAATTTATTTCCTTTTCCATCGTGCTGACTCAATCGTTATTGATTTTTCTTTTTTACATGACTAATATGTCCTTATTGAATGTCTTTGCACATAAAAAGCAAGAATTAATAGGATTAAAATTAGCAATCTGATTAGTAATTTAATATCATATTTGATGCATATCTTTCTTAAATTATTCTTATTGATTTGGTATAAAATTATGGAATTGATATGAAATTGAATAAGATATTTAATGTAAATCATTCCTAAAATTGTTCTAACTTAAAAGATGTCTTCTATAAGTTAAGAATCTTTCTGAAGCAATATTTTGATAATGTTTTTCTTTAACACCAAAGGTTCTATGGTCGTGGCTCTTATATGTAATGTCAAGTACGTAGTATTTTATGAACGTGGTTCTCCTTCTTTAGCATTAAGCTTTCTATGGTCAAGGTATTTTCTTGTCGGCCCTAAACGATTGTGGTCCTTTTGGTGTAAATCATTCCATCGATGGTAGCTATTCTTCTTCTTCTTAATTTTTTTTTTTTCACATTTCCTTCTTAACTTTCCTTTAACCTGGAAAAGAACATGCGTGTGTGTGCGTATATTGTTGGTTGACAAACCACTATTGAATCTTATTTTAAGGTAAACATTATGTAATTTTTTTTTTTTTTTTTTTTTTTAAAAGGCTTGGATAGGTGAGGAAGGATCCTACCTATCCACTTAAATTAAGAGAAGGAAAACCAAAATACAAAGGAGGGGGACCAAAGCCAAAACCTCCCAGATAAAAGGAAAGCGTACATGACACTAACGAAAACGAAAGTTCGGAAGACCTAATTGGTCTCTGTTACAATGTGCAAGTATAAAGGGTGGAGCAGAGTCCCACCAAAACAAGCTTGTAGAAGCTGTACCAAAATTCGCTAATGCATCCGCAACTTGATTACCTTCTCGAAAAATGTGTGATGAGCGGAAGTTCATTTGAGAAATACGATACAAGCAATTGCGCCATTCGATGCGAAGCATCCAAGGAACTAAATTAGGACTGCGAAGAAAGTCAAGGATAAGAGAGGAATCCACTTCCAGCCAAATATGTTTCCAGTCTCTAACCCAAGCAAGTTCAATGGCCTTGATGACTGCCATCACTTCCGCAGCAACAGAGCTAGGAATTTCAAGATTAGCAGAGAAAGCACCCAGAACATGACCCCTGTAATCTCGAAAGACCGCACCATAACCCCCCACATTAGAACCATGCTTCCAAGCACCATCAGAGTTAATTTTAATCCACCCAGAAGGTGGAGGCTGCCAATTGACTTCAATTCTCCTAGGAGCATTGCGAGGCTTACATTGGACACCAAACCTCTTCAATATCCGGAGATCGCTTATGGTGTTATGTATGTTACCGTGAGCAAGTCGACTAGCATACTGAATGTGCCCTGATATCATTCGACAAATCACACCCACATGAAACACCCGGCCATCATATTTTGCTTTGTTTCTAGCATTCCAAATGAACCATAAAACTGTTGTAAAGCAAGCCAACCATAGCTCTTTTAACTGTGGATTAAATCCAGCAGAGTTACCCAAATGAAACACGCCTAATATTGAGCAAGGCAAAACACCCAATTCAAACTGGTTAATCATGTGGTTCCAGATTCCATGAGCAAATGGGCAATGAAGAAATATGTGATCTACAGAATCCAAATTAAGAGAGCAAAGACCACAACGAGAAGCCAAAGAGACTCCCCTTTTCTGCAAAAACTCATCAGTAAGCACCCTGCCCCTTAACACCTTCCATGTCAACAATGAGATACGAGGCGTAATGTACTTAGACCAAATGCATTTACCCCAATCCATTGAAGGAAGAGGGGGGCGTAAAAAATGAAAAGCTAATTTAGCAGTAAGCTCACCCGAAGAAGATGGTGACCATATCAATGAATCATCAAGTGTAGGGTCAGTAGCAATGGGCACCTTACTAATCAACTCACACAAAGCAGGATAGTGAAATTGAAGTAAGTGTGGCAGCTCCCAGGAACCATGATTAATGAAAGTAGCCACAGACTCATTAAGGCCATCCACAACATCAATAGCCCCAAAGAAGTCAATCAAAGGCTTTCCCATGAAATTATCCTTCCAAAAAGACACCTTTACACCTGATCCAATAAGCCACCGTGCCTTATCAATAATTACAGGCCAATGCTTGCGTACACCAGGCCAAATTGAGGAGGGCGTATATGAAGTACGAATAGCACCATTCCTCCAAAATCTAGCACGAATGAAAGAGCAACCTGTAGAGCTAGATGAAAATATTTCCCAACCACGTTTTAGAAGAAGGGAACGATTCAGAACTGTAAGTTGCTTTAGGCCCAAACCTCCTTCCTCAACTGGAGTGCAACAAGATTTCCAAGCTACCAGAGGGGCTCCACGTTTATGAATTGACCCTGACCAAAGAAAGTTGCGACACCAAACTTCCACACGTTGAAGTAAAGAGACTGGCCATTCATACACCTGAAAACTATATATAAACATACTGTAAACCACAGATTTAATCAACTGAACCCGACCAGCCATAGATAAAAAATTGCCCATCCAACTGGAAAACTTCAACCGCACTTTATCCACGATTGATTGGAAATAAGACACCCGCGGCTTGCCATGAAAAATAGGGACTCCCAAGTAGGTAAACGGTGCTGAGCCAAGAGAAATGCCCAAGTTAGTGGCAATAGAGTGTCGTCGATAATGAAGGTGCTTACTGAGAAATACTTGTGATTTTGCCCGATTAATAATCTGTCCTGATGCAACACCGTAATCATCAAAGAAATGCATAATCCTTGCAAGATTGCGTCTGTCACCACGGCAAAAAATTATGACATCATCAGCAAACAGAACATGGGAAGGAGCTATAGTGCCTCTAGGAGAAGAGATTAGATGTAACCGTCCCGAACTGACAAGGTCTGAGATACCTCTGCTAAGAACCTCCTCAGCCAAACAAAAAAGTAAAGGAGATAGCGGGTCGCCTTGCCGCACCCCTCGACCACAAGAAAAGTAGCCCACTGAGCTCCCATTAATTGAAAGAGAAAGCTTAGCTGACCGAAGGAGAGCATGCACCCAATTCAAAAACTTTGGATGAAAACCAAAGGCTTGAAGCACATGAATAAGAAACCTCCAAGAGAGTGTATCAAAAGCCTTTGTGATGTCCACCTTGATTGCTACATTACCTCCATGACACTTAGAATCCAACAGATTAAAGCACTCAGAAGTTAGCAAAATACAGTCTGAAATATGACGGCCAGGAACAAAAGCATGTTGCTGTGGGGAAATAATTCGAGCCGCAATGGAAGCAAGCCTAAGAGCCATAATCTTGGGAATGATCTTGAAAACAAAGTTGCTCAGAGCAATAGGACGGAACTGTGTGATGGAATCTGCATGATCAACTTTAGGAATCAAAACCATCAACCCAGAATTGAAAGTAGACGGCATAATTTCATGGGTAAAAAAATATCGCACAGCATTGACAACATCATCACCAACTATTTCCCAACAAGAGATAAAAAAATGACCAGTGAAACCATCAGGACCCGGAGCACTATCCGCATCCATAGATTTCACGGCAGCCAAAATTTCATCCGCCATTGGAATAAGAGTGAGGGCATCATTTTCTTCAGCAGTAACCATAGAGGGAATGACCCGATCAACTAAACCATTATCGTGATACTCTGCGTGGTTAGCAAAAAGATTTGAGTAGTAGTCAAGTGCATGATTATGAATGGAAGATGTATCTTCAAAAACCTGGTCACCCTCACGAAGAAGAGTAATAGAAGATCTCAATCGGCGTGCTCGACACATAGCATGAAAGTAGGTAGTATTACGATCACCATCAGATAACCAACGTAACCGAGACTTCTCACTCCAAAATAACTCTTGCAACCGAAGAGACTCAATTAAGTTTGCTTGAAGTTCATTTTCCTTAGAAAATTCCTCATCTGACCCACCAGAGTGAGCAATGTGCTCTTGCAGGATGGTTAAAGCAGAAAGGTCAGCGTCCACACGCCGGTGAATGTCCCCAAAGACTTCCCAATTCCATGCTTTGAGTGCTTTACGCAGAACACGCAGCTTATGTTGCATAACCGAAAGAGGACAACCATTAGTGGAAATAGAGGACCAGCATTGCTTAACAAATTCCTTAAAATCACTGTGCTGCAGCCACATCTTACGAAACCGAAAAATACTTTGACAAGTCCCAGGAGCTTTTGAAAAAGACATTAACAAAGGATTATGATCTGAGCAAATCCGCGCTAAAGTACAACAATCAAAAGAGTTCCAGACATCACACCATTCTAAGTTTGCAAGACATCGATCCAACCGAAGTTCAACATTACCCCGTAGACCACGACGCCGAGCCCACGTAAACTCAGCTCCTTTAGTATCAACATGAATTAGTTCGCAAATATCAGACATAGCTTGAAATTCCTCGCAAGAGCGACGACAAACAGGAGCACCACCTTTTTTCTCATGAGCTCCCAACACCGCATTAAAATCACCAAACACTAACCATGGCCCTGAAACAAATCTGCCCTTAACCTCAGCGAGATCAGTCCACAGTCTTCGACGCTCAGCCATAGTAGTGCGAGCATAGACTGCCGTTATAATACAATTAACTGAATCATGCATGACCTGTAGAGTGACTTGCTGATCTGTCACAAGGAGAACACGCACCATTGGAACAAGAGAAATCTTACCAAACAACCATAAGTTAGGCCTAGAACCTCCGCGATCATTAGTACAAATTGCTGCCAAACCAAAACCACGCCAAAATGATGATGGGATAGAGTTCAAAGCAACAAAAGGCTCAGCTATACAGAGTATTTCCGGCTTGTGAACCCGAATAAAATCTTTTAAGGCATTCTGCGTAGGGGCATTAGCAATACCCCTGACATTCCAGTATAAGACTTTCATTGAGAAACCATTTTAGTACGACGGAGGTACTCCTCCCTGTTTTCATTTTGAGTTGCCCTACGCATAGACTTCCTCTGAGCTTTGGACACAACTGTTGTAAATTCTTCTTCTTCCTCAAGACGATGAGTTTCTTCATACCAAAGAGAAGTTTGAGAGGAGGCAACCACCTTTAAAGGCTCTGGTATCACTACCTCCTCACCATTAACATTCTGAGCACTATCATTTTCACTAGAATCTTCAAGCTCCTTATCCCTACTTGGCCGCACCTTCTCAAGTAGAGGCATATTAGCCACTGGTATCTGTATCTCCCTGATGACCGGCTCCACAGGTTGCACAATGGAAGGAGCAGGAAGCTCCACTTCCACAGCAAGATCCATGTTACCATCTGTACCACTTGCATTACCCATTAGCTGTGTTGCAATAGGATTAGGAAGGGGAGACCTCGTAGTGAAAGACGGCCCTTCTCTAGGATCATCTATCACAGGAGGAGGAGTATTGGCAACAATCACTTGCTTCCCATTAGCGTGTTCTTCCTGCTGTTTTTGAACATAAACCTGCTTAGTTTTACGTCGGCGGCGACGGGGCATACGTGAACGGCCACGAGCACCCTCAGTCTCCTCATGCTGCCTTGAATTTGTACATTTCTGTAACAAATTACATGAAGAAACCCTATGGCCCACATTCCCACAGTGATAGCAGAAGTCAGGGAGGCGCTCGTACTCCACCTCCACCACCACCATCTCCCCAGTTTTCCTACGTACCGTCAATTCACATGGAGGATCAGAGGACAAATCAACATCTACCAAAACCCTAGCATACATGCCACACCTCCTATCCAAAGTTTGCTGATCAACTTTAATAGGAACACCAATTCCATGAGAAATCTCAAAAAGAGTAATAGGTTCCCAAAATTCTAAACCCAAGTCCCAAATCCGCACCCACACTTGAGCATTAGTGTTTCTCTGGTTGGATGGAGAAAAATTGGGAGTCCACTGCATAAATCTCAGAATTCCAGGCTTTAACGCAATAGCCCCTATTCCCCATACCATGGCGAGCACCTCCTCAGAGGAAAAACAGAAGGTAAAATACCCCTTACCCATCGGAATGAAACGCCAAGGACCTATCGCTCCCCAGACAAGGCTCAGTTTCTTATGAAGGTCGGTATGAGAATAGTGCTTTTCTCCCGGAGCCAAATGGAGGCGTGCCAAAAGCATATGTTTACACTTCTCCAATCCAAGACGGTACCCCTCCTCTGAAATTGTCACTGTTGTTCTGCCTTCATGCATTTCCGGTGGCGGGAGGTCGGCCACAGAAATCACTGGTTTTGCGAGCACCGAGGCATACGAGCGAGGCAAAGTGTGCTTCTCTACATCTAAGAACGACCAGGGGCAAATGACTGCATGCCTAGCCATAAAATAATATAATTTTTTTTTTTTTTTTTTTTTTTTTTTTCCTGCTGTGGATGCCCACCAGTACCGAATGTTGTCCTGAAACCCACTAGAGGCGTGCTTTGAAAAAGCTCACATCGATGAGCTGTTCAATGGAACATCTTGGACCAACCAACCAGTTGACAACGCCAGGCGACAGGCGTGCACTGGGGAACCCCATAGAATATTGCTTAATGTATAATGCGCATTAAAAATTCCGTCGTTGATAGCCACCGCTGCCGGAAAAACCAGGACCCGGCTGCACCGCCGAAACTGCTCTCCTTCTGGTTTGCAGCAGGCGCAAGGCAACAATTGTTGGGTGTGGTGATGGATGCCGGCTGGCGGAGGAGACGATGTTCTATTGGATGGAGGAAGGCGAGCTGACGGAGAATATGTTAGATATTGCGGCTCGGTGCAGACAGGTTTCTAGCTCAAGCAAAATGACCAAAAGATGGAAGAGGAAAGAGGACTGGGCCGAGAAACCGCCGGCGCGGCGAGGCTGTGGAGCTCTTGCTGGATCTCACTTCAATTCACACATATGATGTTGATCGACACTAAAAATGACTCATGGATAAACATTATGTAATTTTTGTAGTATATGTATTAAGAGCTCAAAATTTTAGTATACCTCATATTAGGTATCTGCATATTAGGTATAGTACGTGGCTAAACTTTTACCTTTGTTTTAGACATATATAGTGAAAAACATACCTCTTTATGAGGTGAAAATAATTATACCTCTATATGAGGTCTAGATTTGCATATTATTTTTTATGTTGATTTCGTGTTCTATAATTATATGTACCTTATAGGTAGGTTTATTTAATGTTCTTCATTTTCCACCTTTTAGTTAGGTTTACACTAGAATACCATATTTTCTCTTTGCGAGGTAAAAATATATGCCTTTCTATGAGGTAAAACACTCATGCTTGCATACTTTTTGGTTAAATTGATTTCAAGTTCTTTAATTATACCTCGTAGTTAGGTTGACTTGATGTTTTAAGTTTTATATTGTTTAGTTATGTTCATTTTATATTTATTCATAATTTTTGGAATGATTATGTACGTATAATTAATAATTTAAATTTCAATCTTTGAAAAATTAAAAATAATAATAATGAAAATTTCGCAAAATCAGGTCATTTAAATTTGTTTCCTTTTTTGACTTGAAGGGGCAAATTGGACAGAACAAATAGTCAATGGACCGCAATTAACAAAGAAAAAGTGACCGGACTGCATCCACTATTGAACCACGAAATTGGACCTTGATTTAAATATCTCAAATAATAATAAAGTAATCTAGGGTTCACATGGATAGAGTAGCCCCAATAATAATAAAGTAATCTAGGGTTTACATGGATGGAGTGACCCAAACCCTTATAAACCCGTAGGATAATCCGCTCTGATACCATGATAAAGTAATATGAGGGAACCAATTGGCAATAGATGGAGTGGCCCAAACCCTTATAAACCCAAAAAAATTTCAGATCCAAAAAACTCCATGATTCCCCTCACCCATCACCTCACACCAGCTCCCCTCCATCTACCAAAGACCTTCTCCATGAAGGATTTCGTGGCTACCTCTTAAAAGTGCGAGTCACTTACCGTATGGACTATGGGTGCTCACGCATGGGTGTTTCACCCCCCATTCTCCGCTGGATTTTTTCTTTGCTATTGGCTTTTGTCCCATCTCGGTGGCTGTCTTCCCTTCCCGGTTTGAGTCTCTCTGATGGAGAAGAGTGTGTGTGTGTGTGGTATTGGTTCCTTTCTCTCATCCCCTTTAATTTTGGTTTTGATTGGATTTGTTTTTTGGGATTGTTCTGGCAACGGCTATTCGGTACTCATCACTTCGATTTAGCACTTCTCGCATCCTCTTGGCTTCTGGCGGCGGCAGCGGCAGCGACTGCAGCAACGGTTGTGCGGAAGAGTTTGGGCGGCGGCTACTGTGCTAGTGTAGGAGTTGATGTTTATTTTAATTTTTAGGGTTACACTCTTTTGCCCTATCCATGTGGATTATGGTTGAGTTGTAATTTTCCTTATTGGGTTTATTTGTACTTGGGCCTTGTTTTGGGCACCTTCCATTGAGTTTACTCTCATTGGTAATTATTAATGAAATTTCATTAATATCCAAAAAAAAAAAAAAAAAACTATTATAAACCCATAAGCAATATCCCATTTTTCCTATGTGGGATTATATCCTCAACATAAAAATCATCTAATCTATTCAATTCATTAAAAGGTTTTAGATTTTAGATGCTAAAATTTCATCCCACTTCCAAAATTCAAACACTTCATTTTTTACCAACATTCTCGAGATGCCCTTCTTTTTGTGGCACTTGGTTCTTGCAAGCAACTTGGTGGAATGGTTGACTTCAGAGAAAAAACAGACCAAGTAGCTGTATATCTTAAACTATGAAGATTCTGGCTTTTATTAATTTAAGGATTAAATACTTGTTACTCCTCAAACTTTTGCTTGAAAAACAGTTTAGTCCCTCGCATTTCAAATTAAACTGGATAGTCCTTATTCTTTCTAATTCTCACACAACAGATCCAAAACAGGTCTAAAATGACTATTTTACCCCTAAGATCCTTTTTTTAAATATTTTTTTCTCTCTCTTTTTTCAATTTCTCTCTCTTTTTTTATTTATGTTTTCTGCTTTTCTCTCTGTCCCTCTCCACAAATCGATCTTTTCTCTCTCTTTTTTTTCTCTTTTTTTTTTTTAATTTTTTTTTTTGGCTGGTTCTCTCTCTCTCTCTCTCTCTCCAAGCTCGTATCCGACCTCGAGTTTATCCACTCGATCCACCGCACTCACTACCACTCTGCAGCGCTTGGTGGGCCCCCTCCACCCCTCATGGAAGCTCCGCCGCCACAATTCCATCTCCACCTCCGTCGTCGTCCCCACTAAGCTCAGCCACCTCTCCTCCTCCTCATCCTCCACCACTCCCACCAATAAGCCACCTGACTATCATCATCCAACATATTACGAATGATCAGAAACACCCAGATCAGATCGAGCAATAACAACACACTGAAACTACCAGATTACAAACAACTGATAAAACTAGCCGGAAAAGTTGAAGAACTAACCGAAAGGAATCTCGTAATGTTAGAAGACACCGTCGGTTGACCCTGCTTCCGATCATCGCTTTCTTTATCTGGATTCAACTGAAGCTTATTGTTCTTCTGTGTAGTACTAGTACTAGAAGCTGAAGCCGAGCCAGTTGGAGCCAAAGAAGGCGGTGGAGATTTGACTGAGTTGGTGGCTGGTTGGGTTCATCAAAGTAATCGTCGGAGGCGGCGGTGCTGCTGAGCCGGTGGAGGGAGTTGAATCGAAAGACGAGGGCGAGGAAGACAAAGACCCATTTAGTGGCGAGGGCGAGGGAGAAAAGCATAAAGAAATTGAAAAAAGAGAGAGAAGATCGATCTGTGGAGAGGGAGAGAGAGAAAAGCAGAAAAAATAAATAAAAAAGGGAGCTTCTATTCATACCTCCAAAATTGGCATCAAGTGATAGTTGACTTTGTCAACTCATGTCAAATTACCAATAAAGACACAAAAGAGAAAAAAACAAAAATTAAAAAAAGTTTTTTCCCTTTTAGAGGTATGAAATCAACAAATATTCATCGTCATGCCATTTTTTCCCTTTTGTTTTTGTTATGATCTTCATCCTTACCAAGCAGCGGAGAAATCAACAGACCAGTTCCTTACTTTGCAGTTCCTCGAGTCAATTTCGGATATTCAATATTAATTCTCTAACCAAAACACCAACAGACCACTTTCGCTTAAAATCATACTCATCCATTGGAGCGTACTGTTTGAGCTAATATATGAAACGAGGGAATCTTAGGAAGTTGAAAAAATGAACTGCTCTTAGCCTCTAAAGATGCGTATGCCTACAAAATACAACAATAAGCAGGGGGGGGAGAGAGCTATCAATTGAAAGATTTTTTTTTTCTTTTTCAGCTTAGTTATATCAGGAGTAAAATAATATTGTGAAACGTTCAAAAATTGATGGAGGTCTAACTACCGATTTTGGAGGTATATGAATAGAACACTCTAAATTTTTTTTTTTATTGATATTATTGGATGATGGGTATTATGGGAAAATTAGGGAGGTGTAGATAACATATTGGTTATTTGTAAAAGTAAGTTGGAGGTCTAAATATCAATTTTAGAGGTATGAATAGAAGCTCCCTTCATTCAAAACGGAGAGAAACAAAGAATGATTGTACAAAACCGAGACTAGTCATATACGCAATTACGCATCCCCAGCAATAGTCATATAAGTTGTGCTGGGTCAACTTCTATCATAATGTAAGACAGAGACTAGTAATCAATGAAGAAAGAACCATTTTCCAAATTTTGCCAATCAAGTCAACCAATTTCCAGAGACTTGCTTTGGAATGGACTGAAGCAATTCCGTTGCTGTTTCCACGATTATACATACGTAGCTTCCAAAATCCTTTTACTTCAACTATGTTGACTTCAGAGCTATCAATTGAAAGATTTTTTTTTTTTTTCAGCTTAGTTATATCAAGAGTAAAATAATATTGTGAAACGTTCAAAAATTGATGGAGGTCTAACTACCGATTTTGGAGGTATATGAATAGAACACTCTAAAAAAAAGTTTTTATTGATATTATTGGATAATGGGTATTATGGGAAAATTAGGGAGGTGTAGATAGCATATTGGTTATTTGTAAAAGTAAGTTGGAAGTCTATTAAGTGAGGAGGTCTAAATACCAATTTTGGAGGTATGAATAGAACCTCCCAATAAAAAAAGAGAGAGAAATTGAAAAAAGAGAGAGAAAAAATAAAAAAAGGATCTTGGGGGTAGCTAGAATAGTCATTTTGGACCTGTTGTGTGAGAATTAGAAAGAATAAGGACTATCCAGTTTAATTTGAAAGGCGAGGGACTAAACTGTTTTTCAGGAAAAAGTTTGAGGAGTAACAAGTATTTAATCCTTAATTTAACATTCTAAATTGATTGAACTTATGCATAAAGCCATGAACAGTAGCAATTAAAGTTGAGGATTTCTTAAGAATATAACAATGGAAAGCAATGGAAATAACATGCAAATTCATAGTCAACTCCATAATTAGTCACCTAATAACATGTATGGACATCTCTCCTACAGTCCTACTACCAAACGCTCATTAAACAAAGCAACAACAGTAATTATAATATGATTAAACACAATTTAGCATAAGCAGAGAGTCTATAAATCCCTCTTCAGCAATATCCTAGGATCATAACAAAGAAGTTCCACTGACTTAAGGTTTTTACAACTTCTTGTTCCGGCTTTCAATGATGAAAGGTTCTCCGGCGAATTTAGCTTTAGCTGTAATAATAATGTACCTTCTTGTGGGTGCTTTTCCTGCAACTTCTGCATTAGTTCCTCATGGTAATAACTTCTTAATATGATGAAATTCTTCCGTTTTTTGAATTCTGCATTACAAATCATGAGGTTTTCATTTTCTTGGCTTTAATAAGTCTAAATTTTCAAGGATCATATTGTCTAACTATTAAAATTTCTTGCTTTGCAATTTTCTTATAATGTCTGTAGGTGATGAGAAGAGTTCATGGCATGTTGACTGTATACATGGCTTGACAAGGATACTTGGAAGAAAAGAAGGTAACTTCGGATGTCAAAATGTCATTGTTAGCAAGAAGATAGTGCCCACTCGGAGCCTAAAAGTAACGAGCAAATCCCCGCCTCCACCACCCACTAAGAATACGGCAAAGTCACTGGGTGCTACCGTATCACCTCTAGTTGCTGCTGCATGATAGCTATGCTATTTTTGTATTCTATGGATGGCTTGATGTTTGTGTGGTGTGTATTATTCTCAATATTTCACGTCGCGAAATTTTAAGACCTACTCTTACAAGCTATGATGTCTTGGTCCTCTATTCATCACCAATCGATTTAGTAACAGAATCGTAACCAATTGTTCATGCAACTGGCCGGAATAGTAGCTTATAGCACACCAGATAATATATATAATCATCTAATTCATCCATTGTCATCAAAAATGCAAATGCAGTACTTGTTATTGTTGGAATTAAAAGACTCACAAAGCTATGATGCTTGGTCCTCTATTCATCACCAATTGATTAATTTAGTAAAGGAATCGATCGTAACCAATTGTTCATGCAACTGGCCGGAATAGTAGCTTATAGCACACCAGATAACATATATAATCATCTCATCCATCCATTGTCATCAAAAATGGAAATGCAGTACTTGTTTTTGTTGGAATTAAAAGACTCACAAAACTATACAAGTACTCGAATACCACTAACTAGAGTTGAAGACGCTTGCATTGAAAATATGACAGCAATACATATCGTGTTAGATCGACACTGCATGAACTCCACAGATCGAGTAAAGAAATAAAATCAATAATATCACTCTTCTGAAGTTATTGATAGCAAGGCCTTGATCAAACTGCCCTTAATCTTCATCTTTTTTAGCTTGTCTTCAACTTCATCTGGTGCTTCAAAAACTTGTTAAGTTTCCCCTTCTCTTAAAGATTCTAAAATATGCTGTGCAGCTTCAAACTTCTTCACCTCTGAGTTGGGTGTTAATAAAGATGGTAAACGAGCAATTATCTGTTCGAGTTTTGTTTCGACCTCTTGTGCTTTGGCTAAAGACTTGGCTCTGAAACCTGCAATCCAGAAAGAAACTTGATCATCAGTAATTTGAGGGTATTGGGTGACTACCAATATCAACTGCTCTGCCTCTTCTTCCGTCAAAACCATGTGGGTTCTTCTCATATAAGCATCTATCAGATGCTTTGCCACAAACAAAGCTATGACATTTGGTTCATGGGATCTTGGTTCGATTCCAGCTTCCTTAAAAGTTTCATTCACTTGAGACACCAAACTAGCATCATCATGAACCATTTTGTTCATTGTTCTTGGCCTCTGAGGCTCTCTCTCTCTCTTTTTTTTTTTTTTTGGAAGTACTGAGGCTCTTTTTGATAAGGTTTAAGATCTTTAAAGACTTTGCTGATGAACTGCTTTAGTAAAGCCACTTTCACTAAAGCCACTTTTACTTCTTAAGCTTTTGAAAAGTAAACGGTGGATTCCTTTATCCCCTATGATAGCTGCAGTAATGCTGTAATTACAGCTCATCTCCAGCCAAGTATTCTTAGGATGTAAGAATACTAGTTGTAACCGCCTTTATCTAGTATAAATAGAGGTCCTATGTTATTGAATTTGGATTCTATTTTTGTGAGTTAGTGTATTTGCTCCTGTTATTGTTTGAACTTATAGTTGGCAAGTCCGACATGGCAGATAGGTGGGCCCGGCCAGTAAGGCCTAATTAATGACCGCGGCCAATTAGCCGCGGCACATTAAATGTTTATTGTCAAATTTATGATCAAAGATAACGTGTGCAGAGAACCGTTATTAGATCGGGAGAGATCAAATGAATCACAAGGCGTAATGAATGACCGCGGACCCACAAGTCATAATGAATGACCGCGGCTAATTCATCAAAGAGGTTGATTGTCAGGAGAAACGTAACCAAAGTTTGGGGCAATTAACTTGAATGAGCATCAGGAGGTGTTATTTCCAATCATCAGTTACAAGACCTGATTGATTGCTCATGAAAGAATCAATCATCGATAACGTCAAAAATATCACAAACATGAATACTGTTCTATTTGTAATCAATGCGGTCTTAGCTGTAAATGCTAAGATTGCTTCTTTTCCTTCATTCAGTAGTTTAGCTTCACTATAAAAAGGACCATAGGATTCATTGTTAGAGGTCCTCGACCAAACGCTCTACGCGATTACTCAAATTTTATCTCAATACAATTCAACAATTCAGCAACACTTATCAATCTTTACTTGTTTATCTTATCGCTTTCTTTACTGGTATTTATCTTTCTTGCACTTTACTTTGTTGCTTTTTACATTCAAGCAGCTTATCTTCCTGCACTTTATTTCCCGCGATTTACATTCTTGTTCTTTATCTTCCTGCACTTTATTTGATGCACCTTTACATTCCTGCACTTTCTTTACCTGCACTTTCGTTTATGCTATTTATTTGTTGTTATTTACTTTACGTCATTTACTTTATACAAAATCACAAAAATAATTATCATCACTTCACTTTCACCTTAATCACCGAGTTACACAGCACGAAGACTGCGGCTAGTTAAGGCCGATCCGTGCTAAAGTCCTTGCATTCAAGACAGAGAGAACCTCGCGGCCGAGATTGATCATTCCTCGGCCCACAATCAACTGATCAGAAGTTAGATAGGCGCAAGATCTACAATCTATAACAACGCCTTTCAAGTTTCGTTGCATTT